>NC_135483.1:21054372-21363817 GCF_052094955.1 Ictidomys tridecemlineatus | reverse complement strand
CAGTTGGTTTTTTTTAAGTATGGAGTCTCTTTGTGGCATTGTGAAAATGAAAAAGGTCAAACTGACTCAGCCTTTGGCTTAAGAGCTCTGTAAAGGAGGGGATCTTTGTTTGTGATGGTCATGAACACAGAAATAAGGATCATGAAGGCGAGCTTCATGGAAATGAGGCATTTGACCTGAGCCTACAGATATACAAAGGATTCGAAGGTGTTGAGAGGAGTATGAGCAAAACCGTGGAGGTGGGAACATGGGGGTCTGCTTGGCCATGGCCAAGGTGTGGAGCTGAGGGTGGACACTTTGGAAAGTTAGGTTGGGGTGACCTGCAGTGGTTTGGGACATTGGCTGTGGAGGCTAAACCTCTCTAGGTGTGCACGGAGAATTTTGGTTTCTCGGAGCTCTTTCAGAGAGATAACACAGTGGCTAAGAACAGGGACTCAAACCCAGAGACCCTACTTCCTGGGCTGATTACTTGACCCCTCTAAGATTAAGTTGCCCGGCCTATGTACTTCAGAAAGCATTAAGTTTGTAGAGCACCTTATGTCTCAGGACCTTTTTTTTTATAAGAGTAAAAACTACCATATAAAACAGAGGAAACTCAATATTCCTGTTTTTGTCTACAAATATCAAACAAACACACACCTGGTTTGATTGATTAATGAAGAAAACAATAGGTTCTTTCTCCTAGGGCTGATGAAAGAGTGAGGTGAGTTTATTCATTCAAACATAAATACTTATTGAGCAGCTACTCTTTGCCAGGCATCCTTCTGCATGCTGCTGATACACTCCAACTTGTGAAAAACTCCTTAGAAGAAGTTATATTCTAATGAGAAAGACAGGATGTCAGATAAGTTAAACTTATAGATCATGCCAGAAGAAAAATAAATAAATCAAAAAAGGAAGATTTTAAGTAACAAGTTGATGGATTGGTCAAATAATAATAACAACAACAACAACAACAACTTACTTACTGAAAAGGTGACTGTTGAATAAAGATCAAAGATCATGGGTGCATAACCATAGATAATAGTTGTCAAAACATCCCAGGGAGAGGGAGGAGCATGTACAAAGGTCCTGAGACAGAAGATTGGCTGGGGTGTTTAAAGCAGATTAGGAATTCCAATGTGGCTGGAACAGAGAAAGATATGAGTTCATGTAGGTTACGGTTGGGGGGAAGGGGTGGTGCATGGACCTTATATTGAGGTTCAAAATAAGGACTTGTCCTTTTATTTTGAGTGATGCAGGAAGCTATTTAAGAGCTTTAGAAGGAGGTGATATGATCATGTGTTTTAATTATTTTTCTTAGTGTTGTCATAACAGGTTCTGGGGAAGATCAAAATCTCTAATGCTGGCCAGAATCCACAGAATACCAGAGTCTCCTCTAATACTTTTTCAGTACCATTTTACAAGGAGGACATGCATGACTGTGACCAATGGGCTGCTCACCTCAATAACAGCATCCGACAGATCCCCTGTTGGGTGTGCTCTTCCCCTGAATTTGCTGGGTGAGGTGATCACAAATGCAAATACCAAGCTCTATCAGCTGCCATGTGCAGAGCCAGTTAAAGCGTGAAGGCAGGAATTAGCCAGGAAAAAGCTTCCCTGGAAGTGCCAGACTCCTGGATGCTGCACTAGGTGATCCCCAAGCCAGCCAATGACATCCCGTCATTATCAAGCAACCCTGCAGAGCTCAAAACCCCCAGTTACCTGGGGGTGGGAGGTCAACTTTGGCAGGTTGGTTCCTCTTTTTTCTCAGAATCTAATGGTCATATAATGAGTTGATAATAATAATAACTCTAACACAGGTGAGCAACCACCAGGAGAGCCACTGTCAAACACAGACATACATTGGTAAAAGTTTTCTGAAACTTTATTTGGGTAATAGTATGAAAAGTCTTTAAAAAAATGCATACCCTTTTACCTAGCAATTCCACATATGGACAAAAATGTCAATATATGTAAAAGATGACTTAAATACCTACCCTGGTTCTCAATCACTTGAAACATGGATTTTGTATTTTTCCAGGTTGCTTCAAAGACTTTGGCATCACAGACAGAAGGTTTAATTTGCCAGTGAGTCGTATGAGAAGGAAACAGAATTTACTCTGGCTGGGGTCACCAGAGAAAGTGTCATTGGCAGGAAGGTTCTGAGCTGGGCCTTGCAGAATAGGTGCATGGTCTTTAAAACACAAGTCATTCTCTCACCTGATCATAATACCCCTGACCTACATTTTTCTGGAAAGTTCCCCCGTCTGTCTTCTCCTCTCTTTCAGCAATTACAGTTACCCGGTCACATTTGATAAACCATGTCTCAAGGAATGAGAGCCTCTTTTCCTATGTAATTTTTTTTTCTCCAAAACTGTGCTCTACACAATGTTAATAGGTGTTAATGGATATGAATAGGTACTATGGGAAATTATTGTACAATCAATTGCTTGGAGTCATGTGGTTAAAGCTATACAAGTATTTTGGCTACATAGCTTCTCAGAACTTTTGGTAGGCATCAAGAAATTCCAAGAGTGAGGCAACATGGGCAGAAAATTGTTGCAGACTCATTTGACTATGGAGTTCTCTTTTTGTGCCTATTAACATTCTACAAACCAAGTGTCATGTGGAATGCAACTTCGGAAACTTCTAGATTGGGCAGAATATTGGCCTTGCCAAGGTAAGTAAAAACCCTTTCCATATCAACCTTTGTTACCATTCCTTCAGATGGGTGTGGCTTCTGATGGGTGCCCTTTGGCTCAGCCCTAGTTAGAGTATGCACTGGCCAATGAAGAACCCAAACTTGGAGTAAATCATGGTGCGACAAGGAACTGACAGCTATGAAAAGCCATCACACTCGAGATTTTAAGCCCATTCTGTAAACAATACATGTGCCTGTTGCCAGAAGATTTACATGTTCAGACGGCAAGACTTCTGTGCTAGCTGTCAGTCAGAAAAAGCCTGGGGAATTCTCAAGGGGGTTTTAAAAAAAAAATTCCCCCGGCAGATGTGCGTCTGAAACACAATCCCACATTCCGTTCTTTCCCTGAACGTTGTCTGGAGGCAACGGGCCACATATTTAAAAGGACTGCCAGTTCACCTTGTGTTGTCAACAAGTAAATATGTCAATCACACTCAGAGAATGCCTGACAGACTGTGATTCACATTTGCATCCAATCCAAAATAGCGGCCTACAGCTGCCTTTGGCTGGGTGACAGTCTCAGGACACGAGAGAGGAGCTTGTCCCCAATCACATGGTCACCTTCTCTTCATTTATCATCTTGAGGGTGGTGTATGTTTGGCAACCACAACCTTGGGACCTTGAGCCTTAGGGTCTCTTCTTACATCATAGCATTGGAGGATACAGTCCCCCAGCATGACAGGACAAGATGAGAATAAGCCAAGCCAGCTCAGCCAGTCCCTTCCACAGCCTTGAACAAGCAAAGCTGCATAGATAGGTTCTGGCAGCTGACACATGATCAGATAGCTGTGGAGTAAATGCCCATAAAGCCTTCCTGAGCCAGCCCAGGGGATTTGGATGTACAGCTAGAATGACAGCAGCCTTTCAAATAAAATGCATACTCATATAAGAAGGTACATACGGTTACTTTAATTGTAAAGGTAAGGTTTATAGGGAGCTAGGTATATGTTCTGGAGGGGAGTTGCTTGAACTTGAATCTACTGTACCACCCATGACCTTTGTCCTCTCTATGCCTCAGTTATCACATTTGAAAGAGAAAATAATGATAGTCCCTAGCCCTCATTCAGATTCCTGTGAATTTTAAATCAGATTGCTATATAAATAGATTTTGGGAAAGCACAAGGTCTATAATAAGTGCTCAATACATTGTTAACTATTATTATAATTGAATTGCTCTCTTTCATGAGGCTTAAGTGAATATGAAGAGTGCATATTTTTTCTTACTTGAAAGTATATAAAGTCAGAATGCTGGATGCTTCTTCCAAAACTTAGAAATTCTATTTTGGAGCCAAGAATTAAATGAAGGATGCTGATCTTTTCCTTTGAATATTTTCTCTATCTCTCTGCTTCTCCCTCTTCTCTCAGGTACATTCCTTAATATCTAAATATCTCACACACACACACACACACACACACACACACACACACACACACATGACAAAACAACTCCACTCACCTCCCATTCTATGTCCCAAATGTGCTTGTAATCCATACATAAAGGATGAGAAAGAATCGTAATTTTCTTGGGGAGCCATTTTCAGGATTCCAGTTCATTTCATCCCCCCAAATATCCCCATCTTGTAATGACCAAGGGCTATGGTGAACAGAAGTGTCATCTATGATAATAAGGGCCTGGTCACCAGGACAGGAATTAAGTTTGAAACTAGTGCACCATGTCCTCACAGGACATGTGGCTCCTAAAGAGACAGCCTTTGTGCCAAATAGGGCCTCAGAGGAGGTTGGAAAGCAAGTACTCTGACATGGGGACCATGGTCAGCATCTCAAGGCAGGTGAGAAGAAAATGAAGAGGACAATGAAATAAAAAGCAGCAGGCAAAGTCAAGGCATGCCAGGAAAAGCACAGGACATGCTGTGGCTGCAGAGGCACAGGCTCGGGGGAAGCCAGTGGCAGAAAAGGAAAGGAGAACAGAGAAAGGGGAAGTGGACATCAAGAACAGGCCATTGGGAGAGTATCATCTGTATTAATGGGAGAAATATAGAGGGAGGGGGAAGTCTCTTGCACGTATCTGGAGAAAAAAGAAAAGGAAAAAAAAACCTTCAAGGTCAAAAGGTCACAGGAACTAGGCTGAGACCCTGACTTTGTAAGGAGGGATTGGAAGTCTGCTTATAAACAGTTCTTGTGCTTAGTTTAACTGCCTAATAATCTGATAAATATTTAATTTGTAGGATGCAACACATTATTTCAAAAAAATTATTTTGCTACTTTCTAGTAGCTTTTTCAGTTCTTTCTGGAAATTTCCAGTTCAAGGGGCTGAAGTAGGGCCAATGTGTATGGGCCTACCCACAGGAGGAGACATTCCCACATGTGGACTCTCCCCACATCTTTGCCTCCCTAGAGGGGAGAAGCAGCAGCCGACAGGGACTCTACAAAAGGTAGAAACACTTCACGTCCAGAGTTCTTGGGTCTCACAAGGAGATCAGCTGTTCAGTCTCCACTGGGAGGAAATCGACACTGGTTTATTATGTGAACGGAAGAATCTAAGCGTAAATAAGATACTGAGAAAACCAAACTAGAATCCAGAGCTCTCAGTCCTTTTTAGGAGGCCAATATTCAAATGAGTGCAAAATTTAGCAGCCCATTTCACATCCACTTTGGGATTGGAAATTAAAACAAGAAGACCAGTGAATACCAGGCCTGAATATGGTTCTAATAATGTGTTTGGCAGCAACATCTTCCCTGCCCCACTGGAGAGACTGGCAGTAATGAGACACTTTATACAGGGATAATAGGATACTAATAATAATAGCTACCATTCATTGAGAGCTGTTTTTCAGTTCTGAGCAATTAATATCAATTAATTCATTCATCACTCAACAACAGTCCTATGAAGTAGATCTTATTATTATTTCCATTTTACATACCAAGACACTGAGGCAAACAGAGGCCAAATAACATGCCTGAGGTCACATAACAGCAAACATCATGGCCAGGCCTGGTACTCACTCAGTCTGACTGCAGGGCCGGTGATCTTAATCCTCGTGTGCATTGTGTGCAATATTTGTACCATTGCATCCCTGGACAAGGTCTGAAAAGTACACTAAGTGATTCTTTTCAGATTCATCATCAAGCCTATGGATTAGAACTTTTTGCATTTATAGATTCAGGTGCCACTCAAGCCATGTGACCCATCCTCAAAAAAGATTTTTGCTTCTAAAAGACGATGCCCTGGATCATTCTTTTCTCTGTGCTTTTTTTGGTCTAATTAAATTCCTGGCATAGAGCAATGCCCCATTAACCATTTGGCAAATGGATGGAATGACTGCTGGTGAAAGATTGGCTGGTGCCCTCAACAACACTCAGATTCTGGGTTCTGCACTCGGCATAGTGCACTGTAATTAGTTGTCTAAAACATCTGTCTCTCCTAGTAGGGTTCAGGCTCTGTGAGTGTGGAAACCATGTTTTATTTTTCATTTTTATCCCAAGAAAAAGGAAAAGTACCTGGAGCCTAAGTGTACTCAACAGGTTTTTTTTGGCACATAGGTGAATTAGGTTTATAGAACCTCACACCTGCCCACAGAGAACGCTGGGTTCAGTAACACCAATTATCAGATGAGTGTTGCCTGGGTCTCCAGGATTCCACTGTGATCTCATTCTGACTGTAAGGAGGGATTTGTTGAGTTCAGTCAACCAAAGCTCATTTAAATGACAAAAAGCTCATTTTCTGAGCTCTGGGCCATGCATGCGGCAGAAGAGAAGAGGGTGACCAGGATGGTTGGAGTGGAAAAGATGCCCTGGGAGGAGACGGGGTTAAGACACTAATGAAATCACCAAGTATTATTCATAGGGAAACCTCTGCCCTCGGCAAATGTATGTAGCCTAGAATGTTCACTGGTGATGTGCTAAGTATGAAAATTAAAAATGGAAACAACCAGCGGTATCCATCTATGAAGACCGTTAAACCAGGGAGAGGTGACAAGTGATCAGGAGCTTTGCCTGAAAAGAGGAACCATGAACGGAAGCAGCAGAATTTTATAAAGAGTAGACACAGTCTTTATTGACAGAGAAGAGAGGACAGCAGGGAACTTTGTGTGTAGATATCTGGAATAGGTTGGAATCTTCTTAACTGCTATGCCCAATAGCATGGTCCAGGAAAAGGAAGAGAATTCTGAAAAGAAGGGTCATCTCAGTGCCACAAATCACACCTTCATAGTAGAAATGCCAACTCTGATACTCAACTGAGATATTAGAAATGCATTTGCTCAATTTCACACAGACACAGAATACCGCCCCTTGAATCATCAGTGATCCCATTTTTCATTCCCACAAGTCCCATGGATACAGAGTCAGACTTAGATTGACCTAAGTGTACTTTGAAAAGTAACTAATTGGCATTCTAAGAAAAATGGTTTAATGTCAAATGAGATTGGGACTTCTAGCTGCTGTGGAAAAAGCACTGAATCAGGAATCAGGAAATCCAAGTTCAAGTCCCCACTTTGCCACTTCTTGGCCAAATGACCTTGAAAAGTCACTTTGTATCTTTTTTATTCTCAACATTTAAAATCCAAAAAGCATAAATACCAATCATTAATTAAATGAGATAATGTATGTGAATCCTTTGAATATATACAATACAAGAAAGCCACAGGAACTATGTAATGAGAATTCACTAGGAAACCTTAAATGCTCATCCATTGCAATGGACTGAATTTTGCATATACCCTCAAATTTGTAAGTAGCAGCTCTCTCCCATTATGACTCTATCTGGAGATATGGCTTTTAGGAAGTAATTAAGGTTAAATGAGGTCATAAGGGTGAGGTCCTCATCTAATAGAATTGGTAGCTTTAGAAAAAGAGAAAATAAGAAAGCTCTCTTGCTTCCTGCACACATGTACACACACACACACACACACACACACACACACACACACACACACACGGAAAGACCCTGCCAGGACATAGCAAAAAGGCAATTGAATGCTGGCCAGAAAGAGCCCTCACCAGAACTTGACCAGGTGGACTCCTTGGTCTTAGACTTTCTAGAACTGTGAGAAAATAAATTTCTGTTGTTGAAGCCACCTAGTCTATGGTATTTTCTTATGGCAGTCCCAACAGATAAAGGCTAGGTCTATATTTGCTAACATTATTTTCCATGCTTCTATTTATATTTATATTTTTACAGTTGGTGTCAGATGTCCAGAAACAAGAGCTGGCATATGCATAGGAGAAGGAACGCACTCTCATCTCTGTCAGAAAAATTCTCTGTGGGAACAAAACTGGATTTGTGAGACTTACTAAGGAAGATGAAATGTCTAGAATTAAAGAATGGAAAATGATCCTGGATGACATAGGTGACCCGGTGGGGGAACTCAGTGCCAATTTTTTCAGATGTAGAGTGTGGCTAGAAAGGGGACAGGTAACACCAGGAAGAAATTAGCATGTCTGGCTGCAGAATTTAGGAAATAATCATTTTTGTGTAAGTGCCAGTTCAAGAAAAATTAAAGCTGATAAGCTTTATATTTTAACGGTGAGTTAAAACAACTGTCAAAATTCATATTTAAAAATTTCTCTCCTATGAACTTCTACTGTTCTAAAGAATGGTATGATAACTGTGTGTTTTAGTCAGCTTTTTCCCTGCTGTGACTAAAAGATCTCGTCAGAACGCCTGTAGAGGAGAAGTTGATTCAGGTTTCATGGTTTCAAAGGTCTCAGATCATAGACAGCTGGTTCCACTCCTTGGGGTTACCAGTGAAGCTAAACAACATGGTGGAAGAGTGTGGCAGAGGGAAGTGGCTCACATGATGATCACAAGACAGGAAGAAAGATTCCACTCGATAGCTATAAAACATATACCCCAAAGGCACACCCCCAATGCCCACCTCCTCCAGCCACACCCTCCCACCTTCAGTTACCACCCAGTTAACCCCATCGGGAGATAATTCACTGATTAGGTTAAGGTGCTCATAACCCAAACGTTTCTCCTCTAAACCTTCTTGCATTTTCTCACACACGAGCTTTGGGGAGTCACCTCCCATCCAAACCATAACAGATTGACAACAATTAATTAAATGTTTCAAAATAGTAGAGAAGATTTTCTAATCCCCACCACCACCAAATGGTACATGTCAGAGGCAATTGATACGCCAGTGACATGACACTTTATATATAGGAATTCAAGTATCATAGCATGCCCCATAAATAGGTACAATTACTATGTGTCAAAATAAGAATATATTTATAAAATTTAAAATTCATCTATCTGAGATAATCTGTTTTACTAAACAGAAAATTGTAAATGAGAATCTAGCTCAGCTATTTCATTTATTCTTTGAGAAGCCCACCCGGAGCTCTTAAGCCATGGAGAATAGGCCTATCATGGTAGCCTGCTATTTTATTTCCTTCATTCTCCTTTAAAATTTTAGGTTAACTTTCCTCCAGCTGTTTACAGTAGCAAAGGCAAATGCTGTTTTCATGGTCTCCTTCCCTGGGAAAGACTCTGGGGAAGCATGTTGGTGTCTCTAGGTGGCTGGCTCAGTAGTTTAAGAGGGTGCATGAAGTGTTATTATAAAGGTCATTATTGCCTCTTAATCCATGAAATTGATTCTTTAGTTCATTCATTGATGCATTCAAAGGTGAGGGCCTCATTAATTTCTTGGTTCATTCTTTCACTCATTTATTGGGTCAACTTGTTTTATTTGCTGATTTATTCATTGATTCATTTGTTTGGTTTTTTTTTTCACAAATTCTCATTATTTATACTAGTGCCAAGGAACTTATAGTATGAAGGAGAAGGAGAAAATAAACAGCTAATGACATAGTTCACTTTTTTAAAAAAATCATGATAATAGCTACAAAAAAAATATCAAGAGTATAAAATGAGGGATCCCATGGAGCCTGGGAGTCCCCCCTCCCCTGACACCGGGACATTTATCTAAGAGTAGAGCTGCAAGCCTAGGAATGTGGTCAAAGGGGTGGAAAGATACATCCCAGGGCAGGGGCCCAGGTGTGAGCAGGGACAGGGAGATCAAGAGCCAGGAAGACCAATGCGGCCAGAGTGTGGAGAGCAGGAACAAACCTCGCACCGGAGCAATGGGGTGCAGGAGGCCAAGACCAGGAAACTTAGGGCCTCCTGAGCTTTTATAAGAAATGTACACTTTAAGAGCAAAGGAAAGGTTCCGATGGGTTTTAAGCAGGGAGCAGAATGATCAAGGGGAAGGCTCTCTCTGCTTCCTGTAGCCTCTCCTGGCCTATCAGGACTTACTTCTCCAAAGCAACATAATCCTGGTGAGAGGAAATGGGAAAGTGCTATCTGGCATTTGGTGATGTCATGTGCTGGCCCAGCCAGTTTAGAGTTCTGTTTTCTTTTCTTGAGCACAGTTAAATATTTAAAGGCAGAGCATTGGATGGCTATCGACTTTGACCAGAGATGAGTAATTAGTTAATGGCTGCAAAGTGTTTTGTGGAGGGAAAGTAAAGTGGAAAATATTATTAAAATGACCTGCCTGGGTAGTGGCAGTTGACGGGGCCTCAGGGCAAGCTTTTTCTCTGTGATGTTCACCCCACATCAGAGCAGCTGGTCCTCTGCCATGGACAAGAACAGACCATTCGGCAGGAGGGAATATCTACAGCAGGACAGGGCTTCATTTGCTTCACTTTCATCTTAGATAAATATCCTGTGGGGGGATCTGTCAGAGTGGGCACTCCCTCTACTTAAACACACAGTCACTAGACACTCTGCAAATGACCTGCCTTCCTACTGTCCCTTCCCGGATGGTAGAAGGGAGCAAATCCTGAGACCATCCCTAGTTAACTATATGAAGTTAAGTAAATGACCTTAGCTAATTTTAGTTAATGGTCTTTAATTAAGCCAAGCCTTAGGTTCCTCCAACACAGATTTGTCCAATCATTCCAATGTTCACCAAATAATTTGAAGACCGTTTGCTGAATGTCAGGCTAGACCTGGAGACATAACGGTAAGCAAGACAGAATTCCTATCCTCGGGAGAGAAAGATGCGAGCCATGTAGCAAAGATATTGAAGATAACATCAGTTGCCGTAAGAGCACATAAATAAATACATCCTTGTGTTTAACTTTTCATTCTGAAGTGCTTATAGACTTGCAGGAAGTTTAAAAAAATAACACCAGTAAGTCTGGGGTACCCATCCCCCAATATCCCTAAAAGAAACATCTTATATAACTATGAGTATAATATGAAAGTCAGGACATTGGTATTAGTGCAATCTGCAGAACTTATTCAGACCATACCAATTTTTTTTCATATCTTTTACATGTAGTTTTGGAGCTTTTCCTATGACCTTGAGTCTGGGTTGGCTTATGATTTGCTTTATGCAATAGTATGAGGAAAAGGTGAAGGCCTGACAGTTTCATGCCTAGAAGTCAACAGGCCCTGAGAGCCTCCCCCGAGCAAGTACCTCACTATGCAAACCATCCTGGATTAGTCTGCTGGAAGATGGGAAGCCACGTGAGCAAAGCCAAGGCATCTGAGCCAAGGCCATCACAGACCTCTAGCCCCCAGAAGATCTGCTAGCTGACCACAAGCACATGAGTGAGCATAGGTGAGGTCAGCCACACCTACCCCAGATCAGTAAGGCCTCCTCACCCACCTACAGAAACACGAGCAAAACTAGATGTTTATTAACATATGCCACACTGGTTTTGATTGTTTTTATGCAGCATTATTGTGGCAATAGATAACCAACACGGCAAGAATTTCAATCCCTTTCCTATCTTGAGAATTTAATTTTCTCTGCCTGGATACGGTGGATTCAGAGCTTTGTCTGAGTTATGCCAGATTTCTGCCTTGTGCGAGCAAGCAGCACCCTTCCGGTAGAAGACAGTGATGTGTTTTGCTCTTGTGTACAATACAGCCTACAAATCTCTTGCAGGCTGCTCTGTGGCAGAGCTGGAGGCAGGCTGCTGGCATCATCCTTCAACCTGAAAGAAGTGAAATCGAACACTAGCTCCTAGGCCCAACCGTTTTCCATCCAATCCCTAGCAAGAGTCAGAGCTGACTAGGGAACTTCGGGGCCTAGGTTTCTAACTTGATGGGCCAGAGCCACAATATTTTCACATGCAGATATTTGTTACAAATATTTATAGGTAGGGGGGGATCATCTCTCAGCAGAGCCTGAATTGTGATATTCTCTACCGTCAGTAGATGTCATGTAACTCCATAGTTTCTCTGACCCTGATGGATTTTTTTGTAAAAATTGCTTCAAACAGAATATTGATCTCCTTAAATTTCTTTTCAAAGGCTGAAATTTTCTCCAGTAGACAAGGAAAGAATGCATTATGATGATCTATTAACAAGCACTTCGCCAATTAATTCCTATTCATATATTATGGCTAAATCTAGCACACCAACTAGCCCCGTGTACCCTAGTTACTGATTCCAAATGCAAAGTCATCAATAACTTTGATGACTACTTGCTTTCATTACCCATCCTCACAATAATCCAGTAAAAAGCTTTCATTTCTAGGCAAGCCGCAAATACAACCCAACAACTCAATATTGCCATTGCTACACATCAGCTGACTCAAGCTCACTTTAACCAATCAATATAAAGACTGACTCTCTCCCTCCAGTGGAAAACAGAGACCAAGGTCTCAGAATCAGCAAATCAGTCTGGGCTTGAGTAAACCTGAGAAGGCTTATTTGTATGCTGTCTCTTAAAAAAACTCGCATTTTCTCTGCTCAAAGTCTGTCTACTTCAAGGCTCCATTTGCTATATATAGGCTTAACAACAACAACAACAAAATGCAGGTCAAAGAGGTATTATTCTGGAACTTGCAGGCATCTATAAAAATTGGGTAAAAGATTATGTGAAGGTAAATACAGCTTAACCTTGTAGCTAGCAACATTCAGTGGACCTATTTAGAAGCTTCTAGAAACAGAAGTCTACGTTCTTATTTTTCTATTTACAGTCTGTATTTTTATGTTTCAGAAACACTAGTGGAAATGAGCTAAACTTATATATAAAAGTGAAAAATTTAAAAATTAATTTTGATAGAACCATGTCTGACACAGCAATTAAGTTCTGGGTAGGCTAAGTTCAGGCTGAGAAAATGGAATGTATCCCTTCTTCTACTAAGTACAGAGAACACATTCGCCGAGTTGATATTGAGCATAGGAGCTTATCCCATTTAAATTGTGAAGTCCTTTCTTCCTGAATGCAGATCACTTAGCTGGAGATTGTTAATACACACCATGCAGCTTCCCTCTAATAGTATTGCAATGATTTCTGTCACTAGGTTGAAGCTCCTCAAGGTCAGGGATCACATCTTCCAGTTTCATTGCTATCTATTCATTGCATAGAGAAGCAGTGTCTGCCACATAGTGGTCATACTCTACCCATTCATTGCATGAATGCATAAGTATGTGCATGAATTAATGTATCAATAAACTAATTAGTGAACCTAGGATTATGGCCATAACATTCACTGTCAGAAAAAGGGTTTAAGATCCAATACTCACAGTGGCTTCCTTAACCAGTCTGCAGAGACCTCTCTCTTTATAATAGAAGTGTTATCACCTTAATCAGATCCCTTTATAAGGCTAATCATCCATCCTCCAGGTTTTATGAATATCAACATCTAAGGGCACATAGCAGCACCATTCTCTGGAAAATTATTTTTAGCTGATAAGAGTGGCCTCACTGTAAATGTATGGAAGATTATGGAACCCCTTCCTAGGAATGGCCATTTGCCAAGGACAATGATTCAAGAATACAAACGATGGTCCCTTGCCTCAAGGTGGAGCAATTCTGTGGTGTCATTCAGTCACTAGAGCTCCCTGTAGGATCAGGATTAGACTAGATTTTAGCCAAACTCTTATCTGGACTTAAGTTCTTCCCATCATATCCTACATCCTCACTTCTTCATAGGTTTTCCTGATGTACTCCTTTAATAAATCCATCGCACAAGAATCCCCATCTTCAGCTCAGGTTGGTAATAATGACAGCTCCACCCCCCAGAGGTGGATGGATTATTGAGCCTAGGTAACTGTGTACCTGCATCTTTCACCTAGGGTGTACTAGGCGATGGTGCAGGTAGAGGGGCATGTGCTGATTTCTATGTAATATCCATGCATTTGAGAGGTGCTAAAAAACGTGGTAATTATATGGCTTGTAGAATTGGTTAGCTGCTTGCTGAAGAGACCAGTGCTGATTTAGGTAGATTAATCAATGATTTAAAACAAAATGTGACTGTCAGAAAGCATTCTGAATGGTATTTATGAAGACCCTCTCCTACAGCAAGAGAGCCCATCATGCTGAAAATCGAGACCAGAACCTAATTCTAAGAGCCAGAAACTTGTGAGGGAATTGAATTCTTAGCTTTGATAAGACTCCTAATCAAAAGTTAGAGCCCTGGGGGAAAAGTTAGACCTTGATTCTGAGAGTAAGCATTGGACAACATCCTGAGAGCTAAATGAAGGCTGATTTATTGATATGGGACACCTCTCATGGCACAGGGCTTATCCTGATAGGAGCCTCAGCACTGCTCCTGACACATTTGCTAGGAAGTCTCTAAATAAATTCAAAAGAGTAATGACCACAGTAAACACTGTAGAGATGTCAGAATTTCAATAACAGAGTAGAGAAGGAAGGATCAAGAAAGCTGAGAGAATTGAGAATGTAGGAATGGATCTATTCTCCACAACCAAGAGCCCATCATCATCCGACTATGTTCCCCTGGAGGGCCAGCAGGACAATTTGTTTTTCCAAGGGGAAAAAGCAGTCCTGTTGAGAAGCTCATAGTGTTTGTTTTCTGCAGATCAGTACTGACAGTATGCAATGCTGCTATAATAAAGTGGGCTCCCTGCAAGCAGTGTGGACCATGAGGGACCAGCATGGAAGAGGCCAGGTGGCAGCACTCAAACATCTAAAAGAAGGTGAGCCTAAGTATCTTAATTGGCATCCAAGTTGAAATCGCTGCTAAGCCTATTCCCTGCAGGCCCCTTAACTGCCTATATTTCCCTCTGTCTTTCACTGACCCTTCCACACTGAAATGAGAAGCCTGTTCATCACCAGAATTCCTACTCCTAAATCATAGATTCAATGCAACTTTGTTTTTCATATAAACAAGGGTATGAAATGATAAAAGGATATCTTGAGGAAAAATGATTTCTGCCACACTAAATATTATAACTAACTAGACTATAGCCAGGTAATTATGAAAAACGTATGTTTAATCAAACTAATAATTTGACATCACATAAATACACACGTACACACAAATGAAGCCAGAGATTATTTGATGGTGTTAAAAATGTGAATCTTCGCTTTCCACTCCCTTGGGTTAAACGATTTCCTATTTGTAAATACAACTTGGGAGCAATCCTGCAGTGTGTTTCTGGATTCACAGCAGTGAGGCATGTCCTCAAAACCATCAGATGTTTTGGAAAACACTTGGTTTCAGACCTTATCTTATGGAACTATGGCTGTATTCATTAAGGGAGTGTAACTGCTGTCACAAATATCCCCAAGTCCTGGCATGGTAAAAAATTTGTTTCTCATTCACATCAGGCACCATGGTGATCATGCATGGAAAAAAACTTATGGACCAGTCCAGGAAATGGCATCTATCCCTTCTGCCCATACTATGGCACATGGCTCCACCTAAGTGGATGGGTTCTGGGAATGTCAAAACAGTGGCCAGAAAGAAAGAGAGAAACAAAGATATGAGTGAGCACTCTCTCTCTCTGCCCAAGTGGAATTTCCACTACGTGTTGTGCTCTTTTGCTCCCTGGGACATTCATATTGATCCTTAGGGGAAGGGAGGACTTCCAATCATGTTGACCCTTCTTTCTTCTCCAAACACAAGTGTAAGCTGTTTACTCGTGGCCTTGCTAAGAGGCTGTTTGATTACCTTTTCTTGAGATAGATGTCTGCAATAGGTTTTCCTAACACACATTATTTTGGAAATGAAGATCCTACCCATTAACTCTTTAGGCACCCAAGTTTTTGTAGCACATCACATTCTTTGTGCCATTCCTTAAAATAGTTGCTAATAAGTTGATCAATACATTTTGTAACTGTCAACATTGGAAAGTACCTCTACTGTCCTCAACACTTCTTTCAACACAGTTTGAGAAGAAGAAGAAGAAGAAGAAGAAGAAGAAGAAGAAGAGGAGGAGGAGGAGGAGGAGGAGGAGGAGGAGGAGGAGGAGGAGGAGGAGGAGGAGGGAAGAGGGAGGAGAAGAAATTTATACTGTTTGGAGGCAATCTTATTTAACTAAACTATCAGTTGTTTTTCTCTGCCTTTAGTTAAACCTATCACAGTATGCCTGTTTTCTGATGTTTGTGCCCTTGTGTAGTCTCTTCCCCTGGAGTACTGGCTGAGCTTTTTGACTCACTTGTAGGGAAAAGAACATAACAAAAATAATTAGATGTCAGCTCCAACTATAGAGTCTAAAAAAGATTGTAGCTGCCATCTTGGGTGTTTGCCTGCTCTTTCTTATTTAGTTTTTTATTTTTTAAAATCCAACTGCTAGTTTGTGAGAGGACTTATAGAGAGGCAAAGTCGCAACTGAGAGAGAACTTCAGTCAGGCCAGTGAGGACCTGAGGTCCTTATTCCAACACCCATGAGGAAGTGAAGCTTTTCAAGAATGAGCTTAGAAGCAGATTATCATCCAATGAGCCTTCAGCTTTATTTCACAGCTCCACTGAAACCTGAGTCCAAGGCTCCCATCACTGTATTTCTGATCATCAGGAATGATTAGATAATGTTTTTGTTTTGTTTACTTTTTTATCAAACAGGAATAGTACAGAGAAGGCTCACTCAGTATCTCCCAATGGTTATATATTATATAACTATAGCACAATGTCACAACCAAGAACAAACCAGGTACCATGTGTACAGAGTTCCATGCTATTTGCCTAATGTACAGATTTGTGTAATCAATCACAACAATCAAGAAACAAAGACTTTCTATCACCACAAAAGTCTCCCTCACGTTACTCCTTATAGTCATATCCATGCTGAGCAGTGTTTCTCCTCCCTGACAACCACTAATTTGTTCTCCATCTCTGTAATTTTGTTATTTCAAGAAGGTTATATGAATAGAATGATATCACATGTGACCTGTCAAGGTTGACTTTTTCATTGAGCATAGTGCCCTTCATATCCATCTGTTTTTTGTTTTAAGCCATTAAGTTTTGTAGCGATTTGTTATGCAGCAATAGATAACTAATACACCACTCTTGTGGGGAAAATTGCTTTCTGATTAGAGTGAGCTGAAAAGAGATTTACCACTGTGTACAAAAACATGTACATGGAACGAATACCTCATATAAGTGTTCATACCAAAGAAAAGAAATTCACAATAACCTCAAACTCACTTTCCTAGGACTCCTTTGTTCATACCATGGAAGAATTAGAGAGGATTCTAACTGCACCGATGTAAACTAGTGTTTCTCAAAATGTGTCTTACCAAACAACAGAGGTAGCTCTTTTAAGACTATTCCCCTCAAGCTAAACATTGAGAGCACACTATTATGTCATAGTTGGTGGTTATGGTTGGCCCCTAAGTGTGCATAAGAATTGCTTTAAGTTCTTTGAGAAAAAAAAATGTGTATTTTTATATCATTGAGTCTCAGCCCTAAGAATTCTGATTCTGTAGCATTAAGTGGGGACATTTGGGATTTTTTTTCATCTTGAATAAGCTTTTGAGGTGATTCTGAGGCAGATTCCCCCAGCACCGTACCTGGAGAAGTTTCACTTTACAGTATTTTTCCTGTTCTTGGATTTTTTTTCCAGATTCAAAACACTTCTCCATTGCTTTCTAGCCTTGATAGCTTGGCTTGTTGCCTTAATGTCATGCATTGAATAGCAGGAAGCAAATGGAGTAGCGAGCCACACATGAGACATAATATTAGTTCTGCCATTACTTGTACAACTTTGAGATCCTTCTTCAAGAAATCTCAGCCTCCGTTACACTGCCACTTCACACAGTTGGTGTGAGGTTTTCAAAAATTTGTATGAATTGTGCTGAATTATCCAGAAAACTCATCCTTTCTTTTCCAGTTGTTGGTAGCCCCATGCTCTGCCATTGTGTCTGGGACACTGATAACCAGAATGCATTTTTTTTAAGCTTTTACCACTGTGGTTCATGGAGCAGCTTCATGGCATGACATTCCTCCATATAAATCATTTATTGGCGGGCCAACTGCCAATGAAAATAATCACAGGTAGAATCTCAAGGCTGATTTTGTTTCCTAATACATTTTCCCCTTTGTAAAGGACACCATTATTAAAATATTTTTTAACAATTTCTGAAACCAGTTGCCTCTTTACAAGAGTCTCTGGTTGGTAATGAACGAATGAACACTAAATGCTTTTACATAAGTGGCTGGGGGGGGGGAATAGGAATAGTTGTGTTAAGAACAGGTATTTAATTAAGAGCATTTTATGGTGCTGTTAAGGTAGCAGAACCCCACAGCTTGCTTCACTAACTCTACATTTCCAAATCTAGCTTGTGCTGTTTTCCTTCCATTTTCAACATTTCGTTTCCTGGGCAATTTGAAAACAGCAGGCCAGTTTGGGGATAAACATTAAAATACAAATACTTCAGCTGTAGTGATTTTGCAAAGCAGCCACACAAAGCTCTTGCAGTTTTAAGCATATTTTTAAAAACACACATTTCTTGGGGACTGCTGTGCCATAATATCTTACCATGAATAGGTTGTTGATTCGTGGTGACACATTTAATGTCAGTGCTTTTATTTCTTAACATAAAATTTGGGCAACAGACCTGGCCCAGATTCAGAGGGAGGCAATGCTGACAAATTCCTGTTTTGTTGAAAGGCTGGAGAACCTAGATTCGTAGAACACATTGGCCACTTCTGGGATCTTCCGGGACCTCCTCGAATGATGGGCAGTTGTAAATGCTGTTGGACAATTCTGGTTCTTTTGAAAATACAGTTAGGGCTAAGTATATTAAAAAGCAGATCTCACACACTGCTTGCAGTTTCCAAGGGGTTCTCTCTCTCACGTACTGGCCCAATTCTTGCAAAAGTTCAATGAGAGCAAATATTACTACTTCCATCACGGTGATGTGGACGCTGAGTCTCAGGTGAGCCGGGCAACCTGTATGGAGCTCCTAATTGTCAGAGAGAGAACTTGAACTTAGGTGCCTGACCAGCTATAGAACTCATTTTCTCTTGTTTAGTAAATGTGTCTGCAAAATGTCCAAAGGGTGAAAGCTTACAGATAAAGAACATGTCCATGTAGTAGGAACAAATCAGATGGGTTAGTTATTTGGGAGTGTTCCACTGGTTTTACATGTTCAAATTTACATTGACCCTAGGGACCCCTTCCGTACCCTTCAAAGCCCAGTTCTTCATCTGTGTGCGTTTTCTCAGTTCTGCCACTTTTATTCTTTCAGTAAAAGTACTTGGAATTGTGCTTAGGATTAGGGATTTAGCAAGAACAACATGGTCTTGTGTTTCAGGAAGTTACTGTCAAATGACGTCAGACAGGTATTAAGCTTAAAACTGCAGAAAGGATTTTTAAATTACAATGGTGGTAAAGGCTTCAAAAGATAAGGACATGGAGTTTTGAGAATGTGTAATAAGGACCACTAGACTCAGTGGAGAGAAATGAGAGAATAAATAGACTATGGGGAAGAGTTAAAGTACCAATGTTGGTTTCCCTGAGAAAATAGCATGACACTTGGATTATAGGTGATGGCTTATGGTTCTTCCCTCACTATTCTGCATGACCTTCGATGATGGGAAATATACTTTATTTCCTGGTGTTAACCAGGCTCAATATATTTAAATAACATCAATGATTATTTACTAATATTAATTGCATTAATATTTATAAGAAACTTATTTTGTGCTACACCTCCCTCTAGGCTTTTGTAAATATTTTATTTCACATAAGAAAGGAATTATTCTTTTACAGATGAGGAAACTAATGCATCAAAAGCTTACATAAGGGCTGGAGTTGTGGCTCAGTGGTAGAGCACTTGCCTAGCATGTGTGAGGCTCTGAGTTCGATTCTCAGCACCACATAAAAAATAAATAAAATGAAGATATTGTGTCCATCTACAGCTACCATTTTAAAAAAATCTTACATAACTTGTTCAAGGACACAGTAAAGGAGGTGGAATGATTTGAACCAGGTGGTCTGAGTCTGAAGCCTTTAGGCTCAGGGACTATTTGAAAATACAGATCTCCATGATTTGTTTACCCTAGAGTTCCATAGAAAGTAGCCTTCTTCATTAAGTACTGGATTTTTGCTGAATTTACTGCTTCAACTAAATAAATTGTTTTATAGGTGTCCTGCATTAACTGGCACGTCCTAACATCATAACCTTGAGGGGATGTTCGTCCACGAAGGGAGGTTGTCATTGCCCTGAATCTGTAGATGGGGAGGCTGGATGGTTGTATTCATCTTAGCTCACCTGATAATCATCTGGACTGAACCTGTCCATTAACAGAGTGGTCAAGCTGTTATTAACTGGGGATTGAGCTGCTTCTAACACAATGGTTGGCCTGTTGGCTGTTGGCTTTAATAGGCTGCACAGACAACTGGTGTTTCCATTGGCTAGGCTATCTCTAGGAATTCAGAACCATTCTCAGTTCGAACCCTTAGCAATTCTTAAGAAGCACAAGCTACAATCACCATTTCCTTTTTCAGTTCTATTGTTTTTTTCCCTTCACATTGAAGAAGCCTTATGCAGGCAGACCAGCTTAACTAACTGCTCTTCACGGTGCTACATGTGTCTGTTCTCTAATGGATCCAGTCCATGGACACAGAATGCTTAAGCTGACTTTCACTGCCTCTCCCACCTCCCTTTTTTTTCTCTCCCTGACAAGTTCAGTGTTAGATGTTCCAGAATGAGAAATATGAGGACAAAGAAATCTTTGGCTCATGCATTCATTCATCTCCTCGGAGGACCATCAGTGCATACTCCTTTTAAAATCATTTAATATCATTTAAGCACTAACTGGCTCCTTTCATTTTTACTTTATACACATGCACATCAAACTCCTTTGTTCTTTTGGGATGTTGCTCTATTTGCAAATACTTCCTGTGCAGCCTTTCTCCTTGTAGATTTTCTAGTTCTCTTCTATTCAGACTGTCACCTTCAGAGGATCCTTCTTCTCAAGCTAGGAATGATGGACAGTGCTGTGGGCCAACTGTCTAGAGCTTGGGCTTAGTTAGGGTTCTCCCCTGAAGCCAGTCACATGATTATTTTCCTCGGCAAAACAGGATGTTGGGTAGGTGATTGGTTCACTGTAAAATAAATTGCCAGCTGTAAATCTTTTTCCTGTTTCTATTTTTCTGATTTTAGCAAAGAAGTACTGGGGTTATGGAAGGTGGGAGTAGGTAGAAGGAGATCTGGGAATAGGCTGACCAGGTATTGTATGACTTGACTAAATTGCATCAATGAGGAAAGAGGGTTAATTCACAAAGCCAGTATCTAGGAAAACAAATCCCCCTGCCCTCCATGATCTCTCAAATGACAGAATATACTAGTGGCGAGGATAAACCTCTGGACAACTTTTGCCATGACCACACTTGGCCCCGTTGGCACATCTTGTCCAAGTGACTGTGTCCTATCCAAGTGGCTGTCGACCAAAAGCAGGAAGAGGAAAAATTATGTATGTCTCTGGATTTGGGTGGTTCTCCCTGATATTAATCACTTGTCACTGGATTTGTCCCTGAGCCCAGAGCTGGCACTAAGCATCGTACAAGAAACCGAAAGAAATGGTTTAGTTTATTTAATATTTCTAAAACTTTACATAGTCTGCCTGCACAGCTGTAACCACTGCAGATTTGGAAGCCACCTTTCACATACTGCCTGAGACTTCTTGGCTGTTAGCTCTGACAGGCATCTCAGTTCCTTCCATTTCTGACTCTCCAAAAGATCCATCCTGGAGCTCAGGCAAGAGCAGTGCATCAAAAATAGACACTAATATCTACACTTTCTGCTGTAACCATGGACATCTGTTGTAGTTGTTGGACACACTCTTTCGAATTTCCCCAGTAATACGAACCAGGAGAGATGTTCGGCTTTGGAGCTGACAGCTAAAGTCCTTCAACAGCTAATCCATACCCCCAATTAATATTCTTGACATGCTTTGAATCTTAAGTTGTTGAAGTTTTTAATTAAATATTGAAGAATTTTTGTGGCACAACATGACAGCCTGCTGCCAGATAATTTACACTATCGTGTTACATTATTTTTTTTAAAGCACTTTCCCTAGTATGCAAAATCCCTAAGACATGCCACCAACCCCAAAACACTAGGGTTTTCCATAAGCTAAATTTTCAGAAAAGATGCTTGTGAGCTTGGTTAGCATTTCTCCTAAAAGGCTCCAGAGAAAAATCTTTCCTTAGCATAGTTATTAATATTTAACAGCTCAACGGATTTTAGGAATTTTCTTCTTTATACAAATATTTGTTGAACGATTAAGTATATTTTAATACACTATCTTATTTAATCTTCATAAAATACTGTGGCATAATAATTTCACTTTCCCCTTGAAGAGGTGATAAAAGTGAGGCCTATCTTGTAAGCAGTTTGTAACAAGGTCACGAAAGGAGAAGTTGCAAAGCAAGGATTTATTTGCATTGACCTCCAGAGCTCAGAATTCTTTCTCAGATTCTGGCCCTTTACTCATTTTTTTTCTGGGGGGGTACCAGAGATTGAATCCATGGGTGCTTAATCAATGAGCCACATCCCCAGACTTATTTATGTTTTATTTCGAGACAGGATCTCACCAAGTTGCTGAGGGCCTTGACGGGTTGCTGAACCTGGCTTAAGACTTGCCATCCTCATGCCTCAATCTCAGGAGTCGCTGGGATTACAGGCGTGCACCACCTTGCCTGGCCATTTCCTCCTTTCTATTACATTTATTAACACTTTTTTTCTTGAGACTTAAGGGAATAACTAATCACCTCATAAACTTGCTTTCAATTCCATGGTGTTTTCTTAATAACTTGACATGCTTTGAATCTTATACACATGCACATCAAATTTCCTTGGCAAAACAGGGTGTTGGGTAGGTGATTTGTAAAGGAAATGGTTCTTTCTTCCACATTTTATTGATCATCTATTATGTGCTATATGTCAAGCCGGTGCATATGCACACAAACTCACACACACTGCCCTGGTCTAGGAGCATCTTCCAGAGGTAAGATAGTCTGGCATTCATCTATGCATGTGATCATCCATTAATTGAGCACATATTTATGGAGCACCTATTAATATATTCTATTAAGACCTAATGATTCAGCAAATAATTCAATCTTTGTTCCTGAATGAATGCAGTATTTGCTCTTGCGTCTCCACCTGGTTCTGTCTTCATTTCCCCTTTTCCTTCCACGTGCTTACTCTAGTAAGGTCTTTGCTGAGTCATGAGAGATTGGCATGCTATGGGATGAAGGTGTCCATTTTTAAGTGGAAACTGATAAAATGTTCTGTCCACCCCTCATTTCCAATTATTTCATAGTCAATTATGACACTGGAAGATATTTTTATTTATTTCTTCTCATCCTTATTTTTATTTAACCTTTTAAATGTGCAGTTCACACCTCTCCCATCTTGTCTGTGAGCTCTTTGAGTCACTCCATGGTGACTCTACACATAGTATAAGCTATAAAAATATCCACTGAATCAATTCCAAGTCCATTTCTCTGCCCCTTGTTGTTGCTATGTGTCTATAAACACGAGGTGGCAACTCTGAAGTCTTGTTATAACAGGGTGACTATAAATATGAATAATACATACATCCTAAGCAAATTCCTCAACCGGGCAGCAGATACTGCCACTAAACGATCCTGCCAGCGACTGTAACTTCTTGATAAATATAACAAGTGCTCTCCTAAAAGTTATGCTCTCCTGAAAGTGGGTTTTAGACATTTTTCCCTTCCCTTCTCAATAAAAAAAAAAAAGAAAAAAAAAAAGAAAAACTGCAGAACTGAATGGGATGGAGAGGGGCACTAGAACAAAAATTGTCACATTTGTATCTTGGTTTCCTATCTTGTACGTACTCATAATAAATGGACTCTATCTATACTTCTACCCTGGGAAAGTGTTTTTGTAAATAATAAGCATATTGATCTTCCAAACAAGGTCTAAAAATATTATTTTAGAGGCATAATTTAATTTTTGCTCCTTACTTCCCATTTTCTGCTTGGCCTCACCAGTTTTGTGCTCTACTTCCTCAGGATTGTTCTCCCATCTCTGATAACTATTTACACCAAGATGTTAGTGTCTGATAATGACTTCATTATCAACTGCCTCTAGATTACACTAATGATATGTCATCGCTACATATCGAAACTTTCCCCAAGAAAGAAAATACGGTAAAACAGAGAAATCTTGATGCTTTTCATCTTGCAATATATTGAGTTTCTGATCCCCCATCTACTCCAAAGCCAACATGGTAGGAGATCACACGTTGGAATGTTGCAGAACATTTAGCATATCGACAGCATTGAACATATTGATGTTCAAAATGAACGCATATAAGATTTCACGTTTTTTATACTCTTAGACCGGTTACAATCCTAAATGTCTTACACAGATTAATGAAACCTCCCTGCATCTCTGTGTAGGAGACAATCTCATCTTCCTCTGGTAGAAAATGGGCACACTTCCTGCTAGCAGGAAGAGAAGGGTTTGATCTCAGCCGTGTGTCATGTGAGCTGTCCAGTCAGTCACCATACCATGCTGAACCATTACAGTGGTGGCTACAGAAGGGTGACTGGAAGTTTACAACAACCCACAGAGGAAAAGTCCCGACCGTGGAGACTCAAGTCACCTCATCAGTCATATTTGGCTTCATGTTTTTTCTTCCAGCTCCTTCTCGTTGGGCCTTCTTATGCCCTCTCATGGCTTTTTGTGCATCATGAGCTTGCTGTGTGGATTCCCCTCTCACCTTTGCCTAATGTATATGCACTTTCCAGAAGTTAGCTTTAGGTTCACTTCCTACAGGCAAATATAGATACTTCCCCTGAGTTCCCACGACCCAAGATGCATACCTTCTCAGTGCATTTATCTCCACATACTGTCATCGACTGTTTACCTCCCTCTCCACTAGGGAGTCTTTCCTGGAAAGTGAGATGAGCTCTTCATCTCCATTTAACCAGCATCTAGCCTGCTGGCTGGCACAGGTCACATGGTTTGTACAAGCCCATCATCTCCGAGTGGGACTGGAATAAAACTGATTTCTTATTAATGAAAGCTACATTGAGAATTCAGAATTCTGGAAAGCATTAAACATTTCCATTTTCTTTTGTGGCTTTCCAAATCAAGAAACTACCTAGGAGGCATATTAAATGGTTTTAAAATTAAGTAATGAAATAAATCACTCATTTATTATAATCAGCTCTATGCCGTGAGTAACCAGAGTGAGATTTAGAAGTGTGTTTCCTGTTTTCCTCTTTTCCCTTCCTCTTCTGCTCCTTAAATTGAGTTTTTTTTTCCCAGCACAGTCATTAGCCTATTAGATGTGAACTTTGGAAAATGGATGGAGGGAGCAGGCCCAGTAAGAGAAGACGGGAGGACTAAGCCGAGCAAATAAATGGATCTCCATAATCAAGAGCAAGCCTATAGGGATACAGCCAGAGAGAAGAAAAAGAACATCTGTGACCATGAGAGGCAATATGGAGGGTGACCTAACCATTTGAAAAAGGGTTTCATACCATCTGTGGGATGAGAGAATGGGGATGTGTGGGGGAAGCTACGAGAAATGAGATAAGACATGTCTTATATTCTTTCATTTTTATGAGATGTGAATGAAAACAATTTTTGATTATTTATAGTTAATCATCTGTAATTCTTCAAGCATGACTCCTTTAAGAAACTGAGCCAATAAGGTCACCAGGACTTTTAAGGCTATATAATTATTATAGACTTTTATCTACAACTAAATGGGAGCTTTACAAAAAATGCTCAAAAGATACATCAACAAGTTTTCCGTTTTTAATTTCATTTAAGGGCGACATCTAGCAGGACTGAGATGAATTTATGTTTGTCAGCTCATTCCAGCCAATTTTCCTTATAGAGGAAATGCCAGGAAGGGGACTCTGGTCTGCCATTTAACCTGGCTTTGGCTAAGCTTAGAGATATCTTTGATTCAGAGAGATTTATGTCACTCATTGTAGAGCAGTAATTCCAAAATGTTCTGGGTCCTTCATCTCTTTGAAACTCAAAGAAAAGAAAGGAAAGTATGGACATTCCTCAGAAAAATAAATGCACACAAGGAACACACACAAAATTTACTTATACTTTGAATGCATTCATGAATATTCTGAAGCCTTTCTAGATGTCAATAAACTTATCCATTATCACTGTCCCTTGGGTGGGTTCCCTGGCCCACCAAGTTCCAGCATGTTAAAACATTCCACCTTACTTCCTGTCTCAAACAAGCCAAAGTTACTTTAGGAAAATTTGGATACCATTATCCTAATGACATCTAGCAATTCCAAACTGAATCTTTTCACCTATAACTGAAGACCACAGAATCACTCAGTGGGTTAAAGAAGACAAATGCTGGTCTTTATCCCTTCTGAGACAATTTAAAATCACTGTTCTACAGTAGACATTGTTAAATAATTGACATGTGGTTCTGAATGGCAGGTTTGTGAAAAATAGCTAAGGTCTTTGGGTAAGCTAGAGGAGGTTAGAGATAGCAGGTTTCCTTGAATTTTCTGGACAGAAGTTTTTGAGGGTTCTTTTGTGACTTCACAGGGTCAGATCTGTAATTAATGAATAGTTTTCAAAGCCATCTCCAACAAAAAGCATCTCACAATAATCCACTCAGACAGTATTTACCTGCTGACAATAAGCCCCATAATTCACACTGTCCATCTGAATCACTTTTCAAAGAATGTGAGTAGGGTTTCTTTCTCCATTGCACCTCCTCTCCCTCCATTCTTTCTTTCTCAGGAACATGCCAGCACTATCCAAGGCCAGTTAAGCTCACTGCCAATCTGACTGCCAAATGAAATGTTAAAATTCCCTCTGCCCCTCCAAAGAAACCTGCAGTCAAGTAACATAATTCCAGCCAGATGTCAAGTACTTTTAGAGTGCAATTTCTCATATCTTGCTTCTTTCCTCTAATCATCTTTATGGAATACATTTGTAAAAATAAAATATGATGCTCTTAAGAATTATATGACATTGCTGTTTTTTCCTTAACTGAAGCATAAAGCTTCCTTTTCCAATAAAATATCAAGAGCTCCAAATGTATTCTTAATGCTAAACCACAAACAACACTTACCCCATTAGGCCACAGTAATACCTGTGTTATAGCACATAATTGTATTATATAGTAAAGCAAGATTTCAGTATGGAAAAAAATAAGTATATTGAGTCCCTGTTATGCACCAGGTACTGTATATAAGACTGAGGACTTTCTTCTTGAGAAACATGAACTCTGTATCTTCTAAAGCAAAGATGTCAACCTTGGGTAAAATAAGCCTATATCTAGGTACATGTATGACCTGCACATATGGTGTGATGCTACATCGTGTACAACCAGAAAAATGAAAAGTTGTGCTGCAATTGTGTACAAGGAATCAAAATGCATTAAGCTGTTATATATATACCTAATTGAAATAAATGAATTAATTAAAAAATAAGCCAGTGGTTTTTACAAAAGGAAATTCAAGAGGTAAAAATTTTAAAAATGGATGAGAGAGGACAAAGATAGATATCTATATCCAGAATAAAAAAATATTCAGGATAAAATCAACTAAACAAAGGGTTCAATTTTTCCATGTATGTCAGAAGGTAGTTAAGCCTCATCAGGGATCATTTCTTCCATATTAACCTACTTTGAGCATACATGAGAGTTAGGATCCAATATCTGTAAATAGTTTATTCCTTTCAAGTTGAGATAAATGCATTTTCCTTCACTCCTTCCTTCAATGGGACAACACTCAGAGTGTATTCTAACATCCCAAGAGAGGAACTGCAAACATCTTCTCAGATCACGTGTCAATCTCCCCCTCCCCCTTCGGGACCAGGGATTAAACCCAGGGACACTAAACCACTGAGCCACATCCCGAGCCCTTTTTTGTATTTTATTTAGAGACAGGTCTCACTGAGTTGCTTAGGGCCTCACTAAACTCATCATCCTTGTAGGTTATGCAGTATAGAAACCCTCCTTGTGTGGGCAAAGCAGAACTTATGTGTCACTCTAGAGACCGAAAAACCGGACAAAATCCTTTGACAAGCTAACCTTGCACCTAGATACAGACTTTTAACTTGGGCTCTATCAATCTGGTTCCTGGACTTTGGACTTGGAATCTTACATGATGAATCTAAAAAAGCAAGGTCCCAGAGTTGGGTTGTAGTGATTATAAAGAGGTTAATCAACTGGGACAGCAACTTTGATGATGATGTTGTGGCATGTCCAGCGCTGGCCACAGCAGCAGGGCAAGCTGCAATGTACAGCACATCATGGAGGTGGCAGCATTGTCCACAAGGGTCCAGTTCCGTGCTGTGGTTTAGAGCATCCTTTCCTGCCTGGAAGTCTTTCTGCAGAATCTCTTGCAATCTTGTCCTCTCTTGAACTATTTGCTAAGTATCTTCCCTATTGTCATCAGTGACTAAAGCAAGCTGTTGGGACTCATGAAGCATTGCGATCTTACCTTCCATCTCTTTGTGCCATTAAACACTTCTTTAAAAATTTGGATGTGATTTAAAATTACACAAAAGTTAAGAGTCATTCAAAGAATTTCTGGATATCCCTTCAGCCAGTTTCTTCAACATATGTGTAATTTTTCTAAATCTGTTGAACAGTACATTGTAGACAAGATGCCATTTCCTTAAAACATCATTAAAAAGATTATCTTACATGATCACAACATAATTTTCAAAATCATAAAAGGAACATGGATACCATACTGTTATCTGGTCTCTGGATCTTTTCCAACGTTTGCCAGATATCTGAATAATTTCCCTTAGAGGAAAAAAAAATTTAAATCATTCTGGAACTACTTAGTACATTTTAAATAAGTTTCTCTCCCTTCTAAATCAGCGAGAGTCATTTTTTCTGTTGCTTGTGACAGATAAATCAAATGGATTTTTAAAAAATTGGAAACAGAGATGAGGTTCTGCAAGTAACAGAATTTAAACTGTCTAATTGCCTATGTGGAAAAAGACAGGAGAAGAGGGAAGAGAGGATCCCAGTAATGCTGGGCTGGCAATGTGTTGAACTATTTTGTAGTGAGCTCTTGAGACCATCTCCATGTGAAGGAAGCTTCCATGAGAGTGAAATCCATAGGATTTGTTCGGGAGGTTGGCTAATGCTAGCAATTCCTTATGCTCATCATAGACTCCTATAAGAAAGAGACACAGGGAAAGAGGCCTTTCTTCCTTCTCTAGACATAACTGTGTCTAGAGCTAATGCCTGGCACTCTAATAAGTCGTTTTGAGACCAGAGAGAGCCATGCCTGCACCCTGCTCTGAGGATGGCAGGCCAAAGATGTGGCATCAATGGACCCCTCAGCACCTGGCTACCCATCCCACCTGCTAGGCTCGCAGCTTTGTGAGACACATTTTTGTTATTATTTAAGCCAATTTTTATCACAGTTTTCTGCTACACACAGCTGAAAACACCCTATAGATAATATTCAGTTAAATGAGTCCAGCTCAGGGCTGACATTCTGTTTGATGGGTTGGACAGTCTCATAAATATAAAGCTAGAGGAGACGTCATCATCCTCTGCTACATCATATAGCTCATTTCCTAGATGCTCCTAATAGCTTCTTCTTTTTTTTTAAGCATCAGAGAATGTAATAAAAAAATGTAAACCTCTAACAATTATTTGAAATACTACTGGTGAAGACTGAGCATGAAAAAGCCTCTTAATATGCGCTTCCTGCATAGTTAGATAAGGAAGAATATGATGTTCTATGGCCCAGCGGGGTGAATATAATTAACAGAAACGAATTATATATCTCAAAATAGTTAGATGAAAGGATTTTGAAGTACTTGCTACAAAGAAATGATGAAAGTTTAATTTGATAGATATTTTAATTACTCTGAGTCAGTCACTACCCAATATACACATGGACTGAAATAACACATTGTGCCTTATAAATATGTACAAATATCAGTATCAAACAAAAAAAAATTTTAAAGTGCTTCTCCATATTCTTGCTTGCAAAAAAGAAAAAAATATCCCTTCAATATTTATTAAGTGCATATCAGTCCTTTGTACAGATTCATTTATCAACCTACACAGTGTGCTATATAACAGTAATTAATCCCATGTTACAGATGATGAAATTGAGGATTAGAGAGATTAACCAATTTCCTCAATTTCACGGAGATCGTAAATGATGGAATCAAGACTAAAACTGAAGTAGTCCAGTTCCACAGGTGATGTGCTACCTTTTTGATAATTAAGCCAACGTGATAGTTCCCCATCAAGGGAAAATTAACCCAAAGGGTTCATTTGAAATAAGAAATAGGTGAGTTGAGTGAAGGATTATGGCAAAGATATCATTTCCAAACCTCTACAAAGCCTTCAAAGAGACCGAGACTGATCATTGGAGGAAGGGGTATGTTCAATTTCCATCAGGGATGACTCCCTCCCAGAGCAGCCCCGACCACCCAACTGTCTCTGTAGTTAAAACTGGTTGGCACAGAGGAACCATAAGGGGAATCGCAACATTTTCAAAGAAATTGTTATGTTTAACAAAAACCTCTCAGAGAGCAGCTAAGGCTAACAGCCTCATTTTCTACAAAATGAAGCTGAGACACTTCCTCAATTATATCCCTGACCTGTTCTCTTGTGCTTCAGAGCATAAGATGGGCTGTGAGCTGCCCCAAGGTGGGGAAATGCTTGCTTATTTTAACGGAGTTCATAACCCCCTCTTAGCTCTGCAGGGGCCCCTATTCCCATCCTATCTGCTCACTGGCAGTTTGATACTCCAGTCTCAAAGACAGGCCTGGATAATTCACCTGAGAAGCACTGAAGTGTGTTCCTATCACATATGCCCCGTCTCTTAAAACATTGCTCATTTCAGTTTCAGAAATCGCAACACTGAATGAGATAAGTCACTCTATCAACTCTATGGTAGGGGATAGGAAGGCAGTACTGGGCTACTTGTTTATAGGTTGAGTACTTGACTTCTGTCTAATAGCAATAGTTGTGTAGAAAGCATACCTCCAACATATTCCTAAACAATTAACCAACTCATCTTCCTGGGATTACTTGATCCTGATCCAATTTCATAATTAACCAATCAGAATGTGAGGAAAAAAATAGTAAAAACTCCTACTGTGATCTACTTACCTTCTGCCAGGTGTTGAGCTTAGTACTTTCCATACATTATATCAATTAACCCCCATAACAAAACTGCAATGTGAGTATTGTAATCTCCAGATAACGAAGGAGAAAACCACCCTGTAGCCCGTGAGCAGTGGTGTTGATGCCAAAGTTAAAACCAGAGACCCAAGGCCTCCCTGGTCCTCAAGATGCCAATTCATCCACTTAATATGACTAAAAAGGGAAAATCATCTGAATATTATTGCTCTGTAGCTAACCTCCTTTCCAGTAAGATCGAATGCTAAGGAGAAATATATGAATGTTTTTGAGAGAAATATAAAGCAAGAAATGAGATGGGACACTCATCAGTTTCGGCATGTGACTTTCTTCTTGCAGAAACACCTCCTCTAGGTTTGTAGAGCACCATCAGCCCTGACTTTCTTATGGCCCAAATCTGACTTCTGAGCTCTTCTGAGATCCCATTTAAGTGCCTCCCGCTCTGTTAACCCTCAGCTCTGCCCTCCACCCTCTTTTCTCTCTAAATTCCTTCCCTAGGTGATCTCATTCACTTCCATGACTTAAAATAACATTTTTGTACTGATGACTCATAAATCTCTATCTCTAGCTATTAATAGTCCCCTGGGCTCTAGATTTATGTATCCAACTGCCTACTTGATATTGTCTCTTAGCTGTCTCATAGACACCTTAAATTTAGTATGTCCAAAATAAAACTCTTGGCCACCACAGTTATCTGCCTTATCTCAGTTAATGGTGTCATCACCACCAAGTTTCCTGTGCCACAAAAGCATAAATGACCATTATTTTTTCACCTTTCCCCACCCCTCTTATCCAATCTACCTACAAGTCTTACCAACGATTATTTTCAAAATACATTCAAGATCCCGCCATTTTTCTCCATCTCTGTTGTTACAACCCTCATCCAAGTGACCAGTATCTTACAACTGGGCTGCCGTGGTCAATACTCACTCTTCCCTTGTGGAGTTTGTTCTTCATCCAGCGTCCAGCCAGGGTGGTCATTTTAAAGCATAAAACAGATCAAGTCAATCTATGGCTTAAAAGCCTGCAGCAGTTCTGCTGAGTACAGAGGAAAACATTCTCCTCAACATAAGCATCAAAGCCGTACAAGGCACCCCCTGACCAAACGCTCAGACAACCCCACTCCTCTCTCCCCACCTCTCTCCTGCCTCCCTGGCCTTTCCCTTCCCCCCAGTGCATCTGAGCTCATTTGTGACCCTGAAGTGGGGGAGAAGTAATCTATTTTTTCGCTTGGTTTGATGATCAAAAGGAGCCACATCCATATCTGATATAGAGATGAACTGGTCAATATTCAGAAATCATGAACTGGAAGTTTTATGCATTGACTGGATAGACTTTGGGGTTGTCTCCCTAGGGAGACACTGAAGGAATAATGATGGCGATAAGTGGTCTCCTTAGCGCTGCTCATAAAATATTCTTAATTCCCTCTCTCCCAATCACGAGGGAGGATCGCAATTCCTTGCTCCCTTCTGGATGCATGAGACATGGAACTAAATTTGATCACTGAGTTGTAGGCTAAAGTGACATGTTTTACCTCCAAGTTCGAGCACTTACCTCCAGAGCTCCTTTTCCTGTGGTCTGGTGTACAGTGTTAGTTTTGATGTACTTTTCATTCTGCGATCCAGAGCAACTATGATCTGCAGAGCTTCTCTGCTATCTCATGGTGACCATAAGCATAAACCACTGAAATTGCAGTTTTGGTTTTTTTTTTTTGTTTGTTTGTTTGAGTTTACCAGTGTCTGAGCCTCTGGTAAGCTCTCTTCTTTGATATCATTTTTTTTAAAAATTCTTATTCTATCATCTTCTAACAAGAAATTAATGCTCTATGCACTGTTTTATGACCTAGTCATAAAATAGTCCCGTGTATCTTTTTCTGTCATTTATATATTTTTCTGCAACATCAGCATTCATGGCTGCCTAATAATCCATAGTCAAGATATTATATGATTTTTACTCAATCCCATATTGACAAATCTAAATGAGCCATTTCAAACTTTAGTATTTTAATATATAATGGATTTTTTTTTTCTTTCTGATGGTACTGCGAATTGACCCCAGGGCCTCACACATACTAGGCAAGCACTCTATCACTGATCTATATCCCCAGCCCATAATGTATATTCTTACAGCTAAATCTTAATGGTAGGGTCATGATAATTACCAATTCTTAAAACTTGAGCATTAAAGTATATGCAAAATATTAATGATTCGGACATTTAGTCATTAATCGAGCTACATTCTAGACATTAAGGATAGTGTAGTAAACAAGCTATGCAAAAACTTCATGAAGCATATTAACAAATTGCTTCCAGAGAGTCTACCAGTGTCCTTAGATACATCTTATTACCAACAAAATCTGAGTGCCCACTTTCCACACCTTTAGTCTCATTGCTCAAAAGACCATAAATATCTTCTTGCTACACATAACATCATCTATCTGGAATGTCTCAACCATATTGGAAAATAACAAGAGTGATAGTATCCCCTCAAATACAGTCTAACCAAAATACACATGTTTATTTTCAGAAAAGTGTACATCACAAACTAAAATTAGTGGTCAACCTTCTTTTTTTCTTTTTTTTTTAGAGAGAGTGAGAGAGGAGAGAGAGGGAGAGAGAGAGAATTTTTAATATTTATTTTTCAGTTCTCGGCGGACACAACATCTTTGTTGGTATGTGGTGCTGAGGATCGAACCCGGGCCGCACGCTTGCCAGGCGAGCGCGCTACCGCTTGAGCCACATCGCCAGCCCAACCTTCTTTTTTAAAAAATTATTTTTCATTGAAAACTGCACTAAACACTAAATGTCCACCTTCACAATAAACAAGTAGAGTAATGGTAACACACTAAAACAAAACGTACTTCTGATAGCCACTTTTCCTTTGGGGACAGGTTAAAGTTTTTCTTTTGTCACAAAGCCAGGAATGTACCTACACAAAGGCTCAAAATGGGCCATCTTTTTTAAACAAAAAGGCAATGGTTCACAAAAGACTATGAATAGAAATTGAAACTAGTTGATACAAATCTAATAAGATTTGTTAAAATCAGTCAGCTTGTGAAACAGGGCCAGTCTCACTTGATTATGGTGCTTTGTCCATTTTACAGCACTTTTCCGTTTGTAGAAGTTGTTTGTCTTTTTCCCTCCATTGACTGTCAGGTCCTTAAGAAAGAACAAGTAAAACTATTCCTAACTGCAGGAGATAGCGCTGCATCTCATCTCTACTTCTACTTCCCAGTCTGGACTTGTTTGCAGTAGCAAATACTGTATGCCTAATCGCCCTGTGTATCTTCCTCTTTGCTGAAAAGCAAGTTAATTATGCAAATAGAGGCAGGGACAGTTGTATGGTTGAAAAAGTGTAGTTACAATAAACTAGCACTCTTTTTAGACCAATAAAAATGGAGTTGGAGAAACAGCTATTGGTGGTAATATTTTGCAAGTAGAAACTTTTATATATGATTATGTAGAAATATCACCTAATATAATTATGTAGATAAATTTATAAGAAATCGGAAATTAAAGAGAGTGGAAAACTATGTTCTTTTTCCATTCCAGTTTCACATATATATGAAATGCACATACACAGTGATGGTAGAGGACAGAATTTGGAACCCCCAATCCGTGGAAGTTGAAATCCAAATCAAAAACACCTATCCTGAAAATTCACTGGCAATTTTGTATGATGGAGTTTTAGGCATGCTCATTTTAAGCCTCTCAAGGGAGAATTTTAGAAAGAGCCCGCAGGAATACGATTCCGATAGCTTATAAGGAAAATATTATTTTTCAATAAGATATAAAATATTTACTACCTGCCAGGGATGGTGTTCTGAGTGATTTATAGATACTACTGTGACAGCATAGTGTTTAAGGATGCATTTCATCCTACATAAGCAATAATGTGAGCTGTATATCAAAACCTTTACAAAGAATCCAAACCCCAGTAGAATAGAAATTAACTATTTCTGAAAGTAAAGTGTGTGAATAGCTTTAATATGATGAGTTCTCTGTGGAGTGTTTCAAGTATCTCCATTTAGATTTGTCCACCAAGCTTATAAATTTGGGTGTGTGCGCAACAGAAAGATGCAGATTCGAAAATGGAAACAGGATACACTTGGGGCTGTATTTATTTAATTTGTCAGGATGATTCTCTTTCTTTTGAGTCCCTTGCTGGGTCCTTAAGGGATATTTTTGTCTTTCCCTAGACTATCCAAACCTTCCCCAAATCTGGTTTAAACTTAGACTATTAATAACAGAAAAAAGATCTCTCCAAAAGGCCTTCAGCCCTTCTCCTCCACTGCTGTCTCCTCAATGATCTGACCTCCCTCCTCCTGCTCCTCATAGAGGCCTCTGCTACCCCCAGGCCTTTCTCAGCCACTTCTGCAGCCCTTTTCTAACCTACCTGCCTCTCTTTTTCTTCTCTTCTACGTAGATGACCTCCCTTTGCATTTGCTTCTTCTGCATGTCATCTCTGAAACGTTTCCTCCCTACCATTTGTGATCCCGGCTCTATATTCCTTTTAAGTTCTGCTGCAGACTCACCTCTACCTTTCAACCTGCCTTTGATTTTCTTGCTCCATTATGGAGGCTTTTGGATGTCCCAAAATATGGGGCGTATCTGGTGACCCCCACTTCCCACTTGCTTACATGATGACTGGGATTATTTATTCTGTAACTTTCTAGGCAGAGAGGCATGTCTGATTTACCCGGTAAATATCAAAAGAAAAATGACTGCACTAGTAGTTAGTGCCATGTGGCCCGCCATTCAATTTTTTTAAAAAAAATATTACCTTAAATAAATCACCTAACAACTGTTTCCTTATCTTAAAAAGGTAGTGGAGAGGTCTCATCTTTAAAGTGCCTTCACATTTAACATTCCTTGACTCTTCAAGGGGAAGAACTGTCTTTTGTTTCCCTTTTCCCTTGTATCTTTTATAATGTCTACTACAGAGCTGGACAAAGAGTTAAGTAATAAATATGATTTAATACATTCAATAAATGTCTTGGTAAATCCAGGGGAAGGTGGCTATGTGGGTGATATAGTTCTGTGATCTTCTTGACTTTGTTATCTCTCATTTCTTTGAACCAGTTAAAAATGAAAATCTTCAAACGTTTAATCATTCTCGTTCTATATTAATGACATGTATACTAATGAATATTATTTTTTCTATTTGCTTTTCAAATCTGTTTCAATAAAATAAAATTTTCTTCCTCTCTTCAGAAAGTCCTTTTGAATTTACCTGCTCCAAGAAGGATATATATTTAGTTGCTTTTATAAAGTTGACTTCTAAAAAAGAAATAATCCAATTCAACACCAAGAATGGTTTTTTTGTTTTTTTTTTTTAATTACTGATTCTTGGGAGGTGAGATAATGTTGCATAACTGAGACTTGAAATTCAATTCTCATCTATGGTGACTGACTGTTTCAACTTTGTGAAGTCATTTTCATTAACAATTTTTGACAGAGAAAAGCAAAAGAAAATGATCTTGCATCTTCTCACAGCTGCAGATTTGTGAGCGGGGAGTAAATGACAGGAGTATATTTGGATCAAAGTGTGAAGATGTACTCAATTCTCTTCCAACACTCATTCTCAGCCCCATTTTTAAGATATAAGAATTAAATCTTATGTATGCCAACCAGATCCATATTTCCATAGGAGTTACATTTCCAGGCAAATGCCTTATATTTCCAGGCCAAAATTACCTGCAAAACCTTGTATGAAAAGAACTGACTGAAAAGAGACATCTGGGTATCCCTCTGGAAGACCAGTATCTCCATGAGGTTGGAATGTGACTTTCTCAAGAGTCTGTTCTGGGCTGGCCACCATGACTGCTCATTTTCAGATCCCATTAGACAGTGGCAGTAGAACAGAGAGTCTTGTCAGAGTGACTACCAGGTGGGACAGGGAAGGTGGTTAGGACACCAACCCTTATCCAGACACCCACCCTATGAGCTAATTCCCCTTCTCACCTACCCAACACTCTATCTTGTTTCAGGCATAAATTAAATAACAGCTACCCCAGAATCAAGGCATGCCATGGTAATGGCAAGGAAACCCACCCATTCCGGGTTTTAAGACAGTCTCAATTTAAAATTCTTTGTATAACTATTCCTCAAGTTCACTCCATTAGTTAAGTTGTATTTTAAACTTTAGCTTTGATCATATGGTCTCCATAGCCGTGGGTCATAAACTAATTTTAGTGATGATCCTGACAACATCCTTCTCAAACTTGTATTTGCTCAACAAATATGTTTTGAATAAACTTTTATTCACTCCACAAATATTTATTGTGTGCTGACTCGGGGCCAGGTACTGGGCCAGCATTTGGAGATACAATGATTAATAAAATACAATATCAACCTTCTAGAACAAAGTTCAGCTATATTTTCTGTAAAGAACCAAGCAGCAAATATTTCAGGCTTGTGGGCCACATAGTTTTTTTCACAGCTACTCAACTCTGCCATCATAGTAGGAAAGCAGTCATAGACATAGAAATTAATGAATTTATTTATTTTATTGGCTGTGTTCCAATAAAACTTTATTTAAAACAACAAGTAGCAGACTAGATTTGGCGCACTGGCCATGTTTTGACAATGCCTATCCTAGTCACTTCAGGCTGAATCAGTACTAGCAATAAGTATATCACGTGAGGCTCAAATGTAAGCCATGTGTGTATTCTTTTAAATTTTCAAGTGAGCACACTTTAAAAAGTAAAAAGCAACAGGTAAACTTAATCCTAATAATATTTGACTCTATTCAAATTTTGACTATATTCAAAATATTGTCATTTCAACATGTAATCAGTATTCTAAAATTACTTATTAAATATTTTGCATTTTTGTGCTGTGTCTAGTTTACACGTACAACAGCACATCTCAACCCAACCCTGTCACATTCCAAGTGCTCAGTAGCTACCATAATGGCTCTTGGCCACCATATTGGGCAGCCCAAGTCTAGACAGAAGAATAGTCAGGCAATTGTTGGGGTGCGCATGAGATATTTACAGTGAGCATGAAGGAGGAAAAGCCAAGCTATTTCTCCAGTGGCTATGTCTGGTGGTCAGGGAGGGTCCTTCAAAGGAAAGAAATACCTTTCAGGTGAATAGGAGTTCTTTAGTTGATGACAGAGAGAAAAAGGATTCTAGGTGGAGGTAAAGAGACACCTAAGATCCCAGAGAAAGGGAAAGGTGCAGCTTCTAATAAGTCACCTGACAATAAGAAGCCTCTCAGGACACACAGTTTGGGTGGGGTGCTTTCGGCAGCACCCGCTGTGGGACTGGAGTGAACTGAAGTGGATGTGAGCGATATTAATGAGATAGAAGTCCATCTCGCAACTGGAGTCCAACTTGAAGACACACTGGACGTGGGGGTTGAGGAAGAGAAAAGAGGAAAAGCTGATATTGGGGGTTCGGGCTTATCCCAAATGCAAGGACGGAGTCAACAGTGGCCAAGAAGGGACATTCAGGAACAGGGGCAGATTTGGGGAAAGAGGAGGAGGTTAGCCTTGAACCTCTTTGAGGCCTCAGGGAGACACAAACAAAGATAACAGAAGACGAACAGGCAGCATCCATGCACAGAACAGACCTCCACCCCTGGGAATGGTCCTTATGTCAGTATCTGCTCTCTTCATGTGATCAAGTATCTCTTCCTACCCTGCCCCCCCACTTCTTCCAGTGGCTCTACTACCTCCTGAAGGGCTAAAATGCTCATTCTTTCTCTCTAGAATGCATGTTCCATTCCGCTTTACCTTATTTATCACTACTGTTCATTTTGGGGTCCAAAGTCTAATGTCAATTCCCAGGAGACTTCTCAAATACCCCCCAATAAGGTCAGAGCCCCCTTACTGTTCAGATTCCAAGTATTTTTCCTTAGTGACATTTTTTTTTGCACTTGTAAATCCACATCTGTTTGTGTAACTATTTGATGAATGACTCTCCGCCTTGAAAGTAAAGATCATTAAGCCAGAACTGTGTCTGTTCTTGCTTGACTTTGTAATACTAGCCTCTGCCACTGACCTGAAAAGAGTAGATGCTCAATAAATATTTATTGAAAGAATAAGCTAATATTAAAAGTCCCTGATGAAACCCAAAGTTATCTGGAAAGGATCATAAACTTTAGCATGAATCAGAGCAACGAATTCCAATATTCATCACAAATGCAATCAGGCAAGAAGCATTAACCTTCTTAACTTTCCTATAATTTAACTTTAATTTTTATTTTCAATTCTCCATTCATAGCTGATGCAGCAGAAATTTAGTCCCAGTTGCTTTATTGCCTCCAGCACTGGTAGAAGCAACCCCAGCCCAGACACTATGACCCTGGAACTGTGATAGAGCAGCAGGGGGGGAATCCTCATTTCTCTTGTCTTCTAATTTGGGGTCAATGCTAAGAGACCTCTGCCTTCCTTTGAGGGCAAGGTTTTCAGAACACACAGTCAAGACCTCTGACTTTACCAATTTTCTGTGCTGAAATATCCATTTCCTCAGGCTATAAATGCCCTAATATGCATGAATGGAGGTAGCAGGTGGAAGACAGGAATAAAAGAGAAATTCTGGGGCAGGGGATTGGTGAATGATATTTTAAAAATTCTGTCACATTTGCTTATTTAAAAAGTAAGCGATCAGGGCCAGGTGCGGTGGCGCATGCCTGTAATCCCAGGGACTTGGGAAACTGAGGCAGGAGGATCCTGAGTTCAAAGCCAGCCTCGGTAACTTATCAAAGCTCTAAGCAACTTAGTGAGACTCTGTCTCAAAATAAAACATTTTTTTTAAAAGGTCTGGGGATGTAGCTCAGTGGTTAAGTGCCCTTGGGTTTGATCTCTGGTACCAAAAACAAAAAGTAAGAGATCCAGTATGACTAAGTGAATGGATCTCACATTAGAGAATTTCAACCACCACAAAGAATGTGTGTAGCAGCACAAAATATGAGATAAGAACAGAAGTGCTTTCCAGGCATGGCCCAATTGCTGGACTTGTGCCCCCATGGCCTGTCACACGGTGTAGGACTAAGTAAATCCTGAGCTTATAGCTCCTGATTAAACACCATCTTACATTTCTCCTTCATAACTAATTACTCACTCAGTGGGCCAGCCGGGTTGCTGTCCTCACTCTTGGATCACAAGACCCATGAAGGCAATGTTCATGCGTGGCACAAAATACATTCTGGTCAAGTATTTGTTGAATAAACAAATGTGCTCATCAGAGAGGATAAAAGGTATAGAGCCCAAATTCTCCTTTCAAGTCCCAGCTCAAATTTTTTATAACTTTATTTTTATTTGTTTATTTATTTTTTTATGTGGTGCTGAGGATCAAACCCAGTGCCTCACATGTGCAAGGCAAGTGCTCTACCACTGAGCCACAACCCCAACCCTCCCCAGCTCAAATTTTAAGGATTCTAAGGAAGTATACATTCCTGCCTCTGACCTCCCCCCTAAAACATCATTCATTCCTCTCTGAGCACTTATCAAGCAACAGTATACAAAGTGGTGAAAGATCCAAGCCCTAGATCCAGAATGCTTAAATGCTAGCTAAGGTGTTTACAGCTGCTATAAATTGGGGAAATTGTTTACAGTCCCTGAGCACTGCTTCCTTATCTACACAAGGGAGTCAATGGTAGGATTCATTTCATTAGGATTGTTATAAGGATTAAGTAGGCAATAAATTAAAAGCTTTTTGTTCAATAGCTAGCCTATTTAAGCATTCAAGTATTACAGTGACCACTCTCCACTTTCACGATGACAGTTTCAAAACTGCTACCTTTATTGAGCATATACTATACATTGGGCACTGGAGAAAAAGAACCTTTTGTGGATTTTCATAGTGCAGCCATAGTTTTTGTTTTACCTCTCCACCATTATGAAACTAAAGCTCAAAGAGGTTACATAAATTGTCTGAGGTCTCGTAACTAGTAATTAGATTTATTGTCATTTGAGCCCAGATGATAATGCAGCAACCTTACATTACCACCTGGAGAGACATACACATCTTATGTCTTGTAGTAGGTCATAAATTCCATTCCAGGCAAGGATTTGATCTGATTTATCTTTGTATCCCCCAAAGCATCTAGCTTAATGCTTTATATGCTAGCAATGAGCAAATATTTATTAAATGATTGAACATAGAGTGAAGGGACCCCAAAGTCACACTTCATCAATGTCATAATTTTGTCCTGGCATTGACTCTGCTGAAGGTGCTCCCACGCATTCTGATGGAGAGACTCCTTTTCTTGTTTAAGCAGCATCCACACTAACCCTCACATTGTAAAGAGCTGTGTCCCCCTAATAGAAATGCCAAGTAAATAGGTCCCTTGTGCCATCAGACCCCTCTGCACCTTGGGTGGATTTATCAAATATGCAGTATCCTTAAAAGTTTGGGCTTACCCGGTGTCAGCAGCAGGAGGAGCACTATTCAGTAGTGCGCCTACATGATCCAAATTTTTAAAAAGTCATTTATGATAGAGCAATTTTTTCTCACACAACATGTTTAGGCAGAATAATGCATTAAGAACTTTGGAGAGGGGCTGGGGTTGTGGCTTGGTGGTAGAGTGCTTGCCTAGAACGCATGAGGCACCAGGTTCCATCCTCAGCACCACATAAATGTAAAATAAAGAAAAATATATATATTTATATATGTATATATATATATATATAAAAATTTTTATATATTCACATATATAAATATATAAAAGAACTTTGGAGAACTTCAGACATAAACCAGGAAGAGCTAGGCAGTGAATTGTCATCTTAGGAGTGGAACTTAGATGGGAAAGGTATAAGAGGTACTCAAAACAAAAAAAGGTATAAGAGGTCACAGGTCACTAAGGGAGCAGTCCTCAAACTCTGGTCCATGGACCGTCAGCATCGACATCACCTGGAATCTCAACAGCAACATAAACTCTCAGGCGCCATCCTGCCTTTGAAATCAGGGACTTTTCTGTGGGGCACAGTAATCTGTATTTTAACAGGGTTTTATAATAATTCTATGAATGCTCAAATTCAAGACCCACTGAACTAAAGCTCAGATTATTACAACTCATACCCTCATTTCACAGTACCAAGATACATGATTTCCCCCCATCACACAAAGAGTTAGTAAAGACCAGAATGTCTATCCCCCGATTTAGAGAGTGAGAGCTGAGAGAGGTAAAAGCACATGTAAGTCAGATCTGAAGATGATGAAGATACCTAGCATTTGTTCCTGGTTGAAGACCACAGGGACAGACTCTGACCACCATTGGATCAATGCATGGAAGCATGAGAGCAAGCCAGTGCCCTTCACTGCAGAGAACTTAATCCGATGGCGTGCAATAGTCACCTTCCTGAGGATAGCAGAATATGTGGCAAAACTTCTCAAATACTGAACCTCAAACTCTGACTAGAGTACATATTATAAAATTAGGATTTCCAAGGTCCACAAAGGGTACCTCATAATCACCATATACTTCCGATTCTGGCTTTTAATTCCAGAGATTGCTTTTTAAGGTAGAATGCAGGGGAAAAGGTGTGGGAAATTCTGGTCTACATTCTGTCAATACAGTTGGCAAATTTTTTTTATAACCGATTGATTCATGTTTTAAAGTGCCAATCAAATCAGTCTGAATCAAAACTGCTTAACTCGTAGTCTAGAATTCCCTACAGGGTCCCTGGTTCCCAGAGGTCTACAAATCCCCTGAAATAATAAGCAACATTTGAGGAACATGTGCAAATGTGAGGTATGTCTGGGGGATTTCCACATAATTTTATTAAGTTTTTTAAGGAACCTATGGCTTATGCAATCACTAATATTTTTGAGTCCATGAAAAGGCAACCAATGAAATCTGTGATTTTTTTCTCTAGTTTTGACTCACAAGTTTTTTAATTCATGCTAACTGTAAAACTCTCCTGGTTGTTAATTCTACTTCCCTCTTCAGTCTGTACTCTGAATTTTCTTAAATTCAAATTCTATTATGTTCATGCCTAAAAACCTCTAATGGCTCCACCTTTGCCCGTCAATCTAGGCATGAATGTTTCAGACTTCTCACAATATGGCTTTTAGTACTGGGTCTCACCTTCTTGTCTTTCGCTTTACCCACAGACATATGGACAGCTTGTTTTCTCTAAAAATATACTAACTTTGCCACTTTAATCTATATCTTTGGAACTACCTACCTCTACTTCTTTCAACACTCTTTACACACTTAACAAAAGCCTTCTTTTTCATGAAGTCATCTTGATTTCCAAAATATTCATTATTTTCCTGTCCTCCCATGTCCCCAAAGTAAGTATCTGTCAATCTTCTTATGAAGCTAACCATACTTGAACCTGTATCATCACCACTCATGTGCTTACCACCCTCCTGTGCTTCAGTACAGGAATTTCTCTCACTTTTGTTTTTTGATTTGTCACTGAATCCATTCAGGGCTGCCACCAAGAAAGTGATATTGACCTATCATGTGTTTTTCAGATTTTGTTAGGGAAAATTTTTTTTTCTTCAGCTTCAAACCAAGCCACAGAGAGCAGCTTCTAAGTTTAACTTACCTCTAAGATGAAAGAATACAATTAAAGCAGATCAATAAAACAACAAAGATTTTCCCCTTTCCCTTTGTTCTTTTTTTCCCCCTGCATTGGAAAGCAATCATATGTATTTTGAAAAGTCATGAGTGAAAAATAATCACTTTTTTATTTTAATCAATACATCCACCTCTAGTATTCATTATTTTCTTTTTCTACTTTTTTTTTCTCCTTCAGTAGAAATGGCTTTATTGGAAAAAAAAAAAAGAGGGTAGGATAAAGACAAGATGTTGGAGATAGGGCTTAGGAAACCAAACATACCTCATATATTGGTGGAAAATTCCAGCCAAAGTTGGTGTTCTCTGGGAAGAAATACAGAGGGCTAGAATCCCTGAGTTCAACCCCTCATACCAAAAAAAAAAAAAAAAATAGGCACAGAACTTCATGTTTTCATATTGAAAAAGGAGTTTACCATATTCATCAATTTGCACTCTTATGAAAGATATCTGTGATCACTATTTCCCTTTCATGTCCCTCCTTCCTCTCACTGGCTAACAGAAGATACCAATTGACAAATGCAAACAGAATGATGGCCACATGAATATAGTTGTTTAATGACCATCCCTCCAAGTGTTTTTTTTATAAGAACTCTTATTATTATTCCAGAATCCAAGAATCAACAATTCTTTCCAGTACAATTCATTTATTCCTGAAATATACTTCTCCAGCAAATTCAACTTGGGCACAGTGAAAATTGCAACCTACCAAGGATGTCTTTACTGGATCTTTATTTCCCAAAATTTCCTGTCTGATTTTTGGGCACATCTTTCCTCTGCCTGCCTGTCTTGGTTAATTTCTCTATAAAATGGGAATGATTTCTTGCTTTCCTCATAAAGCCCTGTGTCTGCTCTAAGTTATACGATGCTATAATTTACTACGTGCAAAAAGTAATGCTAACAGTTTGAATTATATCCTTTAAAAGCACTGTAGGAGTGCTTAGGATGAATCCAATAAATAATGCAAAATAAGTTTGACCCCTAGGAGAACTGCTTAATGGAAGAGTAACTGACATACTCCCAAGTTAATTGTTACCAACCAGGGTAGGTGGAGAGATGATTTGCTTCTTCCAACTTCAATTTGAAAGATTGCTTTTATGGTTTCTCAGGTCTCCTTCATTGTTGATTTTTAAATTTAAATTTTAAAAAATGAACAATGATAAGAAAATATATATTCTGTTGTTTTGACCTGGGTTCCTACTCCTTCTATCTATTCTTTTTTTCCAAAATTAGTTGCTATCATGGTTAACACCCTACAAAATCTGTTATGATTAAGAATCTGCATACCTTGCTTTCCTATATAATCCAAATGTGTGTGGGTAATGGTATTCATTGCAAAGCCTTTTACATGGCTGTGCATTATCCTAGAACATTGGAAAATTCACATTCAAATATTAAAACAGAAGCCTTGCATGAGACACATACTTATTTTCATTTGAGCCTATCTATTTAATAAGCCATTTGATCTGGAATCTGTTTTCATTACTGTGCCTGAAATTTAACTAATTTGCTACCTTAGGAACCACTATAAAGTTTTGATATTACAAAAATCATATTTTATTCTAATTTTATTTTATAATAATATAGAAAATGTGGTCTGCGGCACACAATGGCCGACTCAGTGCTATGGAGTAATGCCTCATTTATCCAGGATGGCTGGGTAATGAGGTGGTGTGTATTGTGATTTGTTCTGATAACTGAGGCTTATTCTCTACACATGCCAAAAGGGTTTATTTGAACTAATTTTGATGCAAAGATTTCTCAAATGCATTACACAGTTTCCAGCCTAATTAAGTATAGGCTGAAGCTATTAACCTGTTCTTAATGGTACAGTCGGCATGAGGCTATCAGTCATTGTACGGGACCACATCACCAGCAGAGGGAAGCCGGGGAGGGGGCAGCTTGCTTGCCCTTTTGCTCAGGGTTTCTGACTTGTTCTGCTTTCTGAGCCCTGTCTGTAACTGACTCTGTGTTTCCTTTCTCACGATCAGATCCCTTTTTATCCGTTTTCAATGCTCCTGCTCCAAGCAATTTTTCATTCCTTTAATTTCCCGTTTTTACTCTATAGAAAGTCAATAACAAATTCCTGCTAGAACTGCACGGTAAAGAGGATCCATTCTAGTTTTCATATGTAAGCTCAAAGGAGAGTCATCATTAGAAGTTGGTAACAATGCATGAGAGTGCAGTTAGGGAGTACTTTGTGTTCCAGCCACCTGGGACACCAGGCCCTGAGAATGAGGCTTCTCAGGGTCCCCTGGAGCATGGAACGCATGCCCATATAATCCTGCTTCACATTTTATCTCAGTTTTACACCCTAATAGTGTGTCTGTAGCTAGATGACAAAGTCTTTGAAGATAGGAAACTTATTTTATTTATTGTTCATCAGATTTGTCACACTATTTAATACAGAACCCGAGTGCATAAAAGTGTTCACGTGAGCTGGCTATGCTATGCCTTCCCCAGGTCCAGGGCAAATTCACACTGAAGTGCTAGTGCATGTAACACTTAACATTCTGTCCTTTGACATTATTTGTGCCAAACCTTTCCCCCCAGCAGAACTGATGGCCTTGTCTTAGGCATTGCTGTAAATAAATATAAAAACTTCTTGTTTGATTTTGTGGTATCATAACTGAAAATCTGCCTCTACCTCAGTCATTCTCTTTTTCTGACCCACAATTCTTTCACCGAGATGTTTTTTCTAGCCTGTGTAGTTTGTAAGTATAATCTCCAGCTCTATCCTGAAGCCTAACAGTAGCCTTTATTTTTCACTTTTCATGTCCAATTAACATATAAATATTTCTTAAGCTGTAAGTCAAACTGTTTGACCCATCACAGGCACTCCTTCCTTTGATTGTGACAGTCAAAACAATTTTGAGGAGTGCATGGTCCTCAGAAATGAAATGCAAAGGCACTTCATATTGATTTAAATGATTCTGGAACATTTAGATATTCATTCCGATTTTTTTTGTAATGTCCTGTGTTATCTAAATTCTTCTCACCCTGCAAAAGTCACTTCAGAAAATTATCTTTCCTTATGATATTAATTCTCTGTTTGCCCAGGATGTGAAAGTACATATTCTCCCAGCCACACTGAAAGTGTATCCTTCTTTTCTAATGGCTTTGGTTGCTTCTGAAAGTATTCTCCAAACCTGTAACATATCCATGCCACTTGTGTGTGGACTTGGAAAGTGGGATCACTAAATGCAAAGTGCTAACACCAAGCTTTACTTAGCATTTGGGACCAGCAGAAGGACTTGCAGAGTGGCACAGCCTTACATACATTACCTGAAACCAAATCCTCCCAGAGATAATAAGATCTGCTCAGCTTCCCGTTCTATTGCATTAATTCACTGGAAATCTTCTTTAACATGACCTTCTTTTCTCAAAGTTAACTTTTAAAAACATCATCTCATTTAGCTGCAAGAAAGCAGGGGCAAAAGTCACTCTTGTGCTCATTGTAAGCATTCATTTTTCTTCACAACACTCTTGAAAATCCAAAGTGACTACATCCTATCCTTAAGCTGTGTATAAGCAGAACACAGGAGCAATCTCATGGTTGGATGAATACATTTTATAGTAAAAATATGCATTAAGAAGTGAATAAAATATACATTCATAAGTATATCTTAGAAAGGAATAATAAGATGCTCACGTACTTACCAAAGATTAGAGACAATGAGATTCTGTGTGAACTTTCGTGATCAGCTTACTATATTCCTTCCTTTATCTGTAAGGTTCACCCACATTGAAGCAAATACTTGTATTTCATTCTTTTAGCTATGTGATATTATTTCAGTCTATGAATGTATAACAATTTAGCAACCCATTCAATTATTGGTAGACACTACGAGCAGTTTCTTGTTTTCTGCAACTATGTACAATGCTGCTTGAACAATCTTGTGCTGTCTTCTGTGCACACACAGTAGAATTCCTCAATAGGAGTGAGGTTATGGTTGTAGGAAATGCCCACCCACATATCTGCTACATGGGCATACTGTTTTCCAGTTGTACTTGCTTGTACTTTTACCTACAAAAAAATAAGAATTTCTATTGCCCATATCCTCACCATACTTGACGTTAATCACCTTTGAATTTCTTGGCAAGCTAGTAGGCATGAAATAATATCTCACTGAGGTTTTCATTAGCCTGCCCCTGATTCATAATGAAGCAGAGCCTCTCATTTCACAATTGATAGTTTGCATTTCTTCTTCTGTAAAGTATATGATTAAGTCTTTTGTCCTTTTTCTATTGTGTTGTTTACCTTTTTGTATGGTGTATCTATCCATATGTTTCCTGTTACTATGTAAGTATACCTGAGACTGAGTAATTTATGAAGAACACAGCTTATTTGGCTCATAATTCTAGAAACTAGAAAATCCAACAGCTTGCTGCCAGCCTGTGCTCAGCCTCTGGTGCATTCATAACATGGAGAGGGCACCCTGTGGCATAATAAAACAAGTGTTCTAGCTCCATCCTCTCTTCCCTTTCATATAAAGTCACTAATCCTATCATGGTGGCACCACCCTTATGACCTCATTTAATCCTCATTACCTTCCAATGGCCCCTCCTCCAAATACCATTATCCTATAAATTTGGTGATTACATTTCTAACACATGAACTTTTGGGGAACACACTCAAACCATAACAGACACAAATTCTTAGTCATTTATATGAATTGCAAATAACTTCTTTCAATCTTGGGATTTCTTTTCACTGCCTACATGGTGTTTTTATTCATAGAAGCTTTAGATTTTAATGTACATAAATATTACCAGAAATTTCTTTTGGACTTTGTGATTTGTTTAAGAAACAATTCTTTAAATTTATAAGATTATTCTTCTGGAAGTATTAAAATATCATCTTTCACACATATCTTTAATCTGCTTAGAACTAATTATAGTTTTCAGTGTGAGGTATAGAACCAATTTTTAAAAATATTTTCCATTTGAATAACCAATTTTCCAAGAACCATTTATTAAATAGTTGATCCTTGCCTCACTGACTTGCAGAGCTTGGACTGACATAGCTTAAGTTTATATATATATATATGTTGTGGGTATGTTTCTGAGCTCTTGGTTTTGCTCCATTTGTTTATCCCTGCAGCAATAACACAGTCATAATTACAATAGCTTTAAAATGAGGTTAAATCTGGTAGGGAAGTCTCTTTTCTTACATGAAAGCATTGCTGTTTGGAAATGTTTGAACTAACTTTAGGTTATTAATTTAAGGTCTTTCTTCATTTTAGTATGTATATTTAGAGCTATAGATGTCCTCTTAAGCAGTTTTTAACAAGATGAACAATTTAGAATCAAAGACACAAATAAGTTGAAAGCAAATTATAGGAAAAGATAGACCAGACAGTAACCAGATGAGAGGTGGAGTGACTATATTAATATCAAACAAAATAGACTTTAAGACAAAGAGTGTTACTGCAGGCAAAGAAGGACATTTTATAATGATGAAAGGGCCAATCCATCAAGAAGATATAAGAATTATAAATAGGTAGGCACTTTACAGAGGAGCACAAGAAAACATGAAGCAAAAACTGAGAGGGAAAAATGGATAATTCAATGCTCTACTCTCAATAATGGATAGAACATCTAGACAAGGAGATAGAAGATTTGAACAATATCATAAACCAACTATAGATTACAGACACCTGCAGAACACTCTAGGCAGTAATAGCAGAATGCATGTTCATCTTAAGTGCACACGGAACATTCTCCAGGAAGGGCTATATATTAAACCACAGAACAAGTTTCACTAAGCTTAGAAGAATTGAAATCATGTAAAGGATGTTCTCAGGTCACAGCGAGATGAAATTAGAAATTGGTAAACAGAAGAAAATTAGGAAATTCACAAATATATGGAAACAGAACCATGCAACAATAAGTAACCAGTGGCTCAAAGAAGAAATTACAAAGGAAACTAGAAAAATATTCACATATTAATAAATGTGCCATGGCAACTAAAATTCCACATGCAAAAGAATGAAGTTGGTCCTCTGTATCATACCATATTAAAAAATTAACCCCAAATGGACAAAATACCCAAATATAAAGGCTAAAACTATAGAACTTTTAGAAGAACACAGTGTAAGTCCTTACAACTTTGGATTAGGCAAAGGTTCTTTGATACGTCACCAAAAGCAGAAGCAACAAAACAAAAAATGTAGTCGTCATCCTTATCCATGGGGGATACAATCCCAGTCCCCAGTGGATGTCTGAAACCCCACATGGCACTGAGTCCTTTGATTTAGTGCCTTTCCCACCTTAACTAAGCACTTGCCCACTGTAGCTGTAACTCTTGTAGGAGCGACAGCAAAACTAATATAATTTTTTTCCCTTCTTCACAATTTCACAGATGGAAGATTCATTCTTACTGTAGACCTTAGCCAATGCAGAATACATTTTTTTTCTTTTCTTTATTAAATCAAACACTTTCTCCTTTTCACCTAAAGCGTTTTACAGCTTCTGTTTAGTATATCTGAATAACCAGCATCACTACTCTTGCTCCTTGGAACCATTATTTAGTCAAATAATGAACACAAGCATGCAATATCACTAGAGTCCATCTGACAACCAAGGCTGATGGTGGGTCATGGTACCACAACTAGTAAGTGCCGTGAAGCAGCCTATGGGAAGGTGGGGTACACAGAACAGATGCCCTGGACAAAGGGATGCTCCAATTTGCAGACAGTGCAGAGCATGGAATTTCATCACGCTACTCAGAATGGCACATCATTTCAAATTAATGAATTTTTTTTTATTTGAGGAATTTTCTGTGTAATATTTTAGAATCACAGTTGACTGGATGACTGGAACCACAGTAAGTGAATCAATAGATAAGGGGGACACTACTGAAGATAAATCGGACTTTAATAAAATTTTGAAAATTTTATGGTGCGAATGATACCTACCATAAAGTAAAAAGGAAACCTATAAAGTAGGAGAAATTAGGCATAAATTATTTTTCCCTAATAAGTCTAAATCCAGAATACATAAAGAATGCCTGCAATTCAATAATAAAAAGAACTGAATTTTAAAATGAGCAAAGAATTTTAACAGACATTTCTAAAAAAAAAAAAAAAAAGATATAAACACGTGAAAAGATGCACAACATCATTTGTCACTGGAGAAGTACAAAACTACAATGACCACTGCTTTATACCCATAGGATAGCTACAGTAAATAAAGGCAGAAAATTTCAAACATTAGTGTGGATGTGAAGAAAACAGAGCACTTAGTGCTGTGGGAATATAAAATAGGGCTGGTGCTTTGGAAGAGTGGTTTGGTGGTTCCTCAAAAAGTTTACCATCAATCTGAAATCTGCATTTGGGGTAAAAATTGGGAGTTCATAACCCATTTGAATCTAATGTATGAAATATGATATGTCAAGAGCTTTGTAATGTTGTGAACAACCAATAAAAAATAAAAAATAAATCAGTCAAAAAATAAAGTTTACCATCAACTTATCTTAAGACCTGACAATTCTACCTCTAGATATATACTGAAGATAACTCAGGTACATATAAGTACAGTGTAAACATATGCACCCTTATACACCCCTACACACCTTAGATATATGTAGATGTGAACACATGCCCATGCAAAAACATGTTTATTCATTTTCATAAAAGCATTATTTCTAGTATTGCCAAAGTTGGAACAACATAAATAACCATCAACCAATAATTGGGTTAATAAAATGTGATATATTCATACAATGGAAGATTATTTGAGCATAAAAATGAAGGACTGATACCTGCTACAAATGGATAAAACTTGACTCATTATGCTAAACAAAGAAACCATTTCCAAAGGCCACATTTTGTGTGATTCTGTTGACATGAAATGTCTAGAAAAGGCAAATCCAGAATGACAGAAAAGTAGACTAGTGGTTGCCAGGAACTGAGGTGAGGGGGCATTGAAGCCCGTCTACTTATGGCTACTGGGTTTCTTTTTGTGGAAATTAAAATGGAATGGAATTAGATAGTAAAAATAATTGCACTCATTTATGAATATACTGAAGATTACTGAATTATCCACATTAAAATGGTGAATCCTATGCATGTGAATTAAATATTTCAATTTTAAAAATCAATTTTTGGCTTATTGATACTATTTATTATGTACTTGTTTTCTATTTCATGGATTTCTGCTCTGATCTTCATTCTGCTATTATTCTTTTAATTCCTTAAATGAGAAATCTACTTCATTGTTTATGAGCCCTCGTTATTTTCTAATGTTAATATTTAAGGCTATCTATTTTCCTATAAATACTGTTTCAGCTGTTACCTACACTTCTTGAGATTTAGTATTTTAATTATCACACAGTGTGGCATACCTCCTGATTTTCTTCATTATTTATTCTTTCATCCATGAATTGTTTAAAAATGTTTTCATAACATCCAAGAGTATAGCTTATATATATATTTAAATATATATATAAATTTAGGCTTAATTTTTAAGCTAATTTCAATTTTGTCAGATAATGCAGTTTGTGGAATACTGTTCCAGTCAGCTCTTGGGTATTATAAGCATCTCTAAAACCTCAGTGGCTTGGCACTCACAGAAAAGTTCATTTGTCACATAAAACCACTGGTCAGCACACTTTTCTGTGTGGCTCACCTCCAAGTGACAACACAGGGATCCAAACCACATTCATCTAGTGACTTTGGCCCCCTAGAGAAAGAGCATGTGATAATCTACGGGCTGTGTTCAGGGCCCAGGCCTGGAAGTGGCAATCACTTTCACTTAGGTTCCTGTCACCAAAACTAATCCCATCTTCCCAGCTGGATGCAAGGAGACTGTAAAATGTAGTTTAGCTGCAAAAGAGGAAGCAGGAATCAGAAGCATTTAGCTTGTCTTTGCCACAGATACCCACTCGCTGTAATCGGTTGAGACCAATTTTGTGGCTTAGCCATGGGAAATTTCCATAAAGTTTTTATGTTTCTTTGAAAATTATATGTATTCTACAACTGTTGAACACAGTTTTCCATAAATGTCTATTAGCTTCCATTCAAATTTTCTACACTCTTATTGATATTTTTATGTGCTTGACTTAATAACTGGGAGAAAAATGTTACAGTCTCTCATTTTGATAGTAAAATTGTCACTTTCTTCTTATAGTCCTCTTAATTTGTATTGTACACATTTGAGACTATTAGGTACATACGAGTTTATAATTACTAATCTTCCTGGTATTGAATACTTTATCATCATTTAATCTATTTTTATCAATAATAATGCTTCTTTTCTTAAGGTATATTTTTGTCAAATATTAACAAAATCATATCAGCTAGCTGAAATCCTGTATGTTTTTCAACCAATGGTTTAGCTTATATAAGGGATTCTTTTATACTTGAGGTGCCTTTAAATGATTTCATTAATATCAAAAATTTTGATGATCTTTAAATTTTATAAAGTACTTTTATATGCGGCTTATGCTTTTTTGTTAAGATATTTCATTCAAGAGCATTTAGTATCAGTCTCTGAAAACATCTGATGCTACAAATTGCTAACCAACATACAGTCATGTCCACATCATGAGTTATGCCAAATGATATCAAAATATGTTGACTTAATATCAATCAATCTTCTTTAATTAATCAGCTGATGAGATGGACAATTAAACTGCTTTAGAGGTCAGAATTATGTACTCATAAGACTTGGCTTAAATATTTTCTTTGCTCTGTGGTATGTAAAATGTGCTTTGACATAGACATCAAAATATGTCATTTCTTTTTCACCAACACTTGCTCTGGACTTATACGTGCTCTACAAATATAGACCCTCTATTTCAGGAACTCCAATCCGCCCATTTATCCAATCACTTTCCTCTTCATCGCCTGCTCTTGATGACCTGTGTTCTCTCTGCAGTTTCAAGTATGGTGCATAACAACAATGATACCTTTCATCTCATGTGGTTCTTTGAAGTATGGAAAGCACTTGAAGAAATATTAGTAGATGCTTCATGCCTACTTGTTGGGTTGAATTCACCTGCTTCTTTGTTGCTTCTAAATATGAGTTTAACAAGGATACCATCAAGAAATTTTCTGTGCAGCATGGAGAGCTGAGTTCTTCTGGGGTCCTAAGTCCCACTTGAAATATCTGCTACAATTTCCTTATTTGTTATGTGCCAAGAAAGACTGCTCACTTCTATGAAGACCAACTACGTTGAAAACATTAAATTCCATCGTCATCATTGAATATGTTTTCCTATGAAAAGTCCAATCGGTTGTTAAAAGCTGAACGTATGAGCTGAAAGTAACTTACAGCTGGTTGATAAATACCCCCAGATTCAACGTAAGAATATTTTCCAGATTTATTGAACTTTTACACTTATTGGATTTGATTGACTTGTTTTCATTTGCTTGGCCCTCACCTCTCCTTGGTTCTGAACTAGTCCATGGGATGTTGCTGGCCATGTTGAGCTCTGTAACTCTGCTGCTCTCACTGAAATGATCTATTTCCACGGTTAGATTGCCAGCTAGAGATGGGCTCGGCTCGAGCCTGCTGAGCTACTTGCACTGATGGATGACACAAGAGAAGGTAGCACTTTCCAATTTGGCGTCTTTTAGGTATTAACTGGGTCTTTTATTCCACATCCTTTCAGTCTTACCCTTATTTTTCTTTGAACTCATTGTCTTCTAGACAAGAAAATGACACATTTCCTTAAGTAATCCCACCTGCCCAGCTAGGAGTTGATGTCAATTTTTTATAAAACTTTTTAGAAAAGACTGAAGTGATTCTTAAAACCGGCTGTTCTTCCATTAGAAACAAGAGGGAACTTTTGTTAAAGTAAGTAAGAATATACCAAATAATACAATATGTTATGGAAAAGGAATCACTTTAAGCTTGAAATATCTAAGAGCATTTTATGATATTAAGAGAGAATAATAATTTGTAACATTTACAGTAACTTGATACGTAAGCAATGATTATTGCCATTTCGCAAATATTTCCATTTCTCCCCTTCCACACACTTGGCAGAATTGGTTTCCTTGGGGCCCTTGTAGGACTTGGTAGCTTGTTCTGCCCAATGACCATCTGGGATATAACTTCTGAGCTGCAGCATGCAAAGCAAGATTCCCAAGAGCTCTGTTCCTCCCAGCTGGCAATGGACAAAGTTTGAGACAATGACTAACTGCAATGACTTGGATGAGTTTCCCCCAAAGGATCATGTGTTCAAGGATTGGTCCTCATAATGACATTATTGTTAGGTGGTAGAACCTTGGGAAGTGGAGCCTCATGGAAGGACTTTAGGCCATGGGGGCATGCACTTGAAGGAGAGTGTCTGGGCAGTATCTAAATCTCTCTCTGCTTCCTGGCTCATGATGTTAGCTGTTTGCCCTGCCACAGGAGTCTGTCATGATTTTCCACCCTTGCCAGAGGCTCAGAGCAACAGGATCACTCAATCTCAGATGAATTTCCAGACTGTGAGCCATAATAAACTTTTCCTCTTTATAAATTAATTGCCTGAGGTATTTCATATAGTAACATGAAGCTGACTAATACAACTATCTTGTCAATCAAAGTACCCATGTCACTGCTTTGGGAAGTCAACCCCTGTTGATTTGCAATAAACAGACAGCATGACCAAGAAATAATCCCGTGTTGCCTTAAACTACTCAGATCTATGTATTATTTGTTACTGCAACTTAAGCCCATTTTAAGCTTTATTTTGAAGACATTATGGAACTTGCTATTGCCAATAGGTAAAAATTACAAATCATCTCAGGATACTGCTTGCATAAATTTAGAGATGAACCAACCATGACAGAGTTTTATGGATTTCTACTTTTTGAGGCTGTTAATAAGTTGTTTGTCCAAAGGCCAAATATTCTTTCTGGTATGTGGATACTGAAACACAATAGAAAGCCGGGGAGAGAAGAATAGATGTTCATTGGATTAGACAAAGGGGAATGAAGGGAAGGGATGGAATGGGAATGGGAAAGACAGTAGAATAAATCAGACAGAACCTTCCCGGGTCCAAATATGAATATACAACCAGTGAAACTCCACATCATGCACAGCCACAAGAATGGGATCTTAATTAGAATAAATTATATTCCATGTTTGTATAATATGACAAAATATGCTCTACTGTCATGTATATATAAAAAGAATAAATAAAAAATAAAATTTTGAGTTCCAGGTTTTCAATAGCACAACCATTTTTTTTTCCTATAAAATTCTACCTAGTATTGCTGAACAGAACCATATTTGGGCATTCCAGATGTAGGATAACTGTGGACATTTTTAACTTCTGAGGAGTGATGTTAGGGATTATGGTTTCTATACATATATCCACAAGGCACTAATTTTAAAAAACACAATAAATAAATAGCAGAAAGATCAGTAGAATAGAGAGGAGGGAAGAGAGGGAGGGAGAAGAGAAGAGAAAGGGGAAGTACTGGGAACTGAATATATTCCATGCTTGTATAATTGTATCAAAATGAACCCTAATATTAGGTAAAACTAAAATACACTAATAAAAAAGCCTGGATTCAGGAGCATTGTTTTTTTATTTCTGACTGCATCCCTTGTTACTGCTCTCATTCTCTGACCTTTTGAAGCCCCAGTTCCCTAACTTGTAGATTGCAGATGATGATGACTCTGCTCCACGTGGTACTTCTGGAGAGAACCACCAGTGAGGACAGGAGAGCCCCATTGTGAAGAGGAGTAAGTGTTTGTTCCAGGGCTGGACTTAGAGGAAGCGCTCAATAAATTATGGCTCTCCTCCTGCCTTGAAGGGATAGCAGGAATTCAGGTCCCGTACCAATATTGCAGGGCTGTTACTCCACATTATTACCTACTTTTCTCCTGTTTTCTGTTCTACCTGATTCTTGCTGATTCTGCTTCATTGTTTTCATGAGAGAAATCATCCTGAGTAGCAATCATCCCATGGCATTTGTGCGGATAAGTCATTGGTAACAGAAGCCAGGCGACAATAATGACAGACCTGTCTCCCACAGTGAGCACTTGTTTGTGTACCTCATTTTTCTGCTCTGAGCAATTTTAACACACTTTTCTTCTTCCAATAGCCTGAAAAGGTAGAAATTTTTGCCCTTATTTTGCAAATAAAAAAGGTTAAAAATAAATCTATGCCTACAGTTAGGCCTAGTATCATGTATGAATTGATACTGCCAGAATTTGATCCAGGATGATCTGAAGATTGAGCTCAAAAAAGGAAGCATATATTCAGGTTTACTCCCAGTCTCCAGATCTAGTATCTTGGCATTCCATCTAGTGTAGTATCTGTGCGTATTTCTCATTTTGATAAAAATATTATTATTAATAGTTGCATTAAAACATGCCAGGTTATTAGTCTTGCACATTTACCTCCAGCTTCTCCAACTTCAGTTTCAACTACATGATGTGTGAAATGCACCTATCATAAACAAAGTCATCAATTTAATACATAATTGTACTTGAAAAACAATCAGAGATGACCTTTCTTTCTTCTGCAAACCTGTTCTGAATGCAATGTAACAAACGTAACAGCAAGAACTTGTGCACTAGGGGCTGGCAGAAACTAACTCCTTGCAGTCTGATGATGGTGGTCATGGTGGAACTGTCCAGTAGTGCTGCTATGATCCAACAATGGCACCATGACCAGTGCTAAGCAGCCTGCAAGATGCACAAAGCTACCAAATACCATGGCCACACTCTGAGAGTCACTCAGATGTTGTAGGTTAGGTATATGTAAAAGACAAGACGTGGGAAATAGAAACTCAAGGTCCTTCCACCGAGTGTATAGAGTAGTTCCTACTGCAATGGTTTTATTATTCACTACATACTATAAATCAAAAATATTTTTACTTGTTAATTTTTAAAACTTTTCTGATTACCTTTTTCAGCAGCAATGAATTCTAGGAGTACAGAAACATGTTTCATACAATTTTAAATATTAAATTTCCTGTTCTTAGGAAAGTTTGTGAACATGTAACTGGTATAAAACTTTTGCAAGTATTTGATGTCCAACATGAAGGTCATAATGATATTACTGACCACTTGAAAACTAAGGTGCAAATCTACAGAAGAAACATCAGCATCTGTTTCAAAGTTAGTAGCTCCTGGGTGCAGGTTTTCCTCTAAACTTACCATTAATACATCAAAGGAGGAAAAATCCTCTGGAGAGGTGCTGTGTGTAATGTCTGAATCTGAAATTCTGCAAATGCACTTGTAGTATCTCAATTCATGGTGAGACTCTTTTGATGAAACTCCTGTTTTTAGTCAGATCAATTTATTTTATGAAGGGGAAAGGAGTGAAAATAAGAATCCCTATGATTTTGCAACCTCTTAGTTTGGTTTGGAGAAATACTTGAGTCATAGAACAATTTAATTGAAATTTTTGGTTTAAAATGTTTTCAAAAGTATATACTCTGACTGGGCGTGGTGGCACATGCCTGTAATCCCAGTGGCTCAGGAGGTTGAGGCTGGAGGATCACAAGTTCACATCCAGCTTCAGCAACTTATCAAGGTCCTACGCATCTTAGTGAGACCTTGTCTTAAATAAAAAATAAAATAGGCTGGGGATGCAGCTCAGTGGTTAACTACTTCTGGGTTCAACCTATATATGTACATACACACACATCCACACCCTGAATGGTGGCCAAAAGGGTATATTATGTAAAAATATTTGGGCTTACATATCTACAAATTTTTATTTTTTAAATAGAATTGAGGATATCTTCCATGTAAGAGCATTTTCTCTGGGTTTATCAGGTACTTGGATATCTAAGGAAGAATTTTTATTCAATTAAAAGTACTTTAATATGCAGATGAATCAATGTAATTAGGGAGGGAATCAGAAATCATAAAGTTAAAGGGAAGATCAATTGAGTAGAGAGAGAACCAGATTGAGGGAGGGAGGAAGAGAAAGGGAAAGATAATCAGAAGGAATTTAGCAAAATCCTGTTATATTTACATATAAAGATACCAAAGGGAAGTTCAGCTTAAAGTGTATGTAGAAGAAAGGAAGCTGAGTAGAATAAAGGGAGGCAAATGGAGGAGAGAAGAGGGGAGAAAAAGAGGGAGATGGGACTTGAAATCAAATTTGTTGCATGTACGATTTTGTCAAAATGAACCCAATGATTATGTATAATTACAATGCTCTAATAAAAAAAAGAAAATAATAAAAATGGGTTTGCTTAAAATAAAGAATTTTTATTCAATTCAAAGTTTTTTGATATGCAGATAAGCATATTAAATATGCTAATAATTTCACATTTATTAACAAGAAACTACACTTAGAGTAAGACTGTAGGCAATTTTTTGATAAAAATCAGAGTAAGATCATGTTTAAAAAATTAATTTCTTATGCTGGGGATATAGCTCAGTTGGTAGAGTGCTTGCCTTGCACTAGTTCAATCCCCAGCACCTCAAAAATATATATATATATATTATTTCTTAGGAAAATATCAAGCAGTATTAGAAACAGATAAGGGTATGAAATGGATTAATGTATATGTAGTGCACTAAGCAAACATAGGTGTTCTGTTTTTGTAACTTTTGATGTTTCAGATAATCAATGTAATAATAATCAATTTTTATTTTACTTTAAATGTAAATGGATATGTCTTATTTTTATGCTTAGAAAAAATTATGTTTGAAATGGATTTTCAATAGAATTATCTAATAATCCTAGATGCATTTTATGTAAACAAATACATTAATTAATACATACTTATTCCCAAATAATTAATTTTTTTACGTATCCTCTCTCCAACTTACAGTTCTATCTGTGGCCACTCATCCCCAACAGGGAGTCCACATGCCATCTAGAGAAGCAGAACCTGCAGGGCGCACTGAGTGGTTTCAAGTAAAGAATGGAACATATTCATCTTGCTGCCTCTCCTAATTTTAAAAGTAAATCTCTTTCTCCTATGTTCTTTTTGATTCCAAAGCATCAAGGATTCCAGGATACAGCAGTCACCTGAGCATTATAGCTGATAAATGTCTTCATTGCCTCAAAGAAATGTTCCAGGGCCGTGGCGCTCTCCAGCGTTGCCTAAATCCCAAACGGAACTACATGCCTTTGTGACTCTGAAGATTAATCTCTGTCACTCACAGCTCGTTGGCTTCCCTTGCTCATTTCTGCCAAGTCTGCAGATGGTGTGAAGTTCCGTGCCAGAGTTATTTATCCCCAAGTTCACTTCTCACATAGCTCCCACTTTGAGCCATTCCAGGGAAAGTGAAATACTGAACAGTTACACAACTCTTTTGTTAACCTGTGGTCTTTACCGCTCGGGTCCAAAAGAACATCACTGAAGTCCTATCTGCTATTCTTGAAGGCTGTTGGGACATCCCAGCTGATGCAGCAAGACCGCTGTCCATAAGCAGTCTCTCAACCCACAAACAGAAATGTCTTCAGAATACACTTGAAGAGCAGAGCGTTCATTTTTAGACATTCCTAACACACTTCCAATGCTGCCTGGGCTTCACTGCATTGTTTTTTCCCAGAGCTTGAGTTGTGGAATTCAACATCCTCTAATTTTTAATCCTTATTATTCTACAAGTCAGCAAACATTTTGGCACTGAGGACCAAAGACAGAAAGACGTAAGGTGAATAGGAAAGCTGTAAAAAAAAATAATAATAATAATCACATCTCTAACAATGGCAGAACTAAGATTTGAATTCAATGGTTTGCATTTAGAGTTGACTCTTGTAATGCCTAAGCAATATCTCAACACTCATGAAAGTAGCAGAAGCAAAAGGAGGGGAAAAGGAGGAGAAGATGAGTGGAAAGGAGAAAATTGGGAGACAAGGGGAAGAAGACTGAGGTGGAATAAAGGGGAGAACATTAGAGAAGCAGGGAAAAAATGAGAGAGAGTCATGGTTTTATAGCTTGGATAATATGTGCACAATAGATTTTGGATAAATTTAGGAACCCTTAAAATTCTTATCATCTTTTCTCAATGTTTTTACCAAATTTTTTTTTCATACCATATGAGTCTCTTACCACTAATTTGCTAGAGAAGGCTTCAAGTATTAGAACAAGGCTGGCTTTAAAATCTGCAAGACTCAATTTCCTCTTCTGGATATTGGACTTATACACACCATCCTCCTCTTATGGATAAAGTTCTGTAAGTAAAGCATTGAAAATTTTGAATTGGCTTCCTTTGCACTGAACAGTAATGCTTTGATCTTGGAACCAAGGTGCAGAAATGGAGAAGTAGATGGGGGAAGGGCAACAGAAGAAATAATAACACCACTCACTGAGCACTTGCTAGGTGGCAAGGACCATGTGCACTACCATTACATGCTCAGAAGTCTATATTCTCTCCCTCTGTCCTCTCAAGTTAAAGCAAGGACTGAGTGGTCCATCTGAAACTAGACCTCCAGACAAGGGCTAGAATATTAAGCAGTAGCTATGGAAGAGGCTTAGGGTAACACTGGTTTTAAGTGCTGCTCCACAGTCAAGCTCATTATTACCATTGTACCCTAAAATGAATCCTCTGCTCTGTGCTGAGCTCTGTGGACTGCTTCACCTTCTGGCTGCCCATTAGTTAGACCAGCCACTGGGACACATGGACTCTCCCCTCCCCTATCCTTCCAGCCATTCAAGACATGGTCAGTTTGGACAGTATGGACTCTCATTCAGGAATTTCTCCCAGCAAGTTCTGCTGTTTCAGTAACACTGTATTTAGAGCTGGTAAAGGATTCTGATTATTGTCCACCTTTGGAGACTTTGGAGCTATCCCTTATTGGTTCCTTTAATCCTGTCATCACTTCTATAAATAGTCCTCCATTGAAACTTCTTTCAGGAGCTGGAGTTGTGGCTCAGCAGTAGAGCACTTGCCTAGCACGTTCAAGGCCCTGGGCTCAAGCTTCAGCTCCACATAAAAATAAATTTTAAAAATAAAGGTATTGTGTCCAACTACAACTTAAAAAAAAATACTTTTAGAAAAAGCTTTCAATCATCTTTTAGAATTTAACAACTATTTCCATCACAACTCTATTCCACACAGACATAAACAATGTGATCTTAGATAAGTTTCCTAGCATCACAAGCCTCAGTTCCATCATCTGTAAAATAAGGATGATGTACTTCCGAGGGAAGTTACAAAGAGTGAATGAACATTGTATGTACTTTGATGCCTACCCCTTCTTGGGCACATAAAGCATAGCTGTTATTATTATTTATAGCCTTCTTAGGAAATATGAATGCTTACAAGGTCAGGCTTATATACTAGTCCACCACCCTCCCATGCACACCTTTACCCAGGCAGTTCTCTCCAATACCCAACATCTAAGTGATTATCTTAGTTTCAAGGTCGCTGTCGTTCTGATTCATTCTATTTCAATTGGCCTAAAGTCCTTGGCATTTTCATTGAACTTGTAAAGCTCAGAGTATGTAGAAGGAAAGAATGTAGATATGTGGAATCAGTCCACCTTCCTGGCAAACAGATACACAAGTATATATATGCTAGTCCAAGATCCTACTGTGTTCTTCCATGAATCTCCAAAACTACCCTTTTAATTTAATAAATAAATTCCAATCATCTTCAATGGCTTAGTACCTACCATTATTGCCTCTTAGATATATCAGATTTGGGAACATCCCACTGTTCTACCATTGTTCTGTGTCTGGGGATTGCAATTAGGTTTCTTTCTAAGTGCCAACTTGGATCAATTGGCAGTGGCTGCCTGGAGTGCTGGGGTGGAGAAAAATTCTCAGGCCAAGTGCAGGCTCAGCAGGACAAATGAGAGTTGTGATTGATTAGTGATGTCTGCAAAGGACTTGGGGTGAGGGGGAACACTTCCACACTGGCTGCTTGCTTGCTGACCGTGCATTAAAGTATTAAGGGATTTTCAGGAAGACAGTAAAATGGGGTGGCAACATCCCAGTGTCTTACACTGCTCCCTGCCTCCTGGCACTTTTCTTTGCACCCTTCTCCTATAGAACTTACTTCAAATAAAAGGTAATGACTGAGATTACAGACACATTTTCTCATTTACACCTTTCATTTTTATGTGCATTTGCATTCAGCAGTGAAATTACAACACATATCTGGTATCTGTTGTAAGCATCTGGGGATGGTTTATATTAGAGAAATTCAAGAAATAGAGCTCTCTACTGGACAGTGATTCAGGCAAAGATGTTCAACATAGCTCACTGAGCTCATCTCATCAATGATATGTTCACGCAGCTAAAGGCAAATGTTTAAACATTTAGTTAATGCACCATATGTCTTAAATGTTTTAGTTCCATCTGACATTTTAAAAATCCATTTTAGTGGAAACTTGCCAAGTAAATTTACCTCTCTGGAAGATGATTATTCCATTCATCTTTAACCCAATTCTCCTGGACCTCTCCAACACAATGAACTCTTAATTTGTAGGTTTGCAAATCCAAAGACAGTGCTGTCTTCATGTTCTTCCTCCTGAGCAGGAGAAATGCTGGATTAGGTGACTCCCTGTGCTACAATTTATGTCCTGAGGACTATAAATCTAGATGTAGGCAAAGAAGGCTCTGGAAGGATCAGTCATTAGCCCAGGAGCTCAGTGGAATGGCAGGTGAAGGAAAAAATGGGGGACCAGTAAAATAAAAGGAATGAAGTCTGAATTAAAAAAAAAATAAGGACAAAGGCAAATAAAGAACGTTTATAATGGCATAATAGTTATAATCCTTATTTTTACATTCCAATGAATTAGAAGCAGTGGAGGAGGAAAATAATAGCCGTATAACTACAACCCTTGGTATTAATGGTTAGAAACCCAAACTTTGATAACTGAATAAATTGAAGTCTCAAATCTTGGCTCTACCAATTATTAGTTGTGACCTTGAGTAAATTATTTCAACTCTTTGAATCTAGATTCATCACTAGGTTGATTAATATATTAAACATGCATAGTAGATGGATATAAAAACAGATTTATCTTTTAAAAAGTAAGCAAATTCAACTTCATGTATAAACTCCCAATCTGCCTAGAGCAGAAGTTATATTTTATCACATTGCAGTACAATTTGTATTCAGTGGCTTTTATAAAGCCAAATTAAAGTATCATTCTCTCAGTCTTTCTCCTATTCAAATCACAGATGCTTTTGATCAAGAATTCATTGTTTCTAAGGTTTCCCCTAATGAATCTCACCTTCTACCTGAGGGTAAATAAGTCAGTTAAGAGAAGAGGTGTTTTATGTAATGTTGTTGAGGTCTTTTTCCAGTTGGCCTTTGGCACTGGCTTCTGCTCTTTCCCTTCTGCATTCTAGCTGAGCCCTGGGCATTGCAAGTTGGCCTCCATTCAAGGAAAGCTGATCTTGCTTGATCTTTGTGGTGTCTTGTTGCTCCCTCCTAGTGAACACCTCTGGTCAAAAACTCCTTGACTTCTATAGTGTCTCTGTCCTGACCTCAGACCCCTTCATCTCATGAAGCTATTCTACAATTCTGTAGTCCCCTTTGAAAGTCTGGAGAATGCCGTATTAATTCAATTCATGTAATATCAGAAAGTTCCTGAGAGGTGACCTGCAGCTCACCATCCATGCCCGACCCTTGATCACTGCTACTCCATACTTCTTCTACCATATAGGACATGGAATGAAGCCAGTAATGGAATTTACCTGAGCAGATATCGATTTCCCAGTCTGTCCCCACTCGGTAAAGGAAGGACTCTGGGTTAATGACCAACCCTTGACTTGGAGCTCCACTATCTTTACCTATTGAAACAAGATGTGCAGAGGTAACCAAGGAAGAAAAGGATGAGCAGGAGAAGCAACTTTAAAGTCAATTTCTTGAGACTTAAATCTTTGGAAGGACTAAAAGCTTTCTTGGGAGGTGAGGGCAATTCTAACAGCTACAGACCACATCATCTGTTCCTGAATGGGTGGAGGCATGGAGAAGAGTTGGGGAAATGAAAGGGAGTGAGAAAGTGTGGGACACAATTTGGACAGGCTGGAATGATGACCCAGAATTTGGGACACAAAAAGTAAGCTTCAGGTCATGGCACAGTACTCTGTCTCCCATCACCCCCAACCTCAGCTTCTGTTCATCTGACTGGTCTTGTCCTTTGGTTGGGAGGTGGTAGATGAATGGGTGGCAGCCTCCACTTCTTCTAGTTTTTAAGCAAATCGGCTGCTTACCATCCTATGGTAATTCAAAGCCCTGCAGAAGTTTATATCTGCTCCCAAAAATCTCTGCCTGCTCAGTGTGATTGAGCTTCAAAGACAAGAGGGAGAGAAGAGAAAACAACCTAGATGGATAGTAGCTCTCACTTTCTCAGAAGGGAGGAGAACACCAAGATAAGGGCAGAGATGCACTGGGAGGAGGGATTGAGGAGGAAGGCTTAGCAAGGAGAATGTCTTTGAAAATATTTAATCAATGGATCTTTTTTTAAAAAAAAATCCTAATTATTGCTCATTCCTGTTACCCTTGAGGCATTTAGTGCTTTAGGGGGAAGGCTAGAACATCTCAGATAAAATAAATCATTGCTTGGCTTCAAATTTTTAAAAGTAGGCTTCCTATAGTTGGTTGCAGAACCAGAGGCTAAATATAAGCACCTTTAAGTTTTAGAACCCAGAATTTTGATGAGGGGTGTTCTTCAAATTCCAAAAGCTGAGCCACACAAATCAAGAGCAAAGGTCAGAAAGACCGAAACCTGGGTTTAGCATAAACCTTAGGTGGGCAAAGGGGAGGATGGAACTGAAAAGCAGTTTTTGTCACTGCAGTTGGTGTGGAAGACCCAAGGATAGAGCCTGAGAGGGAGAGAAGTCAGACTGTAGACAAGTGAACTCACTTCCCTGTCTCCTGCATGTCAATGCTGAGGGAACAAGACACCTCAGGGGACACCGCCCCAGAACTCACACCTTGCAGAGATGACCTCAGTCAGCACAGCAGCCACACAACATGGTGTCTAGATGTTGGAGTAAAAAGTGCCTGATGGATGGGCGGACCCGAGAGTACATCTCCCACCTCCTACTCTCCACTCTCCTCAGTCCCATTCCCTGTAATCTGTGAGAGATTTGACATTCCCATGAGCCCCAGGGACAGACCAGGAGATGAACCCAGCAGCTCCTGGGATAGTTAAGGTGATGCCCAGGTCCACTGTGGGGGAAATCCCCAGGCCCTAATGTGATCGGCAAATAAGTTACCCTGATGCAGACAGGATGCAGCAATGAATAGAGCACATGCCCCTTCATAGGAGAGGACCAGAGAGAACTCATGCCCCAACATCTCAAAAAGAAGTTAGAGTCCATCTGCTCCCAGGCACCATCTTAAGGAAAGCAGGGAGGAGGGAGTAAGTATCCACATAACCCGTTTCAAACCAGAAAGTTGAAAACTCCTACTGGCAAGGTCAAGTGTTTTCCTCATAAGTAGGTTAGGAAAGTGAAAGAAGAAGTCATAGAAAACAAATTGAATTTTGGAAAATAAAAGAAGGTTGGGGAGGGGTTGCTATTTTTGTTTGAATATATGCATTGGTCTGTTCAGGCTGCCCTAAGAGAATACGATAGACAGAGTGGATTAAACAATAGAAATTTATTTTCTCTTAGCTCTGGAGGTTTGAAGTTCAAGATGAAGGTGTCATCAAGGCTGGTTTCTGCTGAGGCCTTTCCCTGTGTGCAGAGAGAGTGCACTGGTGTCTCTTCCTCTATCTCTTTCATTCCTATCAGATTAAGGCCTATCCATATGACCTCATTTAACCTTAATTACCTCCTTAAATTTCCTGTCTTCAAAACCAGTCAAAAGAGGGGCTCTATTCATTGCTCAGCGGTGGAGCGTTCACCTTGCAAGGGCGGGACCCGGGTTCGATCCTTATCACCATATAAAAATAAAGTCATTGTGTTGTGACCATCTACACCTAAAAAATAAATATTTTTTAAAAACAGTCAAAACAATCATATTGGGAGTTAGAGTTTCAAAATAAGGATTTTGGAGGGACACAGTTCAGCCCAAATGAAAACTGACAAAAGTTGTAGCATAAAAAAGTTTTGTCTAGGCCAGGTTTGGCAGCACATGCCTGTAATCCTAGTGGTTCAGGAGGCTGAGGCAGGAGAATCATGAGTTCAAAGCCAGCCTCAGCTAAAGTTTGATGGCTGAGGAGCAGAGTACAGCTAAGCAACTCAGTGAGACCCTGTATCTCAATAAAATGCAAAATAGGGCTGGGGATGTCGCTCAGTGGTCAAGTGCCCCTGAGTTCAATCCCTGGTCAATGCTGAGTGAATAAGCCACCTCAGGGAGTGACAAAAAATAAAAAAAAAGTTTTACCTAAACTTTGTAAGTAAATCTTAGTCCACTACTTGAATATGAGTCTTAATAAGAGAGAACTGTAATATAATATATCGTCATATTATATTAATAAAATTAGCTAATTTTTAATATATGCCATGCATTGTTAAGTGCTACACCGGTGCTATTGTATTTAATCTAATAGCAATTTTGTAGGACATATACTATTACTATGTGACTACACTCCTATCAGCTCTTTTGGAAAAATAACCTCCCACCCATCACTCTACAAAGCTGAGTCATACAGTTCTGATCATTTATAAGGGTGTCTTCCTTGGGACTCATTTATTTGGAGACCACAGTGTTCAGCTTTCTTCCTCTCCATTTCTCTGACTTACTGGGGCAATACCCTCAGTTACTCAACATCAAAAATATCAGTCTTGCCATTAGTCCCCATTCCGTGCAAGGCACCATGACAGGTGCTTTTGTCTGTTGAAGGTCCAGGTACTGATGCCACCACCACTGAGAACATAGACCAACAAGATCACAGAAGCAGCCACCACTGATGACCACAGCCAGTCATGTACCTGTCACCACCAATGTTACTGTAGCTATGCCAATCTTGATGCTTGTCTAAGTAATGCCACCTTGTCATATCCTAAGACAATGACTATTTCTGGGGATTCATTCATTGTGTTTTCCTGCACTGTGCCCAGTATCACCTGTCCTTTAAGACTTCTGCTTCTTTTCTCCCCTTAGCTATATCCGTCCTCAATACCTATGTAGACATTTATGATTTTATGATAAATACAGTGTGGGCTCAACTTTAAAGTTGAAAGAGCAAATAGAGACTCAGAAAACAGAATCAGAATATCTAAATGGATTAGCCATTCAAACTAAGATTGGAGGTGCAAAACATAAAATAAAAAATAATTTTGAATTAAATGATGGTTTACAGATTAAAGCATCCAGCACCATGGTTGCGTTTCTTGGAACTTAATCCAATGCAGATCATTCCTTTTGTGTTCAGTTGGTTGGTAAGTGGTTAATATCTCTAGAGAAATTACCTGTCATTCTCACAAAATTTTTCAAGAAAAATACACCTCAAATATTAAGTAAAAATAATCCTATGGGCAGATTCTGCTACCTTTCTTTTTTAGCTCTTTTTGATCTGAAGCTGCAATTTTTCTCTGAATATGCCAAAGCCCTGAGCCTAGAGAGAGAAATAAATCTACAGTTCATCTTCCCACAGATGTTATTTTGGAGCAACTCCATTCAATGTCTCCTAGATAAAGCAATCAACCTGGAGAGGAATGAGGAGCCCATATACTAAAAAGTGACATATAATTATTACCGTGCCTATTAACTGAATAAACCAGCCAGAGCCCAATTACATCGTTGCAACATACAATGAAATATCTCTTAAACAATTCTTCAACATAGAAATAAACCTGTCACGGAAGAAAAATTTGCTGTACATCAAGGCTATGTATTGAGGAAGTAATGTCGGTGTCAGGGTCATGCTGGCTGTAACTCAATGTGCAATTAAGGGAAATTAAAGGCAGTCCTCATTACATACATTTTACACTTTGTTTATTGTGCTACAAATTCTGTAGTGGAACCACTGACTTGTAGCAACAATAGCTCATTTAATGGAAAATGAGAACGTTAACAAAGGATGTTTGATGGCTGAGGAGCAGAGTACAGCAATTTACATTTTTCCCTTGTCCCCGCTCCAAAACTGCATCTCTGGATTGAGTCAAGCATGAAGTAGCCACACAGACACAGCCAATATGACATAACTGAAATTCTACCCGAGACTCAAGAGAAGAGCAAAACAAAACAGGAAATAAAGCATATCAATAGTTTTGGCTCAATGTATAAATTTCTAATCAATCATTTCACAGAGAATCAAGAAGAGAGGGAACAAAAATGGGTGAGACAGCTTTACAGATATGGGACTCATCAGAAGATTCCATTCTGCAGAGATCATGTTTGAAGGCTGTTGAGTGCCCTCTAAGAATATCTATAGAAAATTCCCTATATCTTAAATTCAGACACATTCTGTGTAAAAAAAAAAAACAAAAAAACAAAAAAACATTGCCAACAAAGTATTATTTACACACAGGCAGATAAATAGCAAGTGGGTTATATAAAAGGATGAATTGCTTGGCAATAGTGTGGTACTCAGATAGCTGTCCTACCGGGAACCTTGGGTTTGGGGAGATGGAGTGGAAACTGATACCATGGAATCCTGTAACAGGTAAGCATTTTAATCTGGCTCTTGGGTGCTGGATCACTCTGTAGACCTCCAGCTGAAAGTAAGTGTTAGATCTCCCAGTAGAAAGTATTCCCACAGCTTCTCATAAACTCACTTTGACTTTGGAGGAGGAGGTCAGGGTGTGTGATAGTAGCTGCACAGGAAGAAACAGCAGAGAAATGGGATCACATAGGCTTTTGAAAGCCTCTTGCAAGGAAAAAAAAAATATCCAGGACTATTTTTGGATGAAGGATCTGCATCTGAATATTTGAGTTTCCTCTGCCCTGAGCTTTTATAATCCCTGTCTCTTTGACCACTAACTCTCCTGAAATAAAACAAGCATTTGCATATTTAATGCTAACTGCCCATGTAATCAGACTATTGCCAACATTACTCTCTTTCGAGGAAAATTAAGAATGGCCCAATGACTTTGGAATATCTCTTGTCCATTCACTTAAGGATCTCTTCAAAGAAGGCAGCCTGGAGTCGGAGGTGGAGCAGGTGCGTATCATTGGAAGTGGGTAGAAGGGCAGAGAAGCCTGCAAGAAAAAAGTAAAAATGCCTAAATCACTTGCCAGAATTCTCAAGCAGGGAAGGTTGTGATTCTGAGCAATTAGAGGCATCTTCCAAAGTCAGCTCTGCCAAGCTGGAAAAGAGGAGTTATTTAAAATTCTACTTTTCTTCCATGGGGAGAAAAGAGGCTGTCACATCCTTCAACCCTTCTCAGACTCACAGTAATGTTTATGAAATGATGATTTCAAATTGTGTATTCTTGGACTTCTCTCATGCTCCTTTTGAAAAAGTAGTTTTGCATTTCTGGAAAATATTTCCTGTTAGTACTTCCGTGTCTGATCTTAATTGGGTTTTTGATTCATGGGATACTATGAGGGGAACTGGTGCCCAAGAGTGCTGAAAGGACTCAGTTGACCAAGGTTATAGAATGTGGTTCCAACCTTACCTACACTCTTTGGGTAAGTGGTTTAGTAAATATTGTCTATAAATAGAATTCTGAAGTCTTTCTTCCATGGCCCCTCACAGTGAGTGTGGCTTAGATCCAAGACCTGTGAGCTAGAGAAACAGCTCATTTGCCCATTTGCTCCCCAGTGTTTATTAATTTATTCAGCAAGTGCCTGTGAGCACCTGCTATGCATGCGGTGCTAGGTGCAGTTGGTAGTGAAGTTTCTCAAACTTACAGGGGGCTCACAGCTGTACAGTCACATCATTGCTAGAGACACAATCTATTAGAGAATCTCCTAAAATAAGATACCAAATTCTTAAGTTTTCTACCATCAACATTATCAAATCAAAATGCAAACATGACTAGGATTGGTAAAAAACAAAAACAAAGCTGAGTTATTTCTTGGTAAGCAAGCAAGGACCACTGTGGTCAACAGACAGTGCCAGTAATCACTCTGAGTTAAAAGCAAAATGACAAGAAAATCTTAAAGAGAGAGAGAGAGAGAGAGAGAGAGAGAGAGAGAGAGAGAAGGCTTTAGGAAAATGAGTCTGAATCTTGAAATGCACATTTTCCTGGTTAAGGAGAGGATACTGAGGGCTAGGGTTGTGGTTCAGTGGTAGATCACTCGCCTAGCACGTGCAAGGCCCTGGGTTCGATCCTCAGCACTACATAAAAATAAATAAATAAAATAAAGGTATTGTGTCAACTATAAATAAAAAAAATGTTTTATAAAAGGAGAGGATAGTGAAGTCTCCTTTGAGATTGGTCATTGTTCTTTGTATAGAGGCTTAGGAATGTTTTGCAGACAGTAGGTTCATGGTCACAGAGTGAGCAAATTTATATTCATATTATGAAAGTTTGGTGGAACTTTTCTTTGGTAGGATAACATATTTGTCCTACCTATATCTTACCTCCACCTATCTGAACCTTTGGGGAAATGCTGTAAATTCATGTGTCCTTGAACATGTGCATGCATTCAGACAGGAGGCCACTTTCAAAGTCTAGTCCAATTACTATCTGAACATTTACATCCCTTTTAAGTTCAAATGCTGAAATCCTAACCCCCAAGGTCATGGCATTATAAGTTGGGGATTTTAAGAGGTGATGCCCTCAAGAGTAGGATTAGTGCCCTTATAAAACAGAGTTCAGAGAACCTGCCATCTCCTTCACCATGTGGAACACAGTGAGAAGGCTTTATCTATGCACCAGAGACCAGGCCCTCAGAGAACACCAGTGTGCTGGTGTCGTGATCTTGACTTCTCAGCCTCCAGAACCGTGAGCAATAAATTTCTAATGTGTACAAGATACCCAGTTTAAGGCATTTTGTTACAGCAGGCTGAATGCATGGAAACTCCAAAGTCCCTCTCAGAATGGGAGTCTTTTCATATCTTTTTAGGAAAAACATTCATCCATTCTTCAGTCAGGTCTTCAGTTCAACCCCAACAGTGCATTGCTATCATCTTAATAAGCAAGCAGAACAAGAAGACACTGTGTGCTGGCTCTCTATGAAGGGCTTTATATACATATATACATTTAGTTCTCATAAAAGCCAGTACTACAGGTCATAATAGTATCCCCACTACTAAATAATAATGGTAACTAGCATTTATTGAAGACTTACTATGTGCCATGTATTTCATGGATCAAATCACACTTTGTGTTCTCCTGGATGCAAATTTTGTCAAAGTGAGGTATCAAGGTTTTGTTTTATTTATACCTTTGCTTGTCTCTTCCCCTTGAACAGCACTTCAATGTTCATTCTTGGGGGAATTAAATATAATTACCTGAATCATAATTGATAACTCAAAGGCCATCATCCTAAAAGCACAGTTTGGTACTCCATACCTCACAGAAACATTTCTATGTTTTTCCTTTGTTAACACAAGTGCAAAGCAAAAACCCCAGAGCTTCTCCCTGGGAAATCCCTCTGTTGCTTCTCCTTCTTTAGATGTTTCTCTCTGTCAACATTCCTGTTTGTAACCCAATTCCTTATATGACTGCCAAATTTCTAGGTCCTTCTTTACTTCCAAAATAATTGCTTTTCCTTTGCTAATGACATCACTGTTGACACTACCATTTTTCCAAGCAAAATATTTTTAAATGTATGTAGATATGTGGTAGATAAATTAAATACTAGCTTCATTAAATACTCTGCAAGAGGAAATGAATCTAATTAAATTCTTTCTGCTGAGACAATGTTATATGGTCTTGACTCTCTTAAGAATTACTGATTCATTTAACAAATAAATACTAGGCATCATAAGAAGGACAAAAGAAATCACAATTTGAAGATACAAACAGGTAAAGTAATACAGTTCAACATGATAAGAGTTAGAATACAATAAATAGAATATAATAAATTCAAGTCCTTCGGGGAGGATACAGCACTGGGGCTAACGGGGTTAAACTGCCCATCTCCCACTCAAACCCTGGCTCCATAAACTCTAATATGTATTGCTCTAGCCAAGTTATTTAACCTTCCTATGCCAGAGTTTCTCCATATAAAATAAAAATTATACTAATGTTCTTTACCATATAAAACTGTTTAGAAAACTATTTAAAACAAATATGTTCCTTAAAACCCTGCCAAGGCATAGAAAAATAAATGCTCACTAAATATTAGCATATTTAATGTTAATATTAAATGGCATTTGTAGCCCAGAAAAGTGTAGAATTACTTCTATCTTGACTTCTCAGAGATTTTACCAATGTCCGGAACATCAAGTCAAAGTGTACTTCACAAAGAAGATGGGAAAGCACTTTCATGTCAGAGTGAACATCAAGGGCAGAGGTCCAAAAATTTAATTAGCACAGCTTATTCAAGAAGTCAAGACAAATTTCAACAAAACTAAAAGTCATGACTTCCAGATTCCCAAACTTGTCTAAATTATAATCTCTTCTCCAACTTTTAACTTAGATGTGGCAGAGGTATTTTTAAGTGATGGCTATAGTGATGTCTACCATCTCACACTGATGTACTGTACCTCTTCCAAGTGACAGAGTCTAGGTCTCCTCCTCCTCCTCATTGCCTCAGCCAGTAGAGTAGGGCAGAAGTAACCTCTAAGGACATATTGTAAAAATGCCCATCACTTCATCCAGTTCTCTTGGACTACTCCCTCCATGTTGTAAGGAGGCTCAAATTAGTGCCTGAAGAAAGACCACAGGGAGAAGTCACACTTAGGTGCTTCAGTCAACAGCCTAGCTGAGGTTCAGCCCATAGCCAGCATTGTCTTGGTCTGTCCAGGCTGCTACAGCAAAACACCATCAAGTGGATTTTAGAAACCACAGAAACTTTTTTTCTCACATTCTGGAGGCTATAAAGTTCAAGACCAAAGTGCTAGCAGATTCAGAGTCTGATGAGGGCTAGTTCCTCACAGACAGGGACTTCTAGTTGTGTCCTCATGCGGTTGGGAACAAGCTAGCTAGATCTCTAAAGTCTCTTTTATTAAGGGCATTAATCTCAATCACAAGGGCAAAATCTCCCAAAAGCTCAATATTCTAATTGTATCACTGTGGGAGTTAGGATTTCAACATAAGAATTTTGAGAAGACAAAAACATTCAGACCATAGAAATGAACTTCCAAGGATGTAAGGAAAATGCCTCCAGGTGATGCCAACCTTCGTCTGTCACGTAACTCTCAGTCTCTGGGGCTTCCCAACTTACATGCCAAACCTCATGGCTCAGAGACAAGCCATCCTGCTTTGCCTGTCCTAATTCCTGACTCACCCATCCGAGAGCAAAATCCAGTGCTGGTCTTAGTCCCCTAATATTTGAGGTGGATTTTTACTCAGTAATAGTAGCCAGAATAGGAAATTTTTCATATCTTTCCATGGGGACAGATGCTGCTTGCCATGTCACCGTGCATGGTGACCACTCCCATCCTATGGGGTTGTCCCTACCTGAATCCATGGAGAAGCCAGCAAGGCAGTCATCACGGGTTCCCTGAAATCAGAGATCCCTTACAACAGCAGGAGAGCAAGCCCTAGGCCATGGTAGGGAAGGAGGAAGAAGGCTCACAATACATCCTTGATGGCACCCTTTACCTCCTTCCCTCTGTTCTGATGTTCTGTACTCAGCTTCTTTCAAACATCTTACTATTCATTTTCATAATTATCCTTTCAAAATACTCTCTTGAAAAAAAATGTTTCACATATATAACTTCTACCTGGAAACGCAATACCTCGGTATTCTTCCCAAGGATGCTCCAGAGCCTGACCCAGAAGTCACAGACAGTAGGCTGATTGTGCACCCACTCCCACAGAGAGCTCACAGCTGCAAGGAGGTGCTCAGTCAGGATTTGCCAGCTGAATGAATGCTCAAGACACTGCTCTTATTGAATTAATGTTCTCTTTTTGCCTCTGCTCATCCAGGCCCCTAAGTGGCCCAGAGCACAAGTTCCAGAGGAAAGAACACAAAAAGGAGACTGACGGTACTGTCCAGAGGTCAAACCCCGCCAAGCCACAGTTTGGAGAACACCCCTCTTTGGCGTAATGTGATGCTTCCGGAGAAGCATGGTGTAGTGTCCTGGGAACTGGGATCTGGGTGGGCCTCAGCTGTCTTCTGGGAGTGTCAGAGCTGGAGCACAGCTGGAGCACAGCTGCCGGCTACAGGGCTGATTTCCTAACAGAGCCTCAACTGGGAAATGGCTACATTTCACAGCTGTGCCCACCAGCTGGCCTTCACCAGCCCTTTCACCTCCGAGGGGAGGCTGTTTGACTTCTGGTAGGAATATGCAGATCTGACAAAGACCAGAGCTTGTCTGTCTGGCTCTAGCATATAAACACCACGCGGGGGGCCTCTTTACAGTGCATTTGCCCAGGGCCGATATTAGCCAAACTGAACAACTTATGGTAATTCAGAGTAATAATCAGAAACCCCTCTCTCTCATCATCATCATCATCCATATTGACATGAAAAGAAAGCAGTGTTTGTTCAGGACTATTCCTGTCACTATAGAAACAGCCTAGTCCCTGCCCTCCATGTGTTCACATCCCTGCTCTCAATAAGTTCCTCGTGTTGATTGACAACCCTCCATGCACACAAAGGGAAGTTTAACAAATACTTTGATTTGTGCATTGTAAAAGCACATGAGTTATGAATGGAGATGTGATGATCCCCTGAGAGGTAGGAGAAATGGAGGTATTGGCAATAACAGATTCGCCATAGTACACTTTCTGAACTCTAGTAGAAGGAGAACAGGATCATTTATAATGATCTGTGTATACGTAGAATTCATGGTTCTTCATGTGACTGATCTCGAAGTAGAGTGACCAACCATCCCAGTTTGCCCAGGGCTATCACCATGTTAGCACTGAAAGTCCCACATGCCAGGTAACTCATGAGGTCCCGCACAAATCAAGACTCTTGATCATCCTAGAAGTCAGAAGATTCCCCTGGCCAAAGTAGGTCCCCACTGGCATATTAATGAAAGGATCTAAAATGTTGTGCCCCTTTCCATTAAAAGACAGATTACTAATCAAATTGACACACTTTATTCAATGACTCAACTATCCCTCGGGATGAGGTACTAAGGGTCTGATGATAAATAATTCACACTGCCACATATTAAAGAACCTACACTCTAGTGGCAAGAAAGTCAAATAAATAGGGACTGACAACAGAGCATGATAGTTTCACACATTTTAAAAACACACAGTAATATTGGAGCACACACAGAAGGCCAACCACCTGGCCCTGGGGGACAGGCAGGTGTCTGGATCAGGTAATGTCTGAGACCTGAAGGCAACCAGGAATTAGTGAGGTAAAAAGTGAAGGTGAGAGAGAGAGATGCACTGGGAGGCAGGGGAGCAGGGCAGTAACAGCCTCAAGGGAAAAAGAGATCATTGATTCTCCAGACCAAGTGTGCATGTATGCATATATAACAACAAATCCCACCATTATGTACTACTATAATGAACCAATAAAATAATTTGTGAAATAATAAAAAAAAAGAATCACAAAGGACCCAGACCAAGGAAAGGCTGGCTTTTTTGGTTGGAAAAGAATAGAAAGGATTGAATTCTTCCCAGTTTTGCCTGGAGTCAGGTTTTTTTTTTTTTTTAATAGTAAACATTTTAAGGATATGATTTCTTGCTTTTCACATGGACAAAGTCAATTCTGGAAGAAAATGTGCTACTCTGTATTCCAATCTCTCAGAACATGTCTTTGCCCTGGTGACCCAGGAAGGTGAACCCAAGCAGCAGCTCCTCCCTGTCACCTCCCCTCACGCTTCTCTGCATCCAGGAGTCTCCGGGGTGAGCTCCCAGGGTGGGTCTCTGTGGGCTGGATACAGAACTCATCTGTGTTTTGTTTTTTTAGAGCCTAGGTATTTCTCATGGGCATTTTTTTTTCCACCAGGACTCATAGAACTTCAAAGGCATAATGATATAATGGAAATCAATCATCAAAGTTGGATTAAAATACTTGAGTTAGCAAATACTAAAACTGAAGCTTTTCTTAATATTTTATTAAGAGTAACCCATTTTGATGAAAAATTTAGAATAAAGAATACAAATTAAATACTAAATCTCTCTTCTATCTGTTCTGCTCCCAAGCAATTCCCAGTTTTGCTTAGGGTCGGTCAGCCTTGTTGGTGGCCAGTTGTCAGTTCCACCTTTTTAGATATTTTCTGTATGTATCATAAGCAAAGATGGGTGAATGGTTTCTGAATGCCAATCATATTAATAATGTCGCTATATAACTTCTTCTTTTTCAATTAGCATACTTCTGGTGTTTTCTCTACATTTTGTGTACCAATCAGGTTTTATTGCAGTGATGTTATACAACAACCAACCTCTGATACTTATTTCTTGATGTGTTACATGAAACACGAAGATCACATGTTGTTTGTGTGTGTGGCGTTGTTTAACTGGGATCTGGGCTGATTAACTGGATTTTCCCCCAGGGAGCTCTGCTCAGTTCTTCATTTTGGAATCCAAGCTGAGAATCAAGTGACTATGTGACATTAGGCTCATGACTCTTGTGACAGAAAGGCTATACCATCAAATTTTAGAATGTGGCAAACATCACACCCATTTATATTCCATGGGCAGGATATGGTGTATGGTCAAGCATGAGGTTAATAGAGCATGTACAGAAAGGAATTGAATAATTGTTAATTCAGAAATAGTGCCATCTTTCATATCTGAATCTACTCCATTCTTCTGAATATCTGCATAGTGTTCTATGGAGAAATATGTAGATTGTATCCCTAATTTTTATTTTTCCAATCAATGCTGTGATAGTTTTCCTCAAATCAATTCTTTAAATACTTGTGAAAGCGTATCTGTAGAAGTAGAATTACCAAAACTAATAGTATGTGCATGTAATTTGTTCAGACACTCCTAAATTGCTCTCTAAAAATACAGTATCAATTTATGCTAACCCAAGATATGTGAGAGTACATTTCCACAAAGCATTCCCAAACAATTTGTATTGTCAGATTTTTAATTCAGAAGGTAAAATATTGATAGTTTAAATTGCATTATTTCATTAATGATGGGGCATGCTTGTTTTTAACTGGAAGAGAATTCTATCAAAGCCCCAGAATTCAGATTATCCCAGAGCTCTTGGAAAAATCCTGGAACCCAACACAACTCACCCACCAAAGACACTTGGTTTCCTTGTACCTTTGGCCTTTTTTCTGGAGGATCACAAGGTAAGTCAGCTTGCTCTAAAACAGGGTTGATAAAAGGTCTTCAACTGGAGAAACAAGTGCTATAATTAGATTGCATCTAGGTTTAGTGACATAATGAGAAACTGTGAAACTGAGGACAGGTCAACAGGGAAGAGTGATGTGATCCATTAGTGATGTCTGCCATGAACTGGAGAATGGCAGGTGGCAGCATATATTGTATTTATTTGCCTTTCCTGCCCTTGAAGCTGCTAAAATTCTGCCAGCATTTTAATCTTCTCCTCTTCCACTTAATTCATCTCAAGTCACAGAAGGTAATTACTGAGTAAATATTCAGTGAAGGGATGACTTGTGCTCTTTGCCATGCCTGGAAGACCGTTCTGCATCACATGAAACTTTTTTTTTTTTAAAGGTCACAGAAAATGATATTGAAAAAATGTCCCATAAATACTTTGGTAATGTTTTGGTGTGGGCTTTGTTTGGTCTTTTTTATCTTTGCTGAGCTAAGTGGCTTAGGCTTTTAAAGACACTTTTACCATCAGTGCAATATTATTTTGATAACCCACTTCCTGGTGATGTTTGAAAGATATTTAATTATTGTGGGGGGTTTAAATACAGTGTCAAAGTAAATCATAACAGGATTCTTCGGTCAGACTCAAGGTTAAAGGCAACCACATTTCCCAACAACAGAGCAACATAATCATTCCTTCTCCCACAGATAACGATGGTCTTCCTGTCAGCCTACGGGAATCCCATTCCCTTTCCCTCAGTGTAACCAGACTCCCTGCCACAGAGAAACAACATTCTCTGTAGCTTCACCACAGGGTGATCAGTCACTGCTGCACAAGACCCATCTCCAAGTGTTGCAGTAACCACAGAAACCGCACAGAGCCAGGACCAAGCACGTGGTCATGAACACAGTCATCATTTTCAACACAGAGAGATGAAGTCACTTGATTTTTTCTCTGATGCAGATAAAAATGTTGAAATTCAACATCAGAAACAAATGCTCTCCCAAAAGAGAAATGTTTGTTGTAAAGACAAGACTCCACTGGAGATGCTTGTGTAAGGAGCGGGTGAGGGGACCAATGGGACAAATTCCTGAGAACCCTATAAAAGCTAGACTGATCCAGTTTCAGAGAAGTTAAGGGGGTGTGACATACAGGAGTAAAAGAGATTGTCATCTGCAGGAAAATTAGTTATGTCTCCCCAAGAACCAAGTGAGGGTTGCATCACCTCTATGGCTCAAATGTGAAGACCCCAAAGAAAGAGAAATAGAAAACTAAAAAACACTGAAAAATAACTAAGCAAGGAAAATCTTGGCTTTAAAAATGGCATTTTTTTTTTCCCAGTGACTGAACAGTAATCTGCTAAGGAGCATTAGCAAGAGCCCCTCCCAGTGGATTTCAGCCTCAGCTGGGGAAAGGCTATGCTTGGCTCACCAGCACCGCTGATGGGGTCTCACCTTGAGGCAGCTCTGTAACCTTGCTTTCTACCTCAGCTTCCCAGTCAGCCCTACTTGCAATCTGCTTCATTTGGTAGGATGTCATGAAGATTAATTAACCACATTAATACAGTAAATGTTCTTTGGGATGGTCAGGGAGAAATGTGATTATGATCATTATTGCTGTGGATTACTAAGTAGAACATCATCAGAAGTATTCAAAATGAGATGGTGGCAGGGATTATATCTGGGAATTGGAAAACAAGCCAAATGATGATCTTTGAATGGTTTCAAGTGCCCCAGCTTAAAAATACTTTCTTCAATATTCTTGTCCAGGGACTTAAAATGTCCACATTTAAACTAATTTAATGTTGGACTTAGAGTCAGAAGGCCTGCAGTGCATTCGGTTTTTGCCACTCCTTGGTTGTGTGATCTACTTAACTGTCCAACCTACTTAACTGTCCAACCTATTTAACTTTCCTCAGTCTCAGTCTTTTCATCTATAAAATAGGCATACTGACACCTCCCATATCTACAAACCTCACAGTGTTCCTGAAAAATCTAAGTGAAATGTGAATGTTTCTGAAAATGGAAACGTCATCTCTTCTAGGGTTCACTATTATGGACTTTTGATCCCTTACTACCAATTATTAGTTCAGGTGACAAAATTCACCAACATAAGTTTACCCTTTCTGACTGTGGAGAGGGATCAGAAAGGGTGATGTGGTTTAAAAACAGGGTCTCAGTAGCCAGGGACCTACATGGAGCGCCTGGGTGCTTATGAGAAGTTGGAAAGTCACCAGATAGAAACTATACCTTTGGCTCTTTCCTGTCATGAGGCTTCTCTACAAGGAATGGGGGCCAAACCTGTAATGGCTTACATACTGGTAACTTGATAATGTTAGGTCTGAAAAAAGAAGCAGAGATCATTCTAGTTCAATGTCTTTATTTATAAAGTAGAAAACCAAACCTCAACCTGACCCAGACAGGCCTTTCTTCTTGATGCGGGGACCAGGGTTATTTCCATGTCACACAGTCTCCAATAGGCAACTAGTTATTAGGTGCTCTGGGTGCAGTTGCCTTGAATTATTACTCATACCCTCATTTCCAATTCCACTGCCCCAACCCAGGTCCAAACCCCAACATTATAGGCTTGGGCTAGTATGACAATCCCACATTCTATCTTTCTTTTTTCTTTCCTGACCCACAACCTTCCCTAAACACTGCTTTCAGATTAGCTTTCTAAAAACATCCACTGAGTAATGCCTCCTCAGCCTCTGCTCAAATACCCATTAATGGCCATTGTGTTTAAGAGAAGGGTGACAGTAATATCTGGGTGCCCTACCCGAGTTATACAACACTCTCTGTACCCAAAGGGGTAACACTGTGTACCTTTGTCCCTCGTGTTCAAGTTCTAGAAAGGATTGACAAAAATGATAAATGCACCACTTCCCTGGGTTTGCTGTTCATCTTAAAAAGAAATCCAATTACAGTTTGCAATTGCATTTTGGTGAAACATAATGAGCTCTCTTTGGAGTTGCCTTATTCAGATCAAATTACTTCTTGGTAATTTAAAGTACATTACATTTCCCAGATACCTCTCAGTGCACCCACAATGTTTGAGGCCCTGTGTAACTACTACACAAACATCGACTAGCCAACTCTGGATGAGTTAATAACCACAGGACCATTACATGGTCACCCATAAACAAGTCACTCTTCATTTCCTTTATGCTGGGAGAGCAAAGGTCATGGAACTCCTTGGGAGCAAGTTGCTTCTCAGGAAAATTAGAGTTAGGAAAAGTCCCCTTCTAAAATCAACATTGCAGAGAGGTCTAAACACTTCTGTGGGGGTGATCAGTATTATCAGTCAATCACCCTTACATACTGCCATACATGACACAGCTATCTGATGACTAGCAAAAATGACAAACCCCTGCAACATCGACTAAAACTCTCAAGGATGACATTTCCTAAAGCATTTTCATTCCAAAAAAGAAAGAAAGAAAAGTGGCAGACAGGAATAAATAAAGCATGGGATCAGAAGTTGTGACAGTAAGAGAGAAGAAATAGTAATGAAACTTTATAATGGCATATTGTCCCCTGATTTCTCCAAGAAAGTTCAGCACATAAAATGTCAATACATCTGACAATCATTAAAATTTTCTCTGATAATTTTGACAGGCCAGAAAGGTCAGCTAGTAGTTTTTAAAGTGTAGCACAACCTGGTTTTTCTGCTATTACTGAGCCAAGAGTCTCATCAGGTGTTTTTCTCCTTTCTATTCAATGAGAACTACAACGTTCAAGATCTTTACTCTTGACACTTTTACATTCATTTGCAAAACTGTGTGCCACTGGACTTTATCAACAACTACATTTGACTTCTGATCATTTCTCTGCTAACTGTAAGCAAGAGTCTAGGGTGTGAAGAATTTTGGAAAAACAGTCAACTTCCCCTCAACAGCTGGAATCACATAAATATCATGTCTCAAAGATAATTACCAAACCATGCTTTAACGTTTTATATGAGCATCAACCATGTGGGACAGTGGTCTTTTGTGCAGAAGACTCATTTGGTTCCAAATTAAATTTGTTTTCTGTCTACAGGAAAAAAAAAAAAGTAAACAATATGTTAGCCATATAAGAACTTGGAGAATAATCACGTTACTCCTAGAAACAGAGAAGTAGATTGCCTCAGAGAGTCAGAATGCAAAGTAGAGCTATGGGTCGGAACACACGTACATAGAAACCCTCGATGGAGACAGCATGGTTTCCAAGCCAACACAACTTTGCAGAAACCTATTTTAATATATTATCGTAGTTTTGAGACTACAACATTCTTGGAATTGAAGAGGAAGAAAGGGGGAAATTTGGTCAGCTATGAAAACAAATGAAAAGGAAGTGACTAAGGCCAACCTTAGCAGTGCCCAGACAAGCACTGTCCAAGGAGAAGAAAGCTGTGGCTATTTTGGACATAAATTACTCTAGTCTGCAGGATAATATAATTCCAATATGGAACTGAATAGAGACAGCAGATTTTAAATGTGTCTCGGTTTCAAATTATTTATGATGAAACGGAGGCCTAAATTTAATATAACTTGATGGTGTATAATATCTATGTTCTCTTGTCCTTTCAGCCAGAACCATCCCTCACACTTGTGTCCAAAACGAGGTTGAACACCCTCAGTCCATCCTGCACTCCCTTTATCAAAGCCCTTCTTATCCAGTGTCTCACTATCTGTTCCTCCTTGTTTAAAGATCTCCTTGAGGATCAATAACCAGAATACACAAAGAAGTCAAAAAGCTTTATACCAAAATAAATAAATATGCAACCTAATCAATAAATGGGCAAATTAACTAAAGAGACACTTCTCAAAAAGAAGAAATGAAATTGCCAACAAATGTATGAAGAAATGTCCAGCCTCTTTAGCATTATGGGAAATGCAAATCAAAACTACACTGAGATTTCATCTCACTCCAGTCAGAATGGCAGCCATCTAGAACACAAACAATAATAGATGCTGGAGAGGATGGAGAAAAAGGAACACTTCACACTGTTGATGGGACTATAAATTAGTACTACACTATGGAAATCAGTATGGAGATTCCTCCAAAGATGAGGAATGGAACTTCCAAATGACCCAACTTTGTACCACTCCTTGGTATTTATCCTAAAATATTAAAGTTAGCATACTATAGAGATTCATGCCTACCTATGTGTATAGCAGCAGAATTCACAATAGCCAAACTCTGGAACCCGCCTAGGTGTCCATCAACAGATGAATGGATAAAGAAAATGTGGAATATATAACAATGGAGTTTTATTCAGCCATAAAGAAAAATGAAATTGTGTCATTTTCAGGAAAATGCATGGAATTTGAGAACATTGAGTTAAGCAAAATAAGGCAAACTCAGAAGGTCAAAGGTGGTATGTTTTCTCTCCTATTTGGAAGTTAGAGAGGAAAAAAGGAAAAGAAGTAGATGAAGGGTGTGTCATGAAAATCAAAGGGAGAACAGTAGCCCAGAGAAAAACAGTAGCTGCCAAGAAGAACAGACAGGAGTCTAGGAGGCTAGAGGAAAAGGAAAGGGGAAATACTGGGGGAAGAAGCTGACTAAATCATTGTTCTATTGTATGTGTATGAATATGCAACAACGAATCCCACCATTGTGGACTGATATAATCCACCAACAAAGAATAAAAAAAAAAAAAAATTCCTAAATTCCTAGGATTTAGATTTCCAACTAGAACAGTAGGCTTTTCAGAGATGCATTTCAGTTTCCCTCCCCCCCCACAACTTCATCATTTTTCCACAATTAATCATCAAAAATAGGTAGCAATTTGTGGCCTCCATGAGCCTCATCAGACTGCCAAATGTTGGTTAGATGCTTCAATGCCACAAACTACGCAATTGCTTGGTCAGGTCAGAAGAAAGATCCTTATGGACTCATCTTGATGAGCTGCTCCTTTTGGGGCACCAGTAGTGTTTCCAGAAGTACAAATCTGTCTGTTCTTCTTGGCAGCCATATAGAGGTTGGGGGTGCATCTCCAGGAGGAAACCCTGCTCTGCTTTCCCCATCTTACCCCCATGTCACATTCTTCTCTCCTGCTGTGTACCATTCATCCTCGGTTCCTTAGCAGTGGATTTGCTCTCTGCCCTCCTAGTGCATCCTTCCTACCATCCCACGTTGAAATCTGCCACCCTCTCTTACGGAGTACATCTCCCTCACTTTCTTGTGTCACAGGTTACTTAAGCAGCAAATGTGGTTAAGTCTTCAACATGAACTTCAGAGATCCCTAAAATGGTTCTTTGATATTCATTATCTTGATGGTCAGATTACTGTTCACTTCAAATCCTTATCACACCTCCTCCCACCTCTAGAAAACTCTGAAGCCTGCAAGTAGAATTCAGAAAAGTCAAGTTGTTTATCACAGAAATTATAAAGTTGAGAGATACAAATAAGGCTCGGCCTATGTCACATATTTACTTTATTAACAATTAATTTGCAATGTTAAAGCTTTATTGACATTAGATTTCATTTATTTGATAGGTGATACATATATAATGTCAATACTCTATTGTATTTATCATATATATAATGTCAATAAAGTAATGTAGAAGAAAATATCAGATGTATAAAATCTTGGGGAGACAATTGAATCTGCCTAAAAGGCCAAAGAGAGTCTGTCTCTAGAAAATGCCAAAGGGGATGCCTAAGAAAATGTCTCTCGCCTGACAAATCACTGAAATCTGAAGTGATCCACAACCAAAACAATTAACATTGGCTTGATCAACACATTCTCTTTAATCATTTCAATGGCTTTTTGGTATCTTTGATGTGCTAGAAGCTGTGCTGGGTTCTGAGGCTATAAGAAACAGAATAAAGACGGGTCCCCAAAACTCCAGTGTATTTGTCTTTATATCCCTCTGCATCCTTCTTCCAACTATTGTTGACAGCGAAAAAAGGAAAGACGACCTCAAAGTGTGATCTACGTGAAGACAGGGACATGTCTATTTCATTCATAACTATATCCCCAGGGTCTAATACAGAATCTGGAAAATAACCACTTCTCTGATTCAATGAAGGCAGAAAGTGAAAGGTTGGTCCCATAGATTACATGTAAGAGGGGGAGCTAATTTTCTGATTAACTACATTTAAGTTTTTATTGTAGCAGGGTAAAACATAAACAGGGTAGAAAGTAAAAGCCAAGATATCAATGAAGATATAGTTTTAAAAGCACCTCATTCATTTAATAAGTTTTCATTAGCAATACAAAATGAATTGCATTCCAGGACACTCAAGAAACTCAAAGGTGCAACCCTAGAGTTATTGTCATAACATTCAATGAATCATGAAAAATGGAAGAAGCTTCAAAAGTTCAGAGGTAAGAAAATATCATTCAGAGTTTTACAAGACACAAAAGGCGGATATTATGAATGAAAAATTATGGCTGCCAATCCATAACCAAATTGACCATTATCTGTTTTCTGAGCATTTAAGAAAGACGGTAGCACTCATGAGAATTCCTCAGAAAAGATGTCCAAATGATTTCAAAATTAATTTAAAAGAGTATGAGTATACTTATGAATGATTTCTCTTAAAAGAAGAACTATGAGGGGAATTTAGACTTATAAGATCTGTTTTTAACTTATTTTAAGCAATAATAATGAGACTCACATGGTTTTAGTATTTCTTTTTTTTTTAATTTATAAAATGTGTTATATTTTACCACTTCTACTTTTAACATATCCCAGGCACTTTAAACATCTAGAAAGTCTAGCTATTTTAAGAAAGTACTTAGCATTTTCAACTATATATATACAGTAATGAGGAATAAAACGCACTTACAAAACAACGGTTCTAACAGAAGAATGACTTTTACATAAAATCTATCTGCCAAAGACCTCTTTCTTCTCATGGTCAAAGTCTTCTCCATGTCCTCTAACCCACTGAACAAACGTGGACCCGGGCAGGTCCTAGAGGTGGTCTCACAAATCTATTTCAAAGACACTTCTGATTTTTTTTTTAAACAAATGGGCATTTACAAGACATTATTCTCTAATTCTATCACACGTCGGGAACCTCTTTACACTAAGAATGCGCAGATGTAGCCAAAATTTTAAAAGGTTGCGGGGCAAGTTGACAGCAGGTTTTTCATATTACATACACAGGCTTCTACAAATGACTAGTAAATCTTCCCAAAGGGTGGTGGGCATTTCCAATTGGTTAAATATAGTATGTTACTCTTTTTTTTTTTTTTTTTAATCTTTGGCAGAAGGAACACCAACTGCTATTTCAGAGTCGTGATCATGAGTGGAAGTGCAGGTCTCGAGGGTTGAGGTGCGGTCAAGGTGTGGTCTCGCTAGCTGAAGTGCAGGTCTGGCAGGAATAGGTGTCGTGAGGGTGCGTGGATCTCACCAGCTGGAGGGGGTCACACAGGCCCTAGTCCGTGGGCTCCGCTGTCTAATGCGTTGCTGAGCTTTTGGGCATTCACTCTCCTTCTTGGGCCCTGGAAGATACTGGCCTTGGTGGCATTCAAGCAGCCACCATTCTCGCCATCTGGTTTTAGTATTTCAAACTTTGGAAAGTTATTCCATGAAATGTGATAATTCAGTATAATTTTTAAATTCTTGCTATAAAAATCAGAGAAGGAAATATATAATATATGGGGTAATGATAATAATATGAAGGGAAAACATAAATTTTAGCTAAACAAAAGAAACATGCTTTAATTTAATCAAACAAATGCATAAGACACCAATTAAACACCTACACCATTAAGGAGACACGGTCAGTTTGAAGAGTTTGAAGCAATCAAATATATTTTGTATAATAAATATTACTAAGCTGCTTATCTGTGGTGGGTATTTTCTAGGTACTGGGGAGACATGGTAAACAGAACCCCAAGTTTTATACCAACCCTATATTCTAGGAGACAGGCAACCGACATTTGAATAGGTTAGGAAAGAAAATAATCCTGTAGAGCAAGAACATGATAGAAAAGTCATTGTAAACGTACATAAAATGAAAAAGAAATATAACTGTAAGAAAATATTTGCATCCAAAATGACAGAAAAGAACAATTCCTTAATGATTCCAGAATGCATATATGTATTTCTAGAAACTACCCCTCAGGGCTCCACTAGCCAAGCTATCAAGTCTCAAACCAACAAGATTTACACAGGAGAAAATACAAATAGGAAACAAATGTCTGGGAAAATGTTCAAACTAACTTGTAATCAAGAAATGCAAATTTAAGCAACTTTTTAACATCTGCTAAGTTTTTAAAAAAAAATGCTTGAAAAAATAAAAACCAGACTTACAGGAAGGATGACAACATAAATATAGTCTCCACTCCCTTCCAGGAAAATAACTGAAATTACCAAAGAAGTGGGAGATGGAGTGAGGGCAGGGAGCATCAGCCTTGGACCAGGGAATGGTGCCAACCACATATGAACTACAGAGTAAAAAACGTCTGCCATTTTCAGTACTAACTGTGAAAAAAAACAATGACCTTTCCGAGGTGGTGGTTGCAGGAAAGAGGAGAGGGAAATTATGGCAAAGCCCAGGAGCAGGTAAAGTGCTGGTGAAATGTGGTTGCACTTGGAGTCTTCCTCCCCTTAGCCGTGGGTCATCCACAGACCTGTTGTCAAGAAAGGAGGAGAAAGCTGCAGGCCACTCCTAGCCATGTTCTTCACAGTTGGCAACTTGAAAGTGGCTCTAGTGAGTTTAACAGGGAATTGAGGGAGAGAGGGGTGAGGAATTTTTGTAAGGTTTAGAAACAAAGGCATCCTGTGGGAGAGATGGGAATTAATGGTTTATGAGGATCAGAGGCAAAGGTAGGCATTTGGGACAATTTATTTGCAGCCAAATCAAGCAGGAAGCCCACAGGCCAAAGGATTTTTTCTTAACTGTATTAATTCTAACACTGTTTCTTTGCCCTAAGCCTGAGGCTCAACACAGAACTGGAAAGACCCTTCCCAAAGGACTGAATATTCCTCTGTTGGAAGAAGTCACCACTTCTGGGGTAGATTGAACAGAAAACAATTTTGCAAAGTACCCAGGATTTCAAGGCCTATGGTTCAAGGAGCCCTTTTATCTTTACAAATTGATTAAGACCTCCTTGCACATGTGATGTCACTTCAGCCAGCTCTCCACATATTTTTTTAAGGAGAGAAGCCCAGTTGCACCCAAACAATCACAGAAGGAAACTTAACTATTTGCATCACTTAGGGGCAAGTGATAAGTTTGGATAGAACTTTCCTCCTTCAAAGAGGGAGTAAAAAAAAGAAATGCCAATATGAATCTAAGAAACAGCAAAGTAACAGTGGGTGCATTTGAGCATGTAAACTCTAGAATCAGGATCCCAGCAGTACCATTTACTAGCCATGCAACCTTGGGCAAGATAATTAACCTTTCTATGCCTCATTTATAAAAAGAGGGTAATCATCCTGAAGATTAAATGAGATAAGTATTAAAATATCAAAATGTGTGACATATGGTAAATGTTAAAAATGTTGCCATCATCAACCTTAAATTACTATGCCTAAACAAAAATTTTGTAATTAACATAAAATAGATAAACTTAATATATTATTTCATTCTTTTTGCAAAGTATTTTTAGTTGTTCTCCCAGGCACATGTACTTATCACCTACTTTAGAGTTAGAGAGAATGGTGTGGAGTCTCCTTTAAGGTTAGGGAGACTTATTGTGATCATTGAAATGGATGGAAGTCTTGTATATATAACTTCTGAGAGGCAACTTTGAAAGTTGGTGCATGAGTTCACTAAGATATTTCTTCCTCAAGCACAGCTACTGCAGCTGATGGTGGTTGAATCCTGCGGTGAGGGTAACTTGAAGTTAGTTGTATAGCACAAGTGAAAAACGAAAATGTGATTGTACGAAGCCACTAAGACATTGAGTCCATTATAGCATAACATAGCCTATACTGACTGATACAGAAGTAAAAGGAAAAGAGGAGAATATTTCTGAAATATTACTTCAATAAAAAGAGTAAAGAGTTTTGGATAATAATTGCTTTACATATTTAGAGATTGAAGATAGAATAGGTCTATGGAACAACAGCTAAAACATGAGATGCCAAGGATCCAAGTGAGATTAACAGGGAGACAGCAAAGTCAAAGAAGAAAAATTAGGAGATACCTATGGCAAGAGCTGAGCCAGAACCAAAATTACCCTATACCATCATATTGGAATTAAGCTGTGGAATTTGGAAAATGATTATAGATGTGCCCAAAGAATGCTACAAAATGATTCATTGCAGTATAGTTTTCATTCTTTAGAATAGAATGAAAAAAAAAGGAAAACCTAATATCCAAGAATAAGGAATTTGCTCAATAAACATGTGCAAATCTTTATAACAGTGTTGTCCAACAGACTTTAACCATTAACAAAATTTTCTATATGTGTACTGTACAGTGCAATAACCTCTATCACAGGTATCTATTCAGCATTTGAATATTACTGTTATAACTGAGGAAGCATAGTTTTCAATATTATTCAATTTGATTTAATCTTCAAAAATTTAATTTAAATACCACATTAGATGGCCAAGTCTACAGTTTGTAGCTTCTGAATTCAATAGTTCATGTTTAAAGTGATGGCATAGATCTGTATTTGTTGGCATTAAAAATGTTCATGATTTGTCACCAAGTCTGGTAATTCAGAGAGCATTTGTAATTACTTCTTTGAATATGTACAAGAGTGTGCATGTGTACACAAATACTCCCCACCAAAAAGTGTCATTAAGCTGGGCACGGTGGCATATACCTATAATCCCAGCAATTCAGGAGGCTGAGGCAGGAGGATCACAAATTCAAAGTCAGCCTCAGCAACTGAGCTAAGCCCTGAGCAATAGAGACCCTGTCTCAAAATTAAAAAACAAAAAGGGAAGGGAAATTGCATGGAAATGGAAGGAGACCCTCATGGTTATACAAAATTACATACAAGAGGAAGTGAGGGGAAAGGGGAAAAAAAAACAAGTGGGAGAAATGAATTACAGTAGATGGCGTAGAGAGAGATGATGGGAGGGGAGGGGATGGGGGATAGTAGAGGATAAGAAAGGCAGCAGAATACAACAGACACTAGTATAGCAATATGTAAAACAGTGGATGTGTAACCTATGTGATGCTGCAATCTGTATACGGGGTAAAAATGGGAGTTCATAACCCACTTGAATCAAAGTGTGAAATATGATTTGTCAAGAACTATGTAATATTTTGAACAACCAACAATAAAAATTTTAAAAAAATAAAATAAAAATTTTAAAAAAAGGGCTGAGAATGTTGCTCAGTGGATAAGTACTGCCAGGTTCAATCCCAACAACTAAAACAAAACAAAACAAAGTGTCATCATTGTGTACTGGACAGTGGCAATGTAGATGATTTTTATATTCTTCTTTAATCCTTTCTGTATTATGTGAGGTTTACAAATGAGATTATAACATTTTTACATAAAGAAATGCAAAATGTTTTCATGTTAAGAACAAAAATTTTAAAAAGTTCTTGTTTGTAATACTGCCTGGACTGCCAATGGTATTACAAATTGATATAATTATTCTGGAAAATATTAAATAGGTTTATACCTCAAGAATATATCCTAAAATAATGTTTAAAAGAAAAGGAAAAGTTTTGTTTAAAAATTCTGTCCCCCCTAAAAAAAAAATTCCTCTCCTAGAGAAGAGCTGTTCCAAATTATTTTGCAATCATACAACTTTTTCAAAATATGTCCACAGATTAAAATGGAAAGAGAAAAGGGAAAAATATGTTAGAAGCTGATTTAAGATAGTAAAATGCTCTCTGGCTTATTTTCCTTTAGTAGTTTAGTTGTGCTCACTCAATAAACAAATCTTTGTAAAAGAGCTACTACATCAAAAGTATAAACAGTATCAACCATGAAAAATATTCCCCGGTTCTCAGTGACTCCACACAAGTGGGTTTTATCAGTAGTTCACTTCACAGTCTGATACAGGAGGCAGCTACCAAGATGGCTGTCTTCTGAATGGCTATGCTTTTCATTTCTCAGCCTCTGCAGCCTCCTTGGAAGGGATCAGAGAACAGGGAGGGTCATGCTGGGAATTAGATGGCCAAGTCTACAAGTGACTTATGTCCCCTCAGTCCACATGCTATAGGCCAGAATTCGATTGCCTGGCCCAGACTGCACTGCAAAGAATTTTGGGAAATATAATCTTCCTCTACGCCCAAGAAGAAGGTTGGAATCAGAGATCATCTACCTAGTCTTTGCCGACTTTTCCATATCAAACAGACTTTATTTGATTTCTTGATAAATTTATAAAGCAGCTCAATCAGGCTGATGGGTGCTGCTATTGGAATGTCCAGTGCATATTTTGAAATTAGAAAAAACTATAATGGCCGGTAGGTATATATGAAAGTATTCTCAACAGCACTCATCATCGGGGAAAATGTAAATCAAAGCCATAATGGGATACCATCTCCCAGTTGTCAGGGTGCCTGTTCAAAAAGTAAAAGATAACAAATGGTGGCAGGGACATGGAGAAGCTGAAATAGATATAAAGCATGGGTGGTGAGGTAATCATTATGGAAAATGATATAGGGCTTCTAAGAAAATTAAAACAGAACTACCATATGATCCAACAATCCCCCTTCTATTTATCTAAAAGAATTAAAATCAGAATCTCAAAGAGATATTTGTGCTCCCATGTTCTTGGCAGCATTATTCATAGTAGGCAAGATGTGGAAATAAGCTAATTGTCCATCAAGTGGATGAGTGGATAAAGAAAATATAGTATTCATACACAAGGAAATACTGTTCAAACTGATAAATAGAAGGAAATCCTGTCATTTGTGACAACATGGATGAACACTGAAGATATTATGTTTAGAGAAATAAACTAGTCACAGAAGGACAAATTCTGCATGACTCCACTTATATGAAGTACCTAAAATAGCAAAATTCACAGAAGCTGAAAGTAGAACGATGGTTTCCAGGGCCTCAGCAGAGGGGAAATGGGGAGCTGCAGTTCAAGTATAAAGTGTCAATCAGACAATGGAAGTTTGTAGAGATCTGCTATACAGCATCATGGTCATAGTCAACAATATTGCACCATACACTTGAGAAAAACATGAACAAGAAGGATAGATCTCATGTTGTTCTTGTCACAATAAAATAAAATCTTTTTTTTTTTTTTTTTGGTACCAGGCATTGAACTCAGGGACACTCGACCACTGAGCCACATCCCCAGCCCTATTTTGTATTTTATTGAGAGACAGGATCTCACTGAGTTGCTTAGCACTTTGCTGTTTCTGAGGCTGGCTTTGAGTTCTGGGTCCTCCTGCCTTAGTCTTCTGAGTTGCTGGGATTACAAGCATGCACCACCACACCTGGCTTGAAACCATTTTTTTTAAAAAATTCCCTTACATCATTCCTATTCAACATCACATTGGAAGCACTGGCTAGTGCAATAAGACAAAAATATAGAAAAATCACAGGTGTGATATAATAATCACCTATATGCCCATCAGCTAGAACTGTTTTTAGCATTTTGTTACAATATCATAGGCAGTGTGTACATATCACTTTGCACATTGCCTCATGCATGCTAGGCAAGCACTTTACCAACTGAGCCCTAGCCAATGTTTCAGGAATGATCAGTGCTCATACTTAGCACTCTAGCTCATTTTTTTAACTGCAGTAATGGAATTCATTATATGAATATGTCGCATGTTATTTATCTACTTACCTATTACTGGATATTGTGGTTATTCGAATGTATCTCTATAAAATTTCAGCAAGGGACGTCCTTCAACATGTCCCTTCATACAGATGTGAGAGATATGTGCATAAAGGAGATGTTTCAAGGTCAAAAACAGGATTTTAAAAACATTTTAAACATGTATAACTTACATACATGTGTAAAGATATAAAATACATATATAACAAATTTGTAGTTGAAATGAATTCTGAAAAGAAAAATGATGTGATGGATGATGAAAATCAATGTTCAGACTTTTCATAAGTGAGAATACTGGGTCATAATCAGCAAGCTGGGATTTAAGAAAGATAACATCTTGCATATAATTGAAAGAATTAAAATGCCCACTGCAAAAAAAAAAGGCAGAAATACAGCAATGTATTTGGAAAATACCTGTGATATTAGTTAACCCTCATTTTGCTGTGAGCCAACAGTATTTATTATCTATGATTTAGACCCTCAAAGTATATATTTATATAAATGTATTAGTAGAAGAAAAAAGTTTTGGAGAGTCCTAACTCAAACCTTAATGCCACACCACCAAGTCAGAATTCTAGGGCATTCAGATGAAACCAAATCCTAATAGCATAAGCAAAAAAGAGAAAACAGTCACTGCATATACTATGCTGCAGAGAGGATGGGGCTCGAATAAGGCTGAGAGAATTAAAGACAGGGCTTCAAATGCAGCTCAGACTCTCTCCCTTGTTCCATCTCTTATCAATACATCTCTGCCCACTGGATGTATTCTTTAAGCAACCCAGTGTACAAGAATGGCCATGGCCATAAGCAGGTCTAGAAGATCCTCATTTGCAGCTTCAAGTTGAGAAACTCCAGGGGAGGTCTCTGCTAGCCCAATAGGTTTTTTTGTTTTTTTGTTTTTTTTTAGCTTGGCATCATTGGGTTTACAGTTATCTGCCATCATGTTTAATCTCTTCACTCACTTTCTTAGAACCTCTTCTGATTCTGTGGTCATTGTCCTGTAGACAGTGAATCAGAGATATATGACACATGTAAATTAAAATACATGGTTTTATATAAACTATGTGATATTTTCTTTATATTGTCTTTATATTTTTAAGATTCACAAAATAAATTAGCTACTCATTTATCATCACAGGTATCAGGAAAAGTCCTCGTATCAGCCGAATGGAACTCTTCTAAGTGATTACAGCAAGTGTAATCAGAACACCTGCTTCAACTATGTGCTTGGATCATTACCAAACTTGATGTTTATTGAGCTCTGACTGTGTGCATCCCCACAGGTGTGGGTCTACACTTACAGGATTTATCACCTCACATGGCCAACCAAAGTAGAACCACCAGGGAAGATGAATCCATGCGGAGGAAACACTTGATCAGCTGCTGGTTTCTGAGCAGTTGTCCCAATCACCACCAAGTCATTAGGGGACTCAGTCAAATTTAGACAAGATGTTTGGAAGAAGTGAGATTTCCAATAAAGGAGTAAAAGCCATTTGTTTAAAGAGAGAGATAGAGACCTAGAATAGAGACTCATATTTAGAATATTTACTTGAACATTCTACCCCAGGGGTCTTCAATTAGATCCAGGGATAGAATCACCTGGAAATGCTTAATCAATCAATCAATCAATCAGTTCCCCAACTCCAGAGATTCTCATTGGGTTCATCTGAGCAGAGTTTTATGACTTACACTTTTAGTGATAACTGTGACTGATACTTTATAGCACTTACTCTGTGGCAGACCCTTCTCAATGTTTTGTTGTTTTTCTAAATCCTCTTTTTAACCATACAAGTTAGAAGCTGTTATGATATTCTTAATGATGAAACCCAGAGAGGCCAAATAACTTGATAAACACCAAACGGTGTTGGGATTTGAAGCCAGGGAGTCAAGAGTTTACAGATTCTTTGTTTTACAGATTCTCAAAAAAATAAAAATAAAATGAATTACGAAACTCACTGGGTGATTCTGATGATTCAGAATCTGAATCATTTAGAAACCATAGCACAATTAAATGTAAGAAAATTATCATGTACTGAATACCACTTAAGGGTAAGGACTCTCCCATCCAGTGCCCAGCATAGTAGAGAATGTTGTTGAATATGTTCTAGGCAGGAGTTTTAGAAGAGTTTAGGTGGAGAGATCTGCTGGACCTGCTACAGCTGGGAGAAAGTAGGGCAAGCGGAGTGATTCATCCATGTTTCCTTTCCCCCATTAAAGGGAAGTGCCAAGACCCAGAAAGTAAGATGTCTCATCCTGGTCCTCCCCCTCATGCCCTGCCTAGCCTCTTAAATCAGTGGCTCTTGAGGCCCACGTAATACCTTATTTGGAAAAACAAGATTTTCAATTCTTCTCCTTCAGTTCATCCTTTCCTCCAGTTCGATCTTAAAAAAAAAAAAAAAAAAAAAAAAAAAGGAAGATTAAGAGGATATAAAGCTCCAAAGATTGCAGGTAAATTTTTTGTACATCATAGATGCTTACTGGATGGATGAACACATGAATGGATGGATGGGTGAGTGGATGTCAAGCAAAAGAGATTGGTAGATGACTAATAGTAAGCTAGTATCCATACTCCCTATGGATTGGGCAGGGCTGGCCCAGCTCCAGTGACATGTAATATTTGATCATGATTAAATACATAATTTTTGGATCAGGAAGCTTAGTTCAATCTGTCTCTATGACTTACTAGCTATGTGACCTTGGGCAAGTGATTTATCCTCTCTAAATCTCAGTTTATTCTTTTTTCAAATGAGAAATAATAATAGCACTTAAATCTGAATTGTAACATCTACTTCCAAAGGTGCTATGAGATAATGTACATTCAGGCTGGAGATGTAGCTCAGTGATAGACCACTTGCCCACCATGTACAAAGGCCCTACGTTTGATCCCCAATACTGAAAAAAAAGATAACGGATTGCTAAGCATAATATTCAGCACATATTTTTAAATGCTCACACTTCATATCAATCAAAATTTGGTTGAAACTTCCAGCTGAGTGCAGCAGTACATCGCTCTGGTCACAGAGACTCAGGAGGTTGAGGCAGGAGAATGGCAAGTTCAAGGCCTGACTGGGCAAATCAGCCAGACCCTGTCTCAAAATAAGAAAATAAAAAGGGCTGGGGTAGAGCATCCCTGAAGCAATCCTCAGTACCACCAAGAGAAAAAAAAATATTTGATTTCTATTATTTGGAGGGGAGGTGTAAATTTTTATAGCCATTTTATTTGTTCAAAATACAAACCTCTTTTGGAACATGAAAGGCAAATGGAAGATCTTATTCAGGTTGTCATGGAAGAAAAGAAGGAAGGGAAGAGAGGGAGAGAGGGGAGGGAAGAAAAGGAGGAAAGGAAGGAAGTAAGGAAAGGGGAAGGAAGGGAAAGGAGATAGATGGAGAAAGAAAGAGAGAGGAGGGAGGGAAGGGAAGAGAGAGAGAAAGAAAGAAAAAGAAAGAAAGAAAGAAAGAAAGAAAGAGAGAGAGAGAGAGAGAGAGAAAGAAAGAAAGAAAGAAAGAAAGAAAGAAAGAAAGAAAGAAAGAAAGAAAGAAAGAAAGAAAGAAAGAAAGAAAGAAAGAAAAAAGGAAGGAAGGAAGGAAGGAAGGAGAGAGAGAAAGATAGATAGGGGTTGAGAAGGAGGGAAGAGAAAAGGGAGGAAAAGAAGGAGGGAAGAAATGTAAAAAGATAACTTTCCTCTACTTAAAAAAACATGAAGCCTTTCTTTAAACCCACATAATTCAAAAGTCTTAGCTACCAAGGACAAGGTTATTTCCAGTTACAAATCTGAACCAGGAAAGGAAGCAGTTAATTTCTGAGAAAATGGTTTGATTCTATAGAAATTCTCAAAGGTTTAAATAGTCCATGTGCAGGAAAGAGATCATTTCAAGGTTATGAGCTAAGGTCACTCCAGCTGAAGAGCTTGGTTAATACAAAATAACCGTAGAACTTAATTTTTTTTCTAGACATGCATATTATTAATTGATTTATCAATTTATTTATGCATACATTTATTTTTTATTTATTTATTTTAGTGCACCAAAATCAATGTAGTGTTAGAGTGAAGCAAACCTTAATTTGAGTCCTAGTTTCAAACTTTAATAATTGTATGGGCTTGGGTAACTGGCTGACAACTGTCCACCTCAGTTTCCTCATGGGCAGAGGGGAGATGATGTGATCACATCACCTTTCCAGATGTTGGGCTGGTCAAACCAAGTCATGCATATAAAGCACTAAGACCTGCTTATAGCAAGCGCTCAGTAAATATTGGTAACATTTGTAGGTCATGGATATTATCTCCACAATAGTTGTTCTTATCCTTACTGATACACATAATGTTCTTGATCACCCGTACAAACTTCCTGTGGCTTATGGGTGCAGGGGCCCTAGGCTTTTGCTTTGCTCAGAGCTCACACAGAGCACATCTGGGTAAACAAAAATTACCATGTCTTTCTCCCTCCTTTGGTTTCTTATTTCACACCCTTCAACTAGAAGATTTTTCTTATCGCTCTTTGCCAAAATGCCTTTGGGCTACCTCCCCTTCCTTGTTACAAAGTTCTTCAAACTTCCACTTTTCCCAGAAATCTGTCTCCAAACAACTGGAAGTGAAGAAAGACTCCCCTCTCTTCATCCAGCACTGATTTTTGACTTGTAATTCCATTTCAACAAAACCACTGGCACTGATGCTGATACACAATGTAAATAATTCATTAGAAATATATATATATTGGGCTGGGGATGTGGCTCAAGCGGTAGCGCGCACGCCTGGCATGCGTGCGACCCGGATTCGAACCTCAGCACCACATACAAACAAAGATGTTGTGTCCGCCAATAACTAAAGAATAAATATTTAAAAAAAATTCTCTCTCTCTCTAAAAAACAAAGATATATATATAATATATATATTATATTAATAGACTTGCAGTGTGTTTGCAGAGTCTATTATATCAATCAAAGGAATAACAGGACTCTCACTCTTTAAATAGGTAAAAATTTAAGGGGCCTGCAGATCCACCTTGGAAATATAGAATGCTAATACAGCAAGGGACTTTAAAATGCATGTATTTTAACACTCTCAGTTTGTAAATGTGGGAAATATGTTCCAGAGCATTACCACCACAGCAGACTTGGCAGCATTTTGGAATTTAGAGGCTGGATGCATGGAAGGGTAAAAATAGGAACTGCAAAGTCAGATGTATAGTGGCTAAAACCCAGGATGTCATGTAGCAATCAGCAGCAGCAACAGCAGCATCACAACAATCAGTAATGTTACATTTATTATAACAGTGATCTTGGCATTCAGCAAAATGTTTCACATTTATGTAGAAAGAAACTAAGGGTTAAGACTATATAGAAGGGACTAACTTAGATTTTGAGCATCACACCAGTGTTAGGTGATTGCTCAATGTCTTGTCTGACCTAAGGGTTAATTTACGCTGCTGCAAGAGAAAATGGTATTGTAACAGGGGTTCACTTGATGCTTTGACTATATCCTTTGTCGCTTTGAAACTTACATGTTTTCTTTTTCCCAATCTTTTCCCTGACCTTCTCCTCCCTGATCTTCTTTTCTCTAAACTTCTCTTCCCTGACCTTCTCCCTTATCTTCTTTTCTCTGAATCACCTCTTTAACCACCACCCCCCACAGCACTGTTCCCCAAGATGGGCAGAATCACAGTCCCCTGTGTTTCTCTTGAGCTAGCAAAGCAATGAAACATTTTTCTTTTTCTCAAGACCTTGTCTTCATTGTTGGATTGGGGTCGAGGACAAGGACGGAGCTTTCAGTCACAGTATTTTTCAGAAGGGAACAGAAGTTGCCATTACAGACCATCCTCAGAAGAGTTTCACCTTGAGCAGGAAATATCTATCCCCCAGGGGTAGGTCCTAGACCAAGGGACTCTTTGTCTTGTTTAGAAAATCTTTCTCCCCTAATCTGGCATGGAGCCAATTTGGTCTGTACTCCAAAAATTAGAGATAGCTAACTAAATCTTTTCCCCTGGTTGTGGGGAGCAACATTGGGCCACTTTAGAGCAGGGTATTAAGTGTCACTTAGGGGCCTCAAATAGTGAAATTTTGGGCCATTTTTAAGATGCCCTCTGCGATGTACTTTAGATCTTCTACCCCAGGGTTTCATGATGCCTATTTGCAGATGAATTAGAGGAAGTCAGGACAGTAACTCTGCCCTTCCTTGGGAACTAGGATAGAGCTTGCCTTTTCATCTAAGGACAAGGACAGAGGGGAGGAAGGAGAGTACATGTTTCCCAAGCCATCTCAGGAGACTCTCAGCTCCATAACACCTGATGTTACTCTGAACCTTTTATTATTTACAGGGCTGCAACATAGAAAAGACTTGGGCTAGGAGAAGTTTAGGGAGATGAAGCAAGGGTCCCCCTATGAAGCTGAGGAAAAAGACCTGTCCAATCAGCGCAGAGCTGGATGAAACAGAACAGTTTGCATAGCAGCGAATCCAGAGCCAGGGACCATCAAGAGACTTATCTGTCCTGTGGGAACTCCTGAAACTAGAGGGCCAGGGGAGTACTGGATTTCCTACCCCCTAGGCAATGGCATATTGAGACAATTTTTATTTGAATATTAATGAACAGGGGGACTTCACAAATTTGAAAATTTTTGAACAAGGCATTGGACATCTGTAATATACCTGTGTGTTAATTCATTAATCCTTCTAACAATTCTTTTTTTTAATATTTATTTTTTAGTTGTAGTTGGACATAATATCTTTATTTTATTTTTTTATTTCTATGTGGTGCTGAGGATCAAACACAGGGCCTCACACATGGTAGGTGAGCGCTCTACCGCTGAGCCACAATCCCAGCTCTCCTTCTAACAATTCTTCAATCTAGAAATTATTGCCTTCATTTTTACATAAAGAAACTGAAATTTAGAGAAGAGCTTTCCCCAAAATTTGCAGACATGTCCTCCCTCCAGGGCTTTTGGCTTTTTGGTCTCCTCCTGTGACAGAGGTACCCAAATGTTTCTCATTAATCCGGAAATACCTGGATAGTCCTCAGTCAGAGCAAGTCATCATCCCCTCGCTCCTTTCTCCAGCAAGGCCAAGAATGGAACACAAACTGGGAACTCTGAGTATTTCTTGATGCTTAAGAGGGACATGGTCACTAGTAGTCCTGGGCCCAGATCTCAAACCCATGGTTACATTGAGAGTGTCCAGAGCTAGGGGCACAGAGTAGGGTTGGCAGTACCAGTGTAAGTCAGCTTTTTCAATGCTGTGACTAAAAGACCTGAAAAGAATAATTTTAGAGGAGGAAAGCTCATGGGAACTCATGGTTTCTGAGATTTCATTCCATAGATAGCTGGCTCCATTCCTCGGTGCTCAGAGTGAGGCAGAACACCATGGTGGAAGAGTGTGGTGGGGGAAAATGGCTCAAGAGTGAGGATCAGTAAAGAGAGAGAGAGAGAGAGAGAGAGAGAGAGAGAGAGGGAGGGAGGGAGGGGGAGAGAGGGAGATGGAGAGAGGGAGAGAGGGAGGGAGAGAGTACTTAACTCAACAAAGACAAAATATATACCCCAAAGGCATACCACCAGGACCCACCTCCTTCAGCCATGCCCTACCTGTTTATAGCTATCATTCAATTAACCCCTATCAAGAGATTAATTTACTAATCGGGATAAGGCTCTCAAAACCCAGTCATTTAATCTCTAAACATTGTTTAACACAAAAGCTTTGGGGGGACAAACACCTAAACCATAAGAGTACCCCACTGTCAGGTTGAGCCTGGATGCACAAAGCCTCAAGACAGCAACCTGAAGAGGGCTTTGGAATCCAGAGAAGAAAGTTCTATGTGGGTAACATAGATTTCTTACAGGGCACCTGCAGTGATGTGGGTTTGACCAACTGTGTGGAGGCCCATAGGAACAAAATAGGGAATGTTTCCATGTCCGTGGAAGAGGGATAGCAATATCCCTTGGAATCCAGAGCCTAAGAAAATGTGATATTCAAGGCCTAACCTAGACAAAGGAGAGAGTGGGCAGAACCTGCAAAGGACCATGAGGAAGAAGAGGGAAGGAAAGAAGAAAAGAAAGGAAACTCTAGGCCCAAATGGTCAATTAAACTAAATACTAAGAATGTAAACCAATTCTACTTTGCTTACCAACTCATTCTAGGAGGCCAGCATTATTCTGATATCAAAAACAAAATGGCATTCCAAGAAAAGGAAACTACAAAGCAATATCCATATTTAAAGTAAGTTCAAGAATTCTTAACAAAGTTCAGCAATGGAATTTTATGGTCCAACAATGCTATTAATCCAAAGGGACCAGAAAGAAAGAGAGAAGTCAGGATGAGGCAGCAAATGGTTATACAGGAAACTCAACCCCCCAAAAAACTAGGTTAGAAGCAAATGATAGGTGGTATTACCTCAGAATTTCTGAGCATTTGATCCTAGTCTTCAGTGTTTGTCTAATGGGCCTTGCAACCTGGTTCATGAATATTCTTAGGTTGATCTACCAAGAAACAGAGCAGAGACAGGGATTCTGATGCATGTGATTTACCCAAAAGATGCTGTCCATTGAGCTGGGGCTGGGGCTCAGTGGTAGAGCACTTCCCTTGCATGGGTGAGGCACTCACTGAGTTCGATCCTGAGCACCATGTAAAAATAAATAAATAGAAAGATAGATAGATAGATAGATAGATAGTGTCCATCTACAACTAAAAAAAAAAAATTAAAAAGCTGCTGTCCAAGGAAAATAGGGAGTGAGGAGTGGATACAGAAGAGGCAGAAACATAGCAAGGATGTAGTCCCAAATTAAGAGTGCCCTTGACCTGATACACAGGTTTCTGTAGAATGTAAATTGCACCACAAAATCATCCAACTTGAGACAGGGGCTGGTTGGACATCATTTATACTCTACATGTGCCAGTCATCCAAGGCCCCTGAGGAGTAGGAGGTATCAGCTCCCAGCATCTCTGGGTGAGAATCTCATAAGCCAGTATGTGCTGCTGGCTGCAGCACTCACTGAATGGGCATAGCAACTGTAAAGGGGTTTAGGGTGTGACCAAACATGGCTTCTGCCATAGAGATCTTTAGACAACCACCCCACTCAGGAAAGCTGGGGTCTGAAGCAAGCATGTGTGGAGGGGGTGAGGGGGCATGTGTTCAACAAATATTTCCATTGTCAAATTGGGAGAACATGCAGCTAATTGTATATTGGAGACAAGGAAGAGGGAGTTTAGCAGATATAGGAGGTATAGGATCATGCTCAGGCCCTGGAGAACTGGAGAAATGGTGAGGCCATGGTCAAAGATAAGGAATAAAGAGCTAATGCAGGACTTGGGACGAGATATAAATTCAGCCTAAGTATTTTCATTGTGAAGAAGGAATTGATGGCTTATAAATAACATACCTGGAGTTCCACAGGCATTTCAGGGTCAAACTGTGCAAGGAATATAGGACAAGGAGAAAGTTAAGGGCTCTAATTCTGACCTTGCCCTTCCAACGCCAGAGCTCATCTTCTGTCCTGGTTCGATCCCACCACATACAGACTAAGGGAAGGAGTACTTCACTTACCAGTGAAGTAGGGAAAGATGATCCCAGGAACCAGATAGTGACAATGAAAATGGAAAGAGAGGGGAAAAAAAAAACCCACACACATAAGAGTTTATTCAAGAGTGGATTGTCCCAGCCTCAGCAAAAGCAAGGCACTAAGCAACTCAGTGAGACTCTGTCTCTAAATAATAAAATACAAAATAGGGCTGGGGGTGTGGCTTAGTGGCCCAGTGCCTCTGAGTTCAGTGCCGGGTAACCCACCACCACCAAAAAAAGAGGATGGTCTTTGCACTCTGCAACCAAAAGAGGCATGATTGGTTGGAGACTCTTGGACAACCTATGCGGCAGTCTCTCAGATGTTGCCCATAGAGGACAAAAAGTTGCATAATTTTCCCACCATGTCTGCAAATCATTGGTTTGGGGTGTCCCCTAGGGTGTCTCAAACCCCTCAGTGCCAGCAGAAAGCCACTCTTTAGGCTATGTGTCATGAGTGGGTGAGTGCACATACCTCAGCTGGGGACTCTACCACTGTCCCCTGCACTGTTTGCTCCACTCTGTTTCATAGATTAAATTTCCATGTAACTTTTCTAAAGAGAGGCTCTCTTGTCTAGAAGACGAAGACAGTCAATAGTCCAATAATCAAAAGTCCACAGCAGAAGGCACATTGATAGAGAGGCTATAGGCTCCTCTGGCCTCACCTCCAAACTCCGCGTAAAATTAATAGTGTGCTCTGGGGACATCCCTCCCATTATCTAAGTCTTGGTGAAAAGGGACAAGTGTAGAAGCATGGTAATCTCTGCCATATCGATTTCTCCCGTGAGCCTCTCTGTGCCTCCAGGGAGACACTGCTGCTCTCAGTGCCTATTAGCAGTTCTGTCTCTTAACCTCCTGGTCAGCCTGGCAGTGTGAGTCCAGCAGTGGCCCCAGCTCCAATTACTCCATCGGACATAGCCCGGCTGGACTCAGCTTGCAGCTCCACATGTTGGAAAGTGCCTTCTCCACCAGCACAGGGACAAGCCAAGAGGAGCATTCAATGAAGCCCAAGCTGTAGTCTGGCAGCGAGACAGGAGGGACCCATCCATGAATTAGCTGAGATGCTACAGCCATCCATCAAGTTTCACCTGGGTGTTTAACATGTACCTGAAGCTAGGACCCTGCCACAGAAATCACATGGAAAACGGGTCCCCAGAGGAGGCAGGATGGCTAACCCTGCAAGTGGCCATAGCTATCATTCCATCAGAGTAATGTGATCCCACAACCTAAACAGGAAGGTCCATACAAACAGAAAGGTATTGAAAATGTGCACCACTTAGAGGAAATAATTCTCTGCTTGCATTCATTTCTAGGAAATTTTTGGCAGAAACGCCTATCTTCCAAGTGAAATTAGGTGTAGAAGTGACAATAAAACACTGGCTATTTATTACCTTGTTTAAAGATGTATAGCTATCTTACCATGGCTAAGACAGGGATACATTTCCACAGTTTAGCATTTCATTTAGGTTGGCCTAGTGCCCAAATGGAAAATGTGATAATCTGCCACTTATTTATGTTTGGTGAAAATTTTCATAATGGCAATTTAGTTCAGTCCGTATTGTGTTCTTTGTATAAGGGGGAACAACCCTGTTAATTTGTGAATTGCTGTTAATGGCACCTTCCCTGCTGCTTTCAGGGCTTTCTTTTGAATTTCAGAAACATACCCAAACATGCACTCTCCTGGGCCAGAGATTTTGCCCTTCGACTGTGAATGGTCCTGAATGGTGGTGTGACACAGGGCTCTGGAGCCAGGCAGCCTGGGTCTCATTCCTTCTCTGCCATTTATTGACCATGCCACACTGTCCAACTTCCCCTCTCTTGAGCCTGCTTTATCATCTGTTAGATGCTGATAAACAGTACTTACCTGAGAGGACAGTTGCAAGAGCTCTCAGAATCATGCTCAGCATAGTGTGGATTTTTATCTCTTTTACTGAGGTTACTCTGTTTCTTGGCTCTTTACCCCCTGCTCCCATGGCCACAGGTATCATTATAAAAGTGCCCTTGAACTCTGTTAAGACTTTAGAATCTGTTCTATGAGTGGATCATGCCAAGTAGTTGGAGCATGGGGACAATGAAGAAAGCTAAGTCTGGGAGGCCAGTAGGAAGGTTAGGATATACTTCCAAGTCCACCACAGCAGAGGTGACCCCAGGCCCCCACCTCACAACAGAGCAAATGGCCCTTGATTCTGGAGGGAAGAATGCAGTGTCAGCAGCAAAGGTGAGTGAGCATGACCTTGAGCCAGAGGGTCAGAGGACCCAGGCTGGCTAGGACTGTTGTTTGGAAACCAAATTGAGGCCTGACAGTGGCCTCCGTGCCAAGGCTCTGCACTTGTCTCATTCTCCCTTTGCCAGATGGAACTAGCCCCATTAGCCAAGCTGCTGGCTGATCTGCTCTGGGCGAAAGGTGTTGGCGGAGCCCTCTACTCCTGCAACTTGGGAAGGCAGGCTGTGACTTCAGTGCCTGGGCACCTCCCCTCTCCTGACTCCATGTCTCCAGGAGCAAGTCTGCTTGACCTTGAAAATAGCTGATCATGAGATGAAAATTATCCCAGTTCAGCACAGACTAAGAAAACACTTCAGGAAAAAAAAAAAAAAAAGGAGCATTTGGAAGATTCACAAAATGTTGAAGTCTCCTGTTTTTAGGGGACTGAACGGGTTCCGTGAGTGTGTGTGTGTGTGTGTGTGTGTGTGTGTGTGTGTGTGTGTGAAATTTATTTTTTTTTATTTTTTTATGGCTGATGAGCTGTTACAAATGAGAACTTACATAAGGCCCCAGGTCTCAGGTCTGTAGGCCCATAAGTTGCCTCCTCTAGCTTCTCGGGTGCCTCCAGGAAGCCTCCACCTCTGGGGAACATGTTTTGGAGAAAGTGGCTCTAGTGCGTGTGTTACTGAAAGCTAGGTCCTTGTCCCGAATGCCAATCCAATGAGGAGGACATGGTTTTGAGGAAAAGGAAAAAGAAGTTTTATTGCTTTGCTAGCAAAGGAGAATTACAGGGACTCCTGACACAGTGGTTGCAATCCAGCCCATCAGGGGGAACCGGGAGGTTTTAAAGAGATGATTCAAAGGCTGTGGTCCAAGTGTTCTCTGTCCAGAGCTGGAATTCACCTGTTAATATGACAGCCAGTCATTTCTTAGATCTTCTGGTGCCATCCCCAAAGTGTGACTACTTGATTCCCGTGCCTGAGGTGGGTGTGTGTGTGCCCAAGGACAGAGAACTCAGCCTAGGATGGGGAAGAAAGGTAATCCTCTGAGATTAGGGAGGGTGAGACTAGAATGACTAGGGATTAGGGAAAAGGATGGTGGGTGCAAGAGGAAGAAACATGTCTGGTTTTAAAATAAATCACAGTGGCAGAGCAGCAAGGGCGACATTCAAAGCAAGAAGGAGCCCACTGCCACACCTGTGGCGCATCAGAAGCAGCAGGGTGGTGCCCTCAGGGTCCCAGAGGATCAAGATTTTGCAGAAAACTGAGCCCACCGACTGCTACAGGATGAGGAACAGGATGGGAAATGGAAAAGTGTAATGATGAAGAGAAAAAAAAAAAAAATCCTTGACTGTGAAATGACAAGATAAACGGATCAAGGCAGATTGGAATAAGTCTTTTTAAAAAGTATCCCAAGAAGAGCTGAGGAAATGGATGAGCTGTCTGCACATGCGCGGTGGGCTGGCCTGGGCAGCCTTGAGCTGGATGGACTGGCTTGGCTGCCTCTGCCAGACTTCCCCTGGTTAGCAGGCTTCTGCTTCCGTGCGCCCTTTTCAAACTGGCCACCCGCTTTTAACAGGCTGCCAGATTCCTGACAGGGACTGCCCTTTCTACACTGCTCTAAGTTTTGCTCTTTTAGCCAGCCAAATCATGAGCCCTTGGTGTCCTCCTCTTATAAAGAAGCATGAGGTGAAGGAGAAACTTCCCAGGTGAAATCTGAGGAATCCAAAAGGATGTCACAGGATTCTTTCCCCACGAGGTGAAAAAGCCTCTCCATCATTTCACAGAACTCTGTATCTGGTGAAAGAGATAAAAGGTCATTATCAGGAGTGACTTGGACAAACTGATACCAGGTTGTACCCCAAATCACTTAAAGCAGAATCTCTGGGGATGGCATTTGGAAACCAGGGTCAGGACACTACAAAGCTGTAGATCAGTGCTTTAGAAGAAGCTGTTAAGTCGAATTTACACATTTATGTATGTGTACACACACACCCACACACACACACACACACATACACATAAGCACATACAGATACATAAAAGATATTTATGTGTATGTACATACACACACACAGAATCTGGGCCAGAGGATAAAGAGTAGAAAACTGAGTCTGCCACCTAATAGTGAACGAGGAACAGGATGTGTATATCTATCTATCATCTATCTCTTCCAGATTTGTTTCCAAACAAGTCTCCAAAACCAGGAAAAAGGAAAGAGGACCACAAGTCCTTCACAGTTTCACGCTGCAACACCATTTCCCTGGCTGACTCAAACGTTATCTAGTCCCCAAGGGGAATACACTCATCTGACCAATAATTCCTTGCTATTGACTGGAACTCAAACACTGCTCCACGTTAACCCGTACACTTGTGTCTGGTACATCCACAAATGATTTATATCCAGCAAAACAGATAACCCCCACAGTTATGATTACAGTCCCGATAGGATATTGTGCAGCTCCATATCTTACCTAGCAGTCTCAGTTACCAATGTTAGTCTAACATTCTTCTTTTCATTGTCAGTTATACTTAGTTCATCTATTTTTCTTTGAAATTATCTTTGCCATGTTTTTGGTTCCATCATTAATGAACTGAATACATTTTGACATGCATTCATTCTATTTTCCATGGAGCTCTTTTTTTCTAACTTAATTTGAAAATTAGGCTTAGGAAATGAGCAGCCACTTTTCATTCTCTCATCTGACCCCCTTCACTTGCCTCCAACGCCTGCCCCCTCTAAAAATCTTCTCCGGACGGCTCCCCTGGTGCTGGAAATTCCCACAATGGAAACTCCTTGCGAGTTAAGTCAGTCCTGTTAGAAAGCCCTAGGTGAGTCTCGGAGAACTAGATCGCCCAGCCGGTGGCTATCGGGACTCTGTGGGAATAGAACCAGGGAGGGGCATGTTTTGAAGAAGTAGCAGGAGATAAGAGAAACTGAACAGGGAAGAGAAAGGAGGGGAGCGTAGGAAAATAATTAGCAAGCATGATGGCCAAAACACACGACAATGGAGAAGAGAAGCAGCCTGTGTTTTCGGAAGAGGAGAGAAGGCACAACAGAAAAATTAATTACCTACATTGCAGTTTTGGCCCCGGGGTTAGCCTCGCCCTGTTTATAAAGATGAATGAAAGAATGGGAGCATAAAGCATATCTAAATGATTAGAGACTGGACCAAATAGGCTGTATTGATCTCATCTTTCAAACGCACCTAACCTATTAGAGCTGGGTGACAAATGCCTACTGCCCAGTGTGTGCACCACGGGTAGGAAGGGCCCAAAGCTGAACCCAAAGATTGTTGACCTTGTCTTTTCTGTTGACTGTGACTTTGACAAAGTCCCATGCAGGCTGATTCAAAGGAATATTGCCTCTATTTGGAAATTCACCAGCCTCTCTGACCATTATCCCACTAGTAATTGCATACTATAATTTACCCTGGAAGTCACCCTACTTCCTTCTTTACAATAGCCAGGAGGACTTACTTCCTGTTAGTACTTCAGAACAACTCAACTGAACCAGCAACTTACAGGCCTGTGGAGTCCGGGTTATGCCCCACTCCCATCCCTGACACAAGTCCCATGCTGAACTGAAGTCAGCATTTTTCAAATAGTTCATCAGCAGTAGGAGGAGACCTTTCCAGCAAGGTCACTGTACCACTAAAGCAATCAAGTGTTTGAGTGCCCCCAGCCAGACTGAGCTAATTTAACATGAAGTCATCAGAGATAAGAAAAAGCCAGAGGAGTCATAAAAATACATGCGTCAGAGGCGCTACCCAGAAGGAAGGTGAAGTTTACTGGGAGATGAAAGGAGTGCACCAAAGTGATAAGAAAAGTGAACTGAGAATAAAATAAAGATTTTATGAGAAGATAAGATAAATAATAGAACAACTCTTTTTCTACTATAAAAGCAATGAGAAGTCAACTAAGGACTCAGTAAGGTTTTGCCAAGATAGGGAGGAAGGTCACTTGCCAGAGGAGTTCAACATTATGAAAAGAAAAAAAAAAATGGATGAATGTGCCTTTTTAGTGTTCAGTAGGGAGGAAAGTACACTGTGAGCCAAGGCAAAGTGTTTTGCTTAGGAAAGAAAACTATAATAGTGACAACCATGGGGACAAGAACATCTCCAAGAAGAAGGGAATCTGGACGTCCGTTTGGAACTTGAGCCAGGAATTTCCAGTGTTCACAAGGAGTACAAGAAGCAGTTATGAGCCCAAGGTCATAACTTTCCCTGGGAAAGGCTTCCATCTTCTCAGAGTCCCTGTTCCACGGAGGTCCAGGACCAGGCTCTTCCAATTCCATGATGGTAGGACGCCATTGATAGACCAAATGTCAAAACTGGAGATAAACTCCCTTCCTTGTCGCCAAGATTCATCACTTCTGCTGTTTCTTGCTCATTGTGGAAATTCAGTTGCATTGAACACTTGGTCTTAGACCAAGGAGAACTAGTCCGGAAGCTGGGAATTAGAGCTTTTGCCAAAAGTCCGTGTTCTCAATTTCTATACTCACCTCAACAACAAACAGCAATTTTCTGCATCGCGTTGACCCTACAAGGTCCCAAAGTCCTATTTCAGTGATACGTGTGAAGAAAATTCATTAGCCATTAGGAGAAGGTTACATGAAATCTTTACCTCAAACTCTACAGGAAAATAAATTTCAAATAGACTTTTAAAAGAAAACATTAAAATATTAAAAGAAAATATAAGCAAATACTGAAGACCATTTTTATTTTTACATATGGGCTAAGTTTCAGAAACAATGGAGCAAAAAGTGATGTTGTAAATGATGTATGCTCCTGGTCAAGGTCCCCAGGATCCTTTTGCTCTTGGGAATATTTCGTGCCAGTTTCTGCCGCAAAAGTTCTCTGGAAGATTGTCCTTCAAATACTTAAGCCTCCTGGGCTAGGGGCTTCCATGAGCTCCTCTTGCTAACTTCTTGTTTGTGTGTGTGCTGGGGATATGAACCTAGGGCCTTGTACATGCAAGGCAAACACTCTACCAACTGAGCCATATCCCCAGCTCCTATTAGCTTCTTGAAACTGAGGTTTACACTTAACCTTAAAACACATTCTTCTTCCCCTTGTCATCCCAATTTCCTCACTTCACTTACAGTTTTCTCCTAAGAGTGTTTCCCTAATAAATCACGTGCATTCTGATCTCTACTTCATTCTTTGTATGAAATTCGATTATGATATCTGACTTAACTAAATAAATCACAAATACTTATGTGGAAATAGGCCATAAATAAATTTTAAAAGGTATTTTTTATGTGTGAATCCAAGAATATATGTATAGCTCTGTATCAATGGCCTCAGTTGGGGTCCTCCCCAAAATTCATATGTACAAATCCTAGTCCCAGTTCTAAGAATGTGACTGTATTTGGTGATAAGATCTTTTAAAAGCTAAATAAATTATAATAGGGGAATTAGGGCAGGTCGTGATCTTATCTGAGTGGTTGGTGTCCTTGTAAGAAAAGGAAATGGAACACACAGAGTGACAGCAAGATATGTGTGCACAGAAGGACCATCATGTAAAGACACAGTGAGAATGTGACAACTTACAAGCAAAGGAGAGGGACTCAACAGAAACCAAACCTACTGATGCCTTGACCTTGGACTTCTAGCCACCAGAAGTGTGAGAAAATTCCTGCCATTTAAGGCACCCAGTGTATGGATCTTTTTAATGGCAGCCCTAGCGATTATATATACATATATATATACAATCCTTATAGAAGTGTGTGTGTGTGTGTGTGTGTGTGTAGTCTCTCACAAGTATATGAGAAAATATTTCAAAACATAATCAAAATATACAAAACCACATATAAGTCATCAAGTTAAAAAACATAGAAACATGGATAATAGGCAATTCATAGTAGAATAAATCCATTATATATATATATATATATATAATGAAGATGGATGGTCAGCTTCATTTTATCCTCCTTTTGGGCTGCATTGGCTCCACAGACAAGCCTTATTTTCCTACCATTCTCTCCACATTATTGTCCAACCCAGCTCTCTCCCATTATTATGCCACACCAAGTGCCTGGACAATTCTGTGCACAAGGTAGACACTAAATAACTACTTCAGGACAATGTAATCATGGTTTGAAGTGGGCAGAAAACCATTTTTAAGACAATTCAATTGAAGATGTTATCATGATGGTTCTGCAAAATCATGAAAGAGGAAGAACAACTAGCTTTGCCAAGTGCAAGAGAAGACCATTCATTACAAGTAATGGAAGAAATGCATATTAAAAGGCAGTGGGGTTACTCTTCACAAGTTTGCATAAGTATAACCAAAAGCTAGAGAGCTTTGCTACCTCCAGTGCAACAAAAGACATCTTTTCACTTTGCTGGTGATATTGTTCATCAGTAAATACAATCTGAAAATGCATTTCTGGTCACAAACTGTGAAGAGTAAGTCAAAATATGAAAAACACTATGTGAAATTAGAAATGCTTCCAAAAGTCCAACAATAAAGGAATCATCACATAAATTCCAGGACATTCGCTCAAGGGAATAATATATAGACACCAAAAATGGCAAATATAAAAACCAAACACCAACATAAAAATTAATATAAATTTACAAATTTGTATGTAAGTTACATATGCATTATAATTATAATTAGACAAACACATGCAAATAAAGAACAACTAGGAGCTAGGCTTGATGGTGTATGCCTGTAATCCCAGTGACGCAGGAGGCTGAGGTAGGGGGATCGCAAGTTCAAAGCCAGCTTCAGCAGAAGCAAGGCGCTAAACAACTCAGTGAGATTCTGTCTTTAAATAAAATACAAAATAGGGCTGGGAATGGGGCCAACTGGCCAAGTGCCTCTGAGTTCAATCCCCGGTACCCCCCAAAATTAAATAAAAATACAGAAAAAATTAAAATGTTAGCTTCTCTCTCTCTCTCTCTCTCTCTCTCTCTCTCTCTCTCTCTCTCTCTCTCTTCCTTTTTATGATGTATTTCAAACTTCCAAAATTTTTGAGTTGTGTATCTTGAAAAACTAAAATCTTATTGAGGGAAATAAGACATTCCTATGTATATTGATAAATGAAGCTTAGACAATGCCTGCAATTGGAAAAGGTATATTCTAACATAGGAATACTTAAATAAATATATTCTAACACAGGAATACTTAAATAAATAAAGGATGGGACATTAATAATAACAGCTGACACTTTCTGAAATCTTACAATGTGCCCAACATTGTTTCCAGAGCTTTACAGAACTCTCTCATTTAGTCCTCCAGTAAGCTCGTGAGGTAAATATGGTTATCTTCTGTAACTTAGCTGATGAGAACTTGAGACCCAGAGAGGTAAAGAAAACTATCCAAATGCAGACAAAAAGCAGTTATCAGAAAAGTGGCGAAGTGTCCCCTCAAACCCATGCTTCCTCTTCATAGTGCAGGATTGTGACTGGGAAGTAGCCACTGAGCCAGGAACGGTTCCAAATCTGCCTCCTCCTTTCTCCCTCATCCTCCCCATTCGATACAGAAGAGCCAGGTTACTGGAAATCAGCACATCCTGTAATCTCTTCTTCAGCAGGTCAAACACTGATCTATAGAGGAGAATTGGGTCTATAAATTAGGAGCCTGAAACTAAGATGAGCGATTAACTTCATTTTTTTAAATGATGTTAAAAAATGGCAATGCCTGGCTGAGCCTGTAGCTCAGCGGCAGAGCGCTTGCCTAACATCTGCAAGGCACTGGGTTCGAGCTTCAGCACCACATAAAAATAAAGGTATTCTGTCCATCTACAACTACAAAAAAATTTTTTAAAAAAAATTGCAATGCCTTCTTCACCAGTTCAATGGCCAACATTCAAAACATGTTACTCCCCAGAATTGAAGAGAGTGCCAGGAAATGATAATTTTACATCATGCTGGCAATCCTCCTGCCTCAGCTTCCTAAGCCGCTGGGATTACAGGCATATGCCACCGCACCATGCTCTGTAAAACTTCTGATCTGGGAATTCTTTTGGAAATTTTCTTAATTAAAAAAAATAAGGAATATGAGTCATTTTATTTATGAGTCACTATATTGTTTATCTCCAAAATTGTATAATAGAGACTAGTAAAAACCACTTAAATATTCAGTTAAAGGGAAGTGGAAAAATTATATTTTGGCCACACGTAAGTTACTATGCAGCTATTTTAAATTATGTTGCAAGAGACTATTTAGCACCACAGAATGATCATGATACATTATACAGTGCGATTCCACTCTCATTGTGTTTTAAAAAAAAACACATCTATATCAGGCATGAATTTGCTCTTTCCACGCAGGTGCAAGAACTATCACATCCCTTCATTTTTCTGCTTTAAATGAAATCTGACTCAGAACTCCGCCTCCGTGGCTGAAACTAAGCACCACATCAGGAACAGTTGGGGCACCCTCTCCCCACAACCTCCCCCACCTCCACACACACACCTCTATGCATCTTTATTTGGATTTTTGTGCTATCCCAGCACTTATGTGGCACCAAGAAAAGAAAGAGCTGCCTGCCTTTTGCCATGACCATTTCCTCTGCTGCTATTAACTCCTCGAACTACAGCTTGATGATGAAAAGGGACATGGGACAGCACTGCACCTGTCACAGGTCCAGCTTCAGAAAGTTTCTGCCCATTCTCACAGCAGTGGTGGTTGGAATTCTGTCCCCAGGGACACACCTCAGAGGCTTTTCCACTGCCAGGGGACTGGGAGGAGGAACCCTGCCATTCTCTCTTCTTAACCTCTTTGGGACACTTCAGCACTCTTCCAAGGTCATACTACCCCTATATTTAAGCTCCAGTTTCTCTCTGGCCTCCTCTGGGAAGGCAGTTCTGCCTTAATTCCATGGTAAGCCTAGTCTTCCAAATGAAGGCCTTGGTTGGTTATTTCTTTGATGACTCCTGAGACCCAAATAAACTGACCAGTCTCCATTCCCCAAATCCAACCCACATGGGTACACATACACTCAAAGACACATACAAACCCACACACAGATGCATTTAACCCTAAGAATTCAAAAGGATGAGGCTGGGATGTAGAATAGTGGTAGAGTGCTTACCTACCATGTGCCAGGCCTGGGTGGTTCTATCTTCAGTATCACACACACACACACACACACACACACACACACACACACACACACATAGGAATTTAAAGGGATGAGTGTCTTATTCTGCCACCCCACCCTCATCCCAATACTAGGTATTGAATCCAGAGCCTTGTACGTGCTAGGCAAACACTGATCTACAACAACTGCCTTTTTTTTTTTTTTTTTTTTTTTTTTTTTTGAGATAGCTCTCACTAAATTGCCCAGGCTGGCCTCCAAATTGTGATCCTTCCAACCTCAGCCTTCCAAGTAGCTGAGATTACAGGCATACACCACCACACCCAGCATGAGTGACTTTGTTGCAGTTTCCAGAAGAGTGTGTGTGTGTGTACGTGTGTGTGTGCACATGTGTGTGTGTACATGTGTGTGTGCACATGTGTGTGTACATGTGTGTGTGCATGTGTGTGTGTATGCACGTGTGTGTGTGTGTGTATGTGTGTGTGTATGTGTGTTGGGAGAAGAGAAATGGGAAGGGTGGAACGGGAGAAGTGGAGAAATTATCTTTCAGCTAAGCACTGAGAACATGTCACCAAACCACCACATATGTCTGCATTCAAAAGTCTGAAAATGTTTCAAGTAATTTTCTTTGCATGCTGGAATTAAAGGAATATTCTTATTTTCTTCTTTGTGTTCATATTATTTTCCACAAAAATATTTATCCTCGGCTGGGGTTGTAGTTCAGTGTTAGAGCGCTTGTCTAGCAGGTGTGAAGCACTGGGTTCAATCCTTAGCACCACATGTAAATAAATAAAAATAAAAGCCCATCAATAATTGAAAAAAAAATATTTATCCTCCTTTATTATTTTACCAAGTGACTTTTAGGGTATTATTTTTTGTATTTGTTTGGGGATGGAACCCAACACTCATACATCCTAAACAAGTGTTCTGCCTCTGAACCACACACCCCAAGCCAAGAGTACATTTTTCTTTTCCTGCTAAGATGTCAACTATATTTCTAATTTTTTGGGGGGGGGTACCGGGAATTGAACTCAGGGGAACTCAGCCTTTAGCCACATCTCCAGCCCTATTTTGTATTTATTTAGAGACAGGGTCTCACTGAGTTGCTTAGTGCCCTCGCTTTTCGCTGAGGCTGGCTTTGAACTTTCGATCCTCCTGTCTCAGCCTCCCAAACCACTGGGATTACAGGCGCATGCCACCACATCCAGCATCAACTATATTTTTTTTTCTAATTCCTTTACCAAACTTATTAGTATGCAAACATTCTTTTAATGAAGAAAAACTAGGAAATAATACTAATTACTTTATTGAAGGTCAGAGACCATGGTTGTAAAAGCACTTTGAAAGAAATAATGAGGACATTCCAAAACTGCCTTTTAAAATAACAGCTCCAAAGGAATCACCGTGTAAGTTTATGAAGTGACTAAATTAAAGGTAACAATGGTGTGGGATATGAGCACTTGAATTGATTTTACTTTTTCTTGATTTTAATCTTTTTTTTTCTTCTGTAGATTTTCCAGACATGGTTTCACTATCAGGCTGTGAACCCACATTGAAGTTAAATTTTTTTTTAATTGATTTTATTTTTTTAAATACATGCCAGCAGAATGCATTACAATTCTTATTACACATATAGAGCACAATTTTTCATATCTCTGTATATAAAATATGTTCACACCAATTCATGTCTTCCTACATGTACTTTGGATAATGATGTCCATCATATTCCACCAACATTGCTACCCCTCTGCCCCCTCTCTTCCCCTGAAGCTAAATTTTTTATACTTAAATAATGTTTAACCATCCCACTGAACTAAAACACAGCCCTTTTGGAACATGGGTTTACAGGTGATCCCCAAGTTTGAAAAAGAATCACTATTACCCTTTCTTTCCCTTCTTTCAGAATCAGAGATTTTCATGATGACTGTCAACAGTCCAAACCACAAAATAGGGATGGAGATGGTGACCACCTCACAAAAAAGGTCCAGCAGCCCTATAGCCAGGCCTGGGATGAAGAGACTGCCATGCATTCTCCAGTAACTCACTACTCTAGAGACATCCCATCTCAATGCTGTCTCTCATCTTCACACTTTTTCCCACTTAGGTACCCATCCAGATGTTAAAATGCACGTCTTTGTTTTAAGAAATCTCCATCACAAAGCCAGCATTACCCCTGGCTCCAGCACAGATAAGTCATGGATATGTGATCAAAGTTCCCTGGAGGGAGAAGGGAGGTGGAGGGGAAACAGAAAGGGCAAAGAACAGGAAGTATCAGCAATGTTTTCCCAGAGTTGGGCTCATCCGACTCAGGAATGCCTTGTATTCATTTACCAAACCCAGGCATTATTTGATGATGATATATTTAAGGGGTTCTTTCCTTCCTCTCTATTTCTCAAGTGGCCCTTGGTCACCTGAAATTTTGACCAGGTTTGGTAGTAAAGAAAGGCAGCCCCTGCAGCCATCTTGGTCAAGGAACCAGCCTGTTTGTAGGCCAATGGCCCCAAATTCAGGTCCTGCTTCCTGCCTGAGATCTGCAAATCCTTGGTCTTAGGAACAGACCCCATCCTCAGGGAGCTCAGAAAAGGAGAACAAGTGCCTGTGCATGTGAGAACTGGGGACAGCAGAACTGTGTCCAACAGTCCCTCCAGCTCCACCGATTCCAGGAAAGTCTTGGTGTCAGCTGTACCCAAAGTGGGGAAGTGCTTAGACCTTTCTCTTCCCAGTCACATTGCTCTGAATCTGAACTGATAGACTGTGGTGTCCCTGAGGGCTAAGTCCTTAATGAGTTCAATATTTATTGAACTGCTAAATGCCATACATTGTACTTATCTGTCTTTTTAGTAATAAAAGCCTTAGTCAAAATAAGTATATAGTTTTTGTTTATTTGTTTCAATGGAGGAATATTTCCCCAACTAACATGTAGGCCCTAGGAGATCATAGACTTGAACCTGACACCTCCCGCCCAAGGGCTTCAATATCTAAGGGTGACATTAATAAATTAATTAGTCAATAAAGTAATCAACTCACACACACACACACAAAAAATGTTGTAGTTGACAGTGGCAGGAGGTGGAATGTACCGTGGAAATATTTTAGCTTTTGGAATTGGACCTGTATTCAAATTTAGGCTTACCATCCTAATTCTGGTGTTCCAATATATAAAAGGAAATGATATTTATCTGATTGAATCCTGAAGATTTAATGAGTTAATGAACATGAAAGGCCTGGCATGTTTAATTGCTGTATAGTACCTGGTTCTTTCTAATGCATCAAGAAAATTCTAATTTCTCACCTCTTTTTCTCATTTAATTTTTGCTGTTTTGGGGGACACAGATTGTTTATGGTTCCCATGTGTCCATGTGTTGGAGGTCTGATCCTGAGGGTGGTGGTGCTGGGAGGTCCTGTGGGGCCTGGTAGGAGGATGTTAGATCATTGAGGGGTGTTCCCTCAAAGGAAATTTTGGATCACTGGTCTCTCCTCTCTCAGCTCTAGTTGGAAATGCAACACTCTGCTCTAATACACGCTCCCAACTATGAGTTGCCACTGTCCACTGCTGTCACCTGAGGCAAAGCCAATGGGGACCCCCTGCTTGATTTTGAACTTTGAACCTTCAACCACTGTTTAATTCTTAAGTAACTTATCTCAAGTATTCCGTTATGGTAACAGAAAGCTGACTAATACAATTGCCTTCAAAATGACAATAATGTTGCCTTCTTTGTGGTACTGTTGTGAGGACTAAGTTGCTACAGAAAGTTCCTTACACAGTGCTTTGCAAATATTCTCTCTCTACTCCTTATATTTCTCCCAATTTCACTTTGAAGCTAAAGAATGGAAGAGGCTGGAAGAAAGGATGGGTTTAGCTCTCGTTAAGAGTCTCAGAGCAAGCGTTTCTTAGTCTTTAATTCTTCAACACTTCCTGGGAAAGGAGACTGTAACAGACATTGCCTGTGCCCTAAAATTTATGCTCCTCTTTTTCTCAAGTCTAGAGTACCTGGGTTCTGATACCAGGATGCTCAGAATAAAACTACACTTCCTAGCATTTGCTGCAGCTAACAGTGGACATGTGACTGAGTTACCATCAATGAATAGCAGTGATGAATGCACTTCTATACCCTGTCTTTACAAGAGAGGGGTGTGTGCCTTCCCTTTTCTCTTTCCCAGGCCCGGTATTTGAGACTCAGTCATAGTGGTGAGCCATCGTGGACAATGTGGACAAGTACACTGACCTCTGGTAGGCAGACCATATGTATCAGTAGCTGTCTCAGTCCCTCCTACTACTGTCACAAAACACCCCAGACTGGGCAGTTTATACAGAACAGGTCTTTGATGCTCACAGTTCTGGAGGCCAGGAAGTCCAAGACCAAGGTGCTAGCAGATCTGGTCTCTGGTGGAGGCTCACTCTGTGTTTCATAGATGGGGACCCCTTGCCGCATCCTCCCATGGTGGAAGGGGTAAGGAAGCTCCCTTCAGCCTCTTTAATAAGGACATCCATCCAATTCCACCCTCATGACTTAATTATTTCCCAAAGTCTCCATCACTTGGTATGATCTATATTATCTGGTGTGATGGCACCCACTTGTAAACCCTCAGGAGGCTGAGGCAGGAGAATCCCAAGTCCGAGGCCAGCTTCAGCAAAACTTCATGAGACCCCGTCTTAAAATAAAGCAAAAAAGGGCTGGGGTGGTAGCTCAGTGACTGAGCACATACTGAGAAAAAAAAGAAAATTGATACTCTACACATTGGGTATTACGTTCCCACATATGAATTTGGGGTGAGGGGACCCCAACATTCACACCAAGGTAGCAGACTATGTCCCTGAACCATGGAGAAACCATGTCAGCCCAGAATGCTTCTATTCAGTCAGCAGAGTGAGAAATAAATATTTCTCTGGCTTCAACCACAGATACATTGAGTCTTTATTGTTGCCCGTGAAACTAAATCTGTCATAACACAGAGGAGATTCTGTGAATCTTCAACCTTTGTTGGTGACACATTTTGACCTTGGGCACTTTTTCAGCCCCCCCGGGAGGCTCCCAGTCACCAGACAAGGCTGATCTGCTTGGCCGGTGCTGGCTGCACCCCTCTTACTGGCTTGCCTGTCCACAGAGATCAAGTCCGGGCAAATGGACAACCCGTCAGAACCCAGCCTAGCTTTGAACCCCCTTCCAGGGCCACCCTTGTGTGAGAGGCCCTCCCTGCCACATGAGAGTTCCCGGGGGATCTCCCTTGTCTGAGCTCCACAGCAGCTTCCAGCGACACACTGTTTTCTAGCTCATTTTGGTGCATGCCCTTCCTCTTTATCTTAAAAGCCAACTCATTGACAGAAAGAACTATGCTTTAGACCTATTTGCCAGATTTTTGAATTTTGATCAGATTTTGGGAAGTCATTTTTAGCCATGAAGCATCATGCTCTGAACTCTCAAAGCTCTTGTGGTCCTTAATGGTTTGTTTATATGTTTTCCTAAATTGTGATGTTCTCAAATTCCAAAAAGTATGTCATAATAAGCTCTGCCTCCGCAGCACCTGACTCATGCGTGTAGCTCAGCCAATGTTTATTGATGGACAAATGATTCTTAGTTCAACCCTAATATCTAGAATAAAGCCTCGGACTTCATGACCAGGTGCCTCCAAACATTATAATGACTTAATGTGGGTGTTGCCAAGGAGAGAAGATTTTGATCTTTAGGTTTGTACTTATGTTAATTAAAACACTTTCAACTGTAAGCAATAGAAGCTTGACAGACGATTTATGCAAAAAAGAAATTTTTAGTCTTGCAGAGAATTCGAATGTGCACCTTAGCTATGGCTACATGCAGATATTCAAAATAAGTCATCAGATCTGTGTCTCTGCATGTGTGTGTGTGTCCATGTCTTAGACGTGTCTTCCTATGATAGCGCTCTGTTCATGATACTCCTTAGTTGCCCAAGACTTAGACTAGCAAACCCAGCGGCCCAGCAAAGAATATGTTCCTGAACACCTGTGTCAAAAGGTGACAGGGAGTAATTTGATTGATTGGTCCAGTCTGGGACATATGTCCATACCTGAACAGTTATGGCCAAAAGATTTTGGCATTTTATTGGACATATCTAGGTCACATTTCCTGAAGCTATAAGAGAGATCAGCCATATTAATTCCACACAAGTCCCAGAAGAAGAAGAAGAAAAAAAGAAGGATTATATTCCAAAAGAAGAGGAAAAAGATATAAAACAGAGATATCAAAATATATCCCTCACTGTGCTGAAGTTGATAACTCCTCTTAGATTCAATCTCACTAAAGTTATCCCAGATTGGAGCAAATTTTATTCTATGCTTTTATAATTATATCAAAATGAAACTTCATGTTATTTATGAATAATAGGAACCAATAAAAAAGAAAATATTAAATGGAAAATTCCAGAGATAAGTAATTCATAAGTTTAAAAAAAAAAAAAGCTGTCCCAGGATCAACACCATTCTGGATTTCTTCTCACCATATTCTTTCCCCTGTTATTATTCTGAATTCACCTTAAAGCCTTTGTTCAGTGTCTCCTGTGACTCAGACCCTCCTTGCACTGTCAAAGTGAAGTTGGTAGTTGACCAGATAGAAAGTGAGCAGCATCCCATGATTTGGGAAGACCTTAACATCTCAACCCAAACCAGACTTTGCAAGACCTCCTCTTTCAAACCTAGGATATAACTGGAGCAAGTCCCTGCTGATGGCACAGGAGGGGACTCTGCTTCTCGGCATGACCTTCTGACAGGAAAGAAATTCAGGGTGATCTTATTGACTGGCCCCATCAGCCTGTCAGGAAAACACTTGGTAATTAGTCAAACAATTTGTTTTATAATTGAAATTGGAGCTATTCTCCAAAATCTTCAGAAGACATTGGACCACTGCAACCCAACCACTGAAAAGATGGGATCCTCAAATAATACAAGAATCTCAAGGTACCTTGGTCCTTCAAATTTCCAAGGACTTGTTGAACACAATTAGTTTCCAGAAAGAGAAAATCTGTTCAACACTGAACATCGACATTCAAAATTGAATTCTGAAAAAAAAAGAAGAATTTTGGATATACTTCCTTCCTAGAACCCACACCACCACCACCACCACCCCTGTCCCTTTCCCTACCTTTGTCTCCTCCTACCAAATTGCACTTGAGACTTCCTTAAAATCTCAACCCAAACCAGACTTTGTAAGACATTTCTGAAGCACATAGTCCCAGTTGAGTGTTCCCTGGGATCAGTGTCTTGCTCTGCTTTTCTCTGTAGTGCTTTTTTAGTATCTTTAACACTCCCAGGATTTCATTTAGTTATTTGCATGACTTAGAGCTTCATAGTTTGCTGATCATTTTTCCCAAACATGATCATGTGTCACAACAGCACTGAGAAAAAAACTATGACCCTGTGACTGAGTTATAGTCACTAGACTAAGAATAGCAGTGACAAATGCATGATCCTGCCTTTACAAGGGATCCCTCTCCTCTCTCCCACTCTCTGTGTCTGAGACTCAGTCATAGCAGTGAGCCTTCTTGGACAATGTGCTCTAAGTGAGGAGGAAAATGAGATTCAAAGAGGAGTATGTTGTCGACACAAAACAGCTCTTCCTCCCAAACAAATAAAAGATGGTTTATTCTGAGCTAAACATGAATGATGGAGGCCCTGGAACACAGATTCAGGTTACCCTGGATAACATACTCCATCATGCAAGAAGTGAAATGAACTTTTATAGTCATAGAACAGAAAAGAGTTATTAATCAATATATTTAGCAAATGGATTAGTGGGGGTTTTAGGTGGGTGCAATATACGGAGTGGGGATAGCTCTTGTATACATATTAAATATTATCTTATGATGCTCTTTAATTTAGGATTCTCCAAAGAGGTCTGCTAAGCTCAACCATACATTCCAAAGTTTTACCTAGTAGTCACAAGGATGTTAGGTCAGAAATTGATAGTAAATGAGTATTAAATGGGACTAAAGGCATCCTCTGATAATTTTGGGCCTTGATCTACAAATTCCATCTCTCCACAATCACAATATTCTAGTCAGCCAAACAGTCTGCAGGATCAATACAGATGTGACTTCTTTAAAGAATCTGAGTTCACAGTGTAGTTCAAGGTCATGGCTCATCAGGGAAATAGCAGATTCAAAACCAAGTCCTCTCATTTCAAATCTCTTACTTTTCTTCCTATACGACACTAGCTCTAAATCATATGTTATTTGATGATCTTGACTTCCCGTGAAGTCTGCAGTGTTAGGAGGAAGCCCCTTTTTCCTCTGGATTCTAAGAGCAGAAAATCTAGTGCAGGTTTGTGAGATTAGTATTCTAAAATAATTTGTTGGCTGAGGAAATGTGCCCTCAGTTGTGTGCTCCTTGGGAGCTGGGTGGTCTTGGCAATTCCGTCTTGCAGGCAGGCAATTCAGTCTAGTCAACTACAAGAAATTTCCTACATTCATACATGAATACACAATCAGTGAAACTCCACATCATGTACAGCAACAGGAATGGGAGCCTCATTAGAATAAGTTATACTCCATGTATGTATAATATGTCAACATACACTCTACAGTCATGTTTACTAAAAAGAACAAATAAAAACAAATAAATTAAAGCAATGGAGAGGGGCTTGGGATAAAGCTCAGTTGGCAGAGTTCTTGCGCGTGTGTAAGGCCCTGGGTTCGATCCCCAGCACCACAAAACAAACAAACAAACAACAACAACAAAAAAGAAATGGCAAATGTATTGCATTCACAAACTTCTGGAGGGCATATGAAATGAACAAACAGTTTCCTATTTATTAAGTAGAGTTGGGTTTTTGCAACTTGCAACCAAAAACAAGTAAACATGGGGTACTAATCTCTGGTTGTGGGAAAATCCAAATTAGCACCACCCCACCAGAGACCAAACTCAGGGACTTGAATCTTAGTTCATGATTAATCTTCCTGAAAATTGAACAAATGGGCCATTGGGAATACCACTTTGCCTCCATATTGATTGGATGGGTCCTATCTGCCCCATGTTGGAAGCCAGAGACCAAGGGATCTTAAGACTGATACTGTGATGAGAGATGGGGCTATTCTTATTCATAAACTTCAGAAACAACCAGCTAAGTCTTGTGGCCAAGTTTTTCTGAGGGATACCAGGTGTGCAATTTCCAAGCAAATGACAATCGACATAACTATTGATTGCTCTGGCCAGCTAATTATGAGCCTATAATTCCCTGGGTCCTAGGACTTTTCCCCTGTTGCCCTTACCAGAAGTCTCCCACTGGATCTCATTTGTTTGCCTTCAAAGCATCCCTAGAGAGAGACTTCTCTTACCATCCTTCCCCTGTCCTTCTCTGGCCTGCTGGCCTCTCAATAGCTGTGTCACCAGATTTCAAAGGGGCTTTCAGCTTATTGCATAATCGGCTCCTCCTCTGAGACTGTCCCCACTCCCATCATTACCTCAGGGTGTTGGAACTTTGCTGTGAGCTGCTGACAGATCATTAAGGATCCCAGCTGTTCCTGAGCCCTAACAACCCCTTTCAACTGGGTCTCCTTCCAGGAACAGCTGCAAAAGCTCCAGAAAGGAAGGGAGGAGACACATTTAGCATGATAACAAATCAGTAGGGAGTGGCCAGTTTACCCAGAAAAACTGTGATGCAGATGTATTCACCCAGCAACTTTTCCCATCCCCCAGGAGGGAGGCAAATTTGTGCTGTGTGGAGACTTTCCCTAGCCAATGGAAGGAAACCAAGAATCACAGCCCCACCTTGGCTCCCAGAAGAAGAGTCTGGAAAAGCTTCTTGCTTCCTCCATAATGAAGCACAAGAAGGCCAGTCAGGGGTCACAAAAATATTATTATCTCACATATAATTGAAATGTATCTCATTGATACCAAATTAACAATATGGAAGAAGCCTAGGTGGCTGACATCTGGTCACATGCAGGGCACAGGGCAAAGTGTTCAACGCGGGTTTTCTTACGTACACTCACAGTAAGCCACTGATGGATGAGGAAACCAAGTATTATGGTTTGGATGTGAGGTGTCCCTCAAAAGCTCACGTGTGAGACAATGCAAGAAGTTTCAGAGGAGAAATGATTGGGTTCTGAGAGTTTTAATTCAACTAGTGAATGAATCCCCTGATAGGGATTAACTGAGTGGTAACTGAAGTGGTAGGGTGTGGCTGCAGAAGGTAGGTTACTGGGGGCATGGCTACGGGATATATATTTTGTATCTGGAGCATGAGTCTCTCTCTGCTTTTCTGATCATCATGTGAGCTGCTTCTCTCTCCACACTCTTCCGCCATGATGTTCAGTCTCACCTCTGAGCCTTGAGGAATAGCCAGTCTTCTCTGGACTAAAACCTCCAAAACCATGAGTACCCAAATAAACCTTTTTTTTTTCTTTTTTTTTTTTTATTGTTGTTCGTTCAAAACATTATATAGTTCTTGATATATCATATTTCACAGTTTGATTCAAGTGGGTTATGAACTCCCATTTTTACCCCGTATACAGATTGCAGAATCACTAGAATGGCAATGGAAGTGTAACTGATGTGATTCTCTAAATAAACCTTTTGTCCCCTAAAGTTGTTCTGGTCAAATTTTTTAGTCACATTGGTGAAAAAAGCTGACTAAAACACCAAGGGATGAGGAAAAAGAGATTGAGAAACTTGCCAAGTGTGCGCAGGTCAGAAGTGGAGCTGGGATCTGAACTCATATCTGTGTGAGGGAGTTTTAAGCTCAGAACTATGACTCCGTTTTGGCTGCCTGCATGCCAGCCAGTGCAAATTCTATCCAGTTTCCTAACTGGTGAGAGCCTGGACTTTAGGGGCCCCTCAGTAAAGGCTGGCTGGCTGGATTGTTTTTAAGGAAGACGTATTCATACCATTATTCTTTACAGCCACATGACTTAGAAAACATGTAATGATTCTTCAAAATCTATTTTAATCATCACATACGGTAAGAAAAGACTTTACAAGGAAGTCCCCTTCCCTCATCCAATGGGCAAACCTAATCCTTTCTTCCACACTCTCATGTGTCTCTATCACGGCATATGTGGAACAATTCTTTAAATGTCAAAGATTTAATCACTCTCTCAAGAGAGCTAGGAAAATTGATTTGAATTCCCCATTTCCATGGCTTCGGGAAATGCTCCCTAAAGAGTTTTGCTAATTTCCAAGGGTGCGATATCTCCTGATCTGTTCTCTATCATTGCTCCCCACCCCACCCCCACCCCATATCACTACACAATTTGAAACACCTTCTTTGAGCTCTACAATCAATACAAGTTTTTCATGACCTAACAATTTTGAGGGTAAACATCAAATGGAATCAAATAGTGTAGCACTCTGCCCTTGACCATCTTGTTTACCCCCACCCTTAGCCCTTTCCCTGTTCTCTTATGAGCAATATAACTCCCCAGATTGTTCACTAAGTCTGTACAGAACAACGTTCCCGGGAAAGATTCCAGGCACCGACTGCCATCAAGGCCTCCGTGTAAAGGAACCATGAGCAGTTGAAAGTGGGGTATGGGGAAGGGGGCAGCTGGCTTCTCAAATTCTCCTGTATTTACCAATTATTTATTAAGTGCCCATATCTGTGATTTAATTTAGATAAAGACATACAGAATAGATATGATCTCCATTGCTATGAAGATGACATACTGGTAGAGGGGACACTCTCCATTGCTATGAAGATGACATACTGGTAGAGGGGGACATTCAAATTAACAAATTAGATGATTTCTGATTGTGGTGATGTGAAAGTAACTTGGTGAGGTGGGCAGTGACCAATTAAGATGTAGTGGTCAGCCTGGCCAGATCACAGAGGTGACGTTTCAGCTGAGAGTTTAGGAGGTAGAGGAATTGAGCAGGTGGTAAGCCTGAGACCCGTGTTATAAACTGAAAACACTGTAAGGTGTATACTGCAAGGGTAGCAATAAGTTCTGTGTGTTCTAGGAAAAAAGTGATAAAGGAAAACAAAGACAAGTAGTAGCCCCAATAAAGAATTTTTTTTCCCCAAGTCCAACAGAAATCGATTGGAGATTTCTGAGATATGTAAGTGACAATATCAAATTATCAAAGCATTATACATATTCAGTTTGTATTTTATAAATGAAAGAAAAGTGATTTTATAAATGAAAAATTGTCATTAAAGGTGCCTGCCTGCCAAGCACCTGAACATTTCTGCAGTATTAGCCACATATTTGGTAACGAGGGGTTTCAAGATGGTATCGTGTCACAGAGTTCTTGGCCTTCTGCCATTTCATTGACTCCTGCTCCACCCCAACACTCCCTCTGGTTTTTCTCTTGTCCCACATCAAACATTAAGTCTTCTGTTTGACAACTACAGAGTAACAACGCCCACTGACCCACTCCAAGCATTTATCACAAGATTCAAGTAAATGGTAAGGAAATTCTGGTAAAGAATTCTGGCAGCAATGATTAATATAAAAATAAATATTAACTGTTTAAAGCAACAATAATATTAATGTGCTGTTGAATCTATCACATATAATGTATTTACAAGATAAATATTTACTTGATTAACCAAAAGAAGAAAAGAGAAAGAACAACAAAAAAATCCAGATGTGATTTTTAAAGAATTTTTATTTATGGTTAGCATAAAATTTATATCAGTGATTGCATTAATATAAATAGTTCTAAAAATCAAATTGAAAGGTAAATATTGTCAGATTAAACAAAAATCAACTACATCTTTAAACAAGATAGAACGTCTGAAAAACATGAATGTGAAAGAATGAAAAAAAAAGAATGGAATGGAAAAAAAATAGAAAACTTATCGTAAGAAAGCTAGCTTTGCAATGTCAATATCAGAGAACTGAGCTGTAAGGCAAAAGAAGAGCACTCCATAGTAATAAACAGGGAAACTCAACAGGGAGAACATAGCAATCCAGAATTTATATGCAATCAATGAGACACACTCCAAATACATGATGTTGACAGAACTTAATGGAGGAAATAAGCACATTCACAAAAATAATCCAAGGGCCAAACAAAAGTCAGAAGGAAATTTAAAAATCATTTCGAACTGAATGGCAATTCAATTTGATACTAAATACCAAAACTTGTGATGCAATACCAAAACAATGCACATAATGAGAAAATTTTTAAAGGCTTAAAATCAATGTTTAAAGCTTAGAATTTTTTTGAACTTACTTCTTTTTTATTTTTTTTATTAGAACTTTACAGTTATACATAGAAGTTAGGTTCATCCCAGCAAACACACTGGCATGGAATCCAATTTCAATTCATAATACCCACCCTATCCTTTCCTCTTTCCCTCCCCTCCTCCCTCCCCTCTCTGATTCTCCTTCCTCTACTCTACTAGACAGACTTCTTTTCATTCATCTATTAATTTATATTTGATTAGTTCTTTCTACCTAAGGGTAAAGGTGAGGGTCCCTGTGGTATATTTTCATGTGCACATAACATGCTTTTAAAAGATTTTATTCTACATCACCTCCCCTGGACCATCATCACTCTGCTTCTGGAGCTCCCTCTTCTACATTTCTGATCTTTCCTTTATCTTTATGATATCCTTTCCTTCCTTCTCTCTTTCCTTTATTTTACTCTAGTTTCCACACACAAGAGAAAGCATTTGATCTTTGAATTTCTGAGTTTGGCTTATTTCACTTAGCATGATAGTCTCCATTTCCATCCATTTACGAACAAATGTCACAATTTCATTCTTCTTTGTGGCTGAGTCGAGGTCCTTGGGTCCTTGTTGTTGGTTTGGGACTTTCATCTCCTCACTTCTCTGGGTTGGAGGAATGTCAGGGCTCAGGTGGAGTAGATTTGTGTGTAAAGTGAGATTCAATGTTGCTTAGCTGTGAGTATTTTTTACCTGCAGGATCTGTCCATTGTGATTTTGAAGTGTCCCAATCTCTTCCAGCCCCTCTCAGAGGGAGGGGGAAACCAGGAAGGGTACTAAGGACAGCAAAGATATACAGCTTTAAGTAAAATTGATGTCTGTAATATTATTTGCCACCTATATAGAAATGGTGAGGTCAGCATTTACCAACAGTTCCAACAACAAAAAAACAAACAGTGAACTAGATCAAGAATTAGGCAGCAGGTGTCCCCTATGTTGTCTAGTATATTAATGATCAACTCAACTTGAATGAGTGGAAATTACATAGTCTAACTGTTCAATATTTTTGTATTAAAGTATAGCTGAAGATTAAGTGTTATTAATTTATGTCTGGAGAAGGGAAGCTGTCTTTTGGTTGGGTTTAGTTTAGCAACAACAATTGCAAATAATTCATGATATTAAGGTAAATACCCAGTTCCTATTATGACATCTTCAACATTAATTACATCCAAAAAACAGGAATAGTGGGTCCAGCAATTGCCAACAGTAAAAACAATAACCATGAAATGGATCTGGCAAACAGCAGGTGTCAACTATATCATCCACAGCAGTAATGATTGTATCAGCATTAATAATGGGGGCAGGGGTTATGTAATTAGTTCTGAAAGATGGCGAAAATACAGTTAATTAAGGGAAAAGAAAATGTGTTCGAGTGTTAGAAAGCCTCTCCAATTTCAAAAAGTGAACAGAGAAAATGCAGAGAAGATATGGCAGGTAATGTTCACACGGAGGAAGGAGAAAAGTGGAAGGAGCAAAGTATTGGAAGAGGGGGAGAGAGAACAAATGAATTTGGTCATTAGCAGGAGTAGATAAATAAACAAATAAAAATAATGCAGTACCAAACCAAAATATACAGTCCAGAAAACCTCCAAAGACAAAGCAAAGAAAAAATAACTACATTTTAAAAAGCAAAAAAAAAAAGAGGAAAACAAAAATAAGTGTATGTATCTATGTCCCCGAAATTGACACAACAAGAATTCTCTTTTCTCTTTCCCTCTTCCCCTTCTCTCCCTCTTCCTCTCTCTCTCTCTCACACACACTCATGTGCGCGCGCACACACACACACACACACACACACACACACACACGCCAGAGAAAATAAAAATAAAGATGTCTTAATGAAGAAAGAAGGAATTGTTTCCACTGAGGTGATCAAAATAGTTGACCAGATTGGTTGGTCACTCTCTATGTCCAACAGTCTTTCTTTCCAATTCTTTTTGCGTTAAGTACTGATAGAGCAAGGGGTGGGGGTTGTTAACCCCTTTTTGTTTTTTGTGTTGCTCTCTGAATTGCCAGTTGAAGTGGCATAAGATTGAAGCTTTTTAAGATTCAACTTCCTTACTCACCTGTATGAGGGGGATGGGCTAGGAAGTACTGTCAGTGGGCATTTTGTTCATTCGGACCAGTATGGTGCACCCCCAGGGTACAGCTTCAGTCCTGTGAGGGGAGTTCTAGCAGGTGGGGCTTATGTCTAATCAGGCCTCAGGATTCTTTTGGGTGGTATCTGATTTGGAGAGATTAGAGGAACCCACCCCTAGGGTTTTGCAGTAGCAGATCTCTAATTCAAGTCTGGTTCCCAGGAGCCTCCCAAGAATTCCAATCATGGGTTGGGGGCGGGGGCAAATCTCCACTTAATCCTGCCCAAGAGCACAGCCTTAGTCCCTGAGTGTCTTCACCCCTACCCACTCAGATGCCTGGCCTACTTTGGCTGGCTCTGTGGGTTCCCATTCTGACTCAAATCCCCCTGGGTAGAGTTCACTCTGTGCCTGTTTTACTCACTTTCCACCAGGTACACCATAGGCACACAGTAGGCACTGCTGGAATATTATGGCAGTTTTCCTTCTGATATCTCAGCTCTCACAGCTATGATGGTGCAATTGCCCCAACATGGCTCCCCCTCAGCTCTCCATGGCCAATTGAGATACAGAGTGCACTTTTCAAATACCAGTGCACAATGCACCCTCTGGATCAGCTAAGATTGGGCAGCTCTTTGGATCTCAGTTTCTTCTGTACCAAACCTGTGTTCTTCCTCCCTCCGTCTGTGGTGAATCTATGCCACAATTGTGCCACTTTGGGCACCAATGTTTTCTTTCTTCTTTGTTTACTATACCCAAATTTCTGAGTCCCTAACCCACTTTGAATATTTGATATTGAATTTTGGTGAAATCCTTCATTCACCCACCTCACTGAAAAGCTGTACATCTCCTGCTCTCGTCCTGAGCCACGGTGTGCCTTGAAATGCACACTACTCTGCTATATTCCATCTCCTAAGCTTTCATTTTAAGAGGCAAAGAAAGGATAAAGAACCCAAAGTTAGTAAATAATAGTAACAATAATAATTGTGTTTTGACAAAGCAAAACTGAAAAGACAATTCAGAAAAGCCAATCAAAGTAAAAGAGGTTTTAAGGATATTGACCAAATTGATAAAACCTAAATGACACTGATCAAGAAAAGATTCATCGCTACAGTTCCAAAAGAATTAAGAGGATAATGCAATACATATATTCCACAAAATGTTCTTAGACAGAATACATAAAGAATTCCTACAAATCAGTAAGAAAAAGAAACAAAGCAACCCAAATTTTACAAAGCAAAAACCTTAACAGGCAGTTCTCATAAGCAAATATAAAAATGTCAACAAACAAGTGGATTAGTCACTATGAAAATATAATTAAAGCTACCATAAGGTACTACCACACATCCCTAGGGATGACTAAAATTAAAAGAACTAATTAACAAAACTAAGTTTTGATGAAGACAGAGAATAATTAGAACTCATAGATACTACTAGTGGGAGTACAAATTGATACTTTGGAAAACTATTTATCAGTGCCTACTGTTATGGTTTGGATATGAGTTGTCCCCCAAAAGCTCACCTCTGAGACAATGAAAGAAGGTTTTGAGGAGAATGATTGGGTTGTAAAATTCTTAACCCTATCAGTGATTCAATCCTCTGATAGGGGATTAACTGATCGGTATGGGTGTGGCTGGAGGAGGTGGGAATTAGGGCATGGCTTTGGTGTATATATTTGTATCTGGAGAGTGGAATCTCTCTCTGCTTCCTGATTACCGTGATGTGAGCTGCTTTCCTCTGTCACCCTCTCCTGCCATGATGTTCAGCCTCACCTCGAGCCCTGAGGAATGGAGCATTCTGTGGATTAAGATGTCTGAAACTGTAAGCCCTCAAACAAACTTTTCCTCCGCTGTAGTTGTTCTGCTCAGATCCTTTGGCCACAGCAGCAAAAAATCTGACTAAAACATCTACTAAGACAAACACAATTGTCTCTGTGACCACTCAATTCCAATTCTGTGTTTATAGCCCTCCTAAATGTGTGCTTTTGTCCAACAAATGCATCTTAAAGAATTTTTGTAACAGCTCTATCATAAAACCCCCAAAATAGAAATAGCCAAATATCTAAAAGTAGGATAGATGAATCTATACCCAAGCTCAGTAAATCTTACAGATAATACTAGCCAAAAAAGCTAGACAGAGTAGGTTCACACTGTGTAAGTTTATTTCTATGAAATTCAAAATTATAATACTAACCCATAGTGTCAGAGATGGGATACACTAATCTAGAGTATATTGGCTAGTAGAAGGCTGGAAATTTCCCACATCTTGATCTGAGAAATCATCTCATAATTGTGTATATATGTAAGTTTACTGAGCACTATACCTAAGATTCATGTACTTCATTGTATGTGAATTATACATACAATGTTGTATTGTATACAACATTGTATGTACAATTATACATACAAAGGTTGTAATGTATACAACCTCAGGGTATTAGGATTCTCTAAAGGAACAGAACCAATAGAAGGAATTTAGGGGCTGGGGATATAGCTCAGCTGGTAGAGTATTTGCCTCGTATGCACAAGGCCCTGTGTTCAATCCTTAACACCACCAAAAAAAGAAAAAAAAAATTTAAAAAGGGAATTTATTAGATTGGCTTACACATCCAGAGGCTGAAAGTCCACAATAGCCATCTGCAGGCTGGAGATCTACAAGAACCAGCAGCTTCGCAGTCCAAGAAGCTGAAGTCTCAGAACAACAAGGATCAATGATGCTACCCCAGTATGAGATCAAGACTTCTGGAAATTCCCTGGAAAAGCGCTGGTAGAGTTCACTTTGGAAGAGTGAAGGAATAAGACTCTGAAGTCCTCAGGCAATTGCAGCAGCAATCAAGAACCTGTTCAAGTACAACTGAATTTGTACCTGCTGCTAATTCCTTGTTCTCCCAACTTTTATTCCGCCAGACATTTGCTAAGAGCCATAGTCAAGCAGTATGATGCATGGCATTTTTGGTTGAAAGATGAAGCCATTGAGATGATATGATTATGTTAAGATCTGCATTCTTATGGATATTAGACTCCTGCTGTCCACCTCGGCCTGCTACGGGACTCCTGGAGAGTTCCCATTGGTTGGGGAAGTGCGGTAGGAGGGAATTCCGGAGGAGGCACTTCCTGTCGGGGTCCGGGAGAACGCTGAGTGGGTCATTCGGCAATCTTCCCGGGAGCCTATGGGGCACTGGATGCAGTTTCAAAAATAAAGTTTGTTCCTGCTTGAGTGGCTCGTGATTTTGTGCCCAGCCAGATTGTGGCAGACATTTAGGGAGGTTCTCCACTTCACTTTGCTACCCCACAAGCCAATCATTCCTAGACACACCTTCACTGACATACCCAGAAGCCTCTCGATCTTTGGCACTTCTTAATCCAATCAAGTTGACAATTCAAATTCACCCTCAAGATAAAAGGTACAACAGTTTAATAACAAATTATCTTTTAAAAACAGTAGTCACATAATAATATAAATAATGATGGTATACCTATTTCTACTCTGCAAGCCCATAAGCCCCCCATAACAAAATTACAGCTGATTCATAATTACACTCTTACTTCTTGGCACCAGCAGGTGTCCAATGTGTGATCATTGAATTTACTGAATTACAACAATGAGGGGACACAAAATGGGCATGCTTCCCCATTTAAAGCGCTCTCTCTGACTCACTGGATGGTGCATTCCTGATGGGAAATCTCTAGAAATCCATTGTTTCTGCTGTGTGGGGTCAGTCCTTCCAGCTACCAAATGGCAATAGTCAAGCTTCTGAAAGTACCAGCCTCAAATCTGCCAATACCTGGGAATGCTGAGATTGACAAGAATGCCCAATAATGCCAGGTGGCCTCAGGGAGGGTTTGGAGAAGGCAAAATATAAATAGAATTCAAAACAGGTTGGCAATAGTGTATGTCAAAATGAACGGACTTCAGGAGCTTAAAAATGAGGGAACTCTCTGAAGATAAAACCTGTCATGTAGGTAAGAAATAGATTAAAAATAAATCAATTAATTAAAAAAAATAAAAATTAAAAAATTAAATTTTAATAAATAAATAAAACCTATCTGTGAAGGATGACCTAACCTATCTATCAATGTTCACCAATCAGTACTAAAAGAGTTTGAGAAAATGCACAAAATCATTAAGTTATACTAGAAACCTCAAACTTCAAACACATAGTATCAGCTTGGTTCATGGGGTGAGCCACCTTATCAGAGAAAAATAAATCAATTCTTGGTAACTTGGCCGGAGCTGATAACATTATCTACTCCCTTGAACCTGTTCTGAAGAAAGGGTGTGTAAGCATAGATGGGCATGCCATCTATAAAAGCTACCCCATAAGGAGCAAATGTGCCAGCATTTACCTTGTCCTGTCTTGACTTGGGATCAGAAAGCAGAAGTATTATGGTTAATAGAAAGGAGTTCACTGTTGAGGGACAAGTGGCATTTTCTGTATTATTCTTGCCTACTTCCAATCCATTTGGAGTTGAACCACCTCTCTTTGTTCTGTTCCCTTACTTCGAAATGTCCTGAGAAATGTACAGAGACCTCATTTAATTTCTCACGTGGAGCCACCTATCTGGAGAGAATGTGACTCTGGACATCATGGCTGATAAGGATTATTAACTAACAATTGTTGATTGTTCTGATCTGCTAGGTACTGTGCTATATAATTCAGGATAGACTAAAAAGGCTGTTTCAGAAAACCTAAATCTCAGTGGCCTTACACAGAAAAAGCTTAACAATTTTTTCATCACTATGGTTGAGTATGTCTTTGGTGGGAACAGTTAGGGAGACTCTAGTTTCATCAGAAACCTAGACCTTTCTTACCATTTGCACCACCAGCCCCCCAGATCCATGGAAAGCTCTTTAAACAATTGGCAGAGAGAGAAAGAGAGTACGCCGGAGAGCTACTGGGCCAGTATGAAATTAAAACACTTCCTTGCAGTCACATTCCAATAGCCAGAATGAGAAATATTTCCTGAATGATTTGAAAGGAGAGCCTAGAAATTGTCATGCACGTCTTTGCACAGTGCACTAAGTGCTTTACACTAGTTATATCATATAATCCCAGTCACATTTCTTAAAGGCAGGATACACTCAGAGTATTCTAATTTATAAGAAAGTAAACTAAAGCTCAGCTGGGATAAGTATCTTGTCTAAGAACAGGTAACAAATTACATCTGAGCCAAAGCAACATTATAACATATCTAGACTATGTTGAGATTACATTTATTATGACAAATTAATGAATTGGCATTTAGTTTTATAAGTTTTAGGGCATTTACAAGACCATGAGTTTGAACTTGTAAGTGGAAGACTATGTCCTGGAACACAAGGCATTTCCTCTTTTAAAGCTATGATGAATGGCCAACTACACCCTCTAGATGACAGACATCCCACCTGAACAAACTGAAATGCATAAGGACACACGTCAACAGCAAATGCACACATACTACCAAGCTAGGTATTATTCTCAGGGTCTTACATGAATTGGATCTTTTAGTCTCTACTAACAACTCGATGAAATAGGTACTATATGAAGATATTGCAACGGAGAGAGGTTAAAAAAAACTTTCCCAAGACCACATAGCTAGAAAGGACCAGAAGCAGCTTTTCATCCAAGGCAGCTTTATTTGTAGAATCCATGGTTTGTGCCACAACGTTAAAAGAAAAACTACAACCAAGATGGTACCCACACTGTAGTATTCTGTTTTCATACCCAATAATGCCTGCACTCACTCACTTAGAAAGAAAACTCAGTGTTACTCAGTTATTACCGCCTTTTTCCCAGGAGGACAGGCCACTTCTTCACACTAAATAGGTATACAGGAAATATTTATGAAACTAGAATTATTTGAATTTTCTTATATTGAATTAAATGGCAACACTTTTCCTTTAGTCTAATCCATAAAATAGAAGTAGTTCAGCATTTTATATAAATTATCTCATTTATTCCTTATAAAACCCTACCAAGGATGGCATTTTGCTTCTATAACAGATCATAACACCATGTTTTAACATAAAAGAAATAAAGTCTGATGATATCTGACGTAGATATGAACCTCCAGGTAACACTTTCCTAATGACTTCTGAACATCTTTCCAAATGATAAGAAATCCTACTCTGGCATTCCAAGAATATAGACTGTTGAAAATTCAGGACTTTGCTTTCATAATTCTATCTTCCTTACTTCCAGGGAAGTCATTTCCGTGAAGCAATGGTGTGAACAACAGTCACAAGTGGGAAGAGCCATGGGACAAGGAGGAGGAGGAACTAAGTGCTCCTGTAATTTTAGAAAGACAGAAAAAAAATCTTAGACTTCTAAGTTCTATTTCTGGCTCTGCCTCTGTTTTCAAGCCAGCAGCCATCTCTCCACTTTTCTCTTCATTAATTACAAAAGGTAGAGAAGAATATAGACAGGATATAAAGCACTTTGTCCTGCTTGGATGAAAGATTCCCTGTTGTAGCCGGCACAAACCCAGAATTGATCATGTTACAAAATCCACCTTGTGTCATAATACATTGGTTTCAAATTCTGCAGGAATACTTTTACTCTGAATTCATTAGTTCAGAGAAGGAAAAAATTGCATTTTTCAGTGAGACCGCCAGAGATAGATGCAGCACATTGAAAACAATGCTGGTTTTGAACAAAGCTAGCCCTAAAATAACTCCTAACAGTGGTGAAAATTGTGGTCTATCCTATCTTCTTTCTTCCTCATTCAATGTGCCACTCTCCTAAATCCCGGTTTTTATATATTATGTCCTCAGTCTATGACTACATAGGTCACTCAACTCAGGAGCATTTCATGTTAGAGGAGAAGAAATTCTAAGGAAAGAAAGATGGCCCAGCACAGTGGCCCATTAGCTATCCCTCCCCTTTGATATCCACAGGAACAATTTCCTGTTCAGAAAAGATGGTGAAGGTAGATCAGAGCTAAAGAAGGCTGAGGTCCCCCTCATGATTATGAACACTTTTTACTGGTACAGAGCAGTTGTTGAACTTAGTGTTTTCCCACCGCTATCACTAGCAATAACCATCCTAAATTGCCTTGATTGTGGTTGCTTTGAACCTGAGCTCTGGAATTTCATGAAACACACTGAGAGACTCCACAGCTGAAAGTGTGATTGTAGTCCTGGGACTCTTCAGCCTTGGTTCAGAGATAGACCATTCCTTGGTCCAGGGATAACTATAGGCTGCTGAGATGACATAGTTTTAGATCTATACTGAGCACCTCCTTTCTCTAACATAAACAAATAGTCCAGAGCTTTGTCAGTACTGAGTAACACCCGGTTAATTCTTTGTCATCAACAAATAAATCTCTGTGATATCAAACGGCCTCCATCAGCAGAAGAAAGACAGCTCTTTACCAGGGTCTCCATCATATGTTGTCCCATATTTCTTTCAAACATGATTAATTTCTTCTAGTAAAAATGGATCTTCCAACTTCCACCAGGCTCTCCTACCTCTGTTCCAGGTCACAGAATAAATATGTGAATCCGGGTTCAGGTACTCTGATGTTCTCCTTCCTTCCCAATGCTCTTGCCCTTCATGAATGGAGGCATCGATCTCTTTTTAAAAGAAACCCTGTTAATATGAAGCAAATGGCCTCATAGGAAGTGGGTGATTGAAGCTGTTCTAACTCCACCATTCCATCAATATACTCAAACATCTAGAATTTTCTTTAGGTTCCCTTGAGACTTTCCTCCCTCATTCTACACACAAAAAGTACTCATGCCAGCCTCATGTAGCTCAGTGTCACAGTGTCTGCCCAATGCTTTCCCATTTAATTTCCAAAGAGTTATCAAAAAATAACAATTTTTTAAAAAATACCCAAGACTGAGACCCCTTTTTGAGTACTTGACTATATTTTCTCTTCCTCTTTCTTCAACAAACACATGTATGTGGCTCTCGCAACACCTAAATTTATTATTGAGAAAACTGACCAGAGCACAGCTTCAATTCACATCTCTTAATAATTTTCCTGGTGGCTTTCAGTATCAGGCAGAAAAAAAAATCTACATTTTCACTCACATTTGACGCTGACCCAGTCAACTGATCATTCAGCAAGAATAAAAATGTTGTTCTTGGTTTAAAACATAAACAATGTGTTACCCATCCTTGTGTTTTGGTGAATTCATCATTAGAGAGAAGAGTGAGACCTCAGTGGAGCTTAAGCCCTTTGTCTTATAAAGTATCTTAAAAATTCTTGGACAAAATTAGCTGCGTAACATCAAGTTCACACTGGTTCTATCGTCTCATTATTTCTAGATCCTCATTAAAAGCATGGTAGCAGTTACTCCAATTTCAAAGTGTCTTCTCACACTCTCACACACAAAACCTTGGTTAAAAAATAAAAAGCTCTGATCTTAGTCAGACACACATGAAGAGGCCAGTCACTTTAGTTCATTATTTGTAAATAATGCAACAAGCCCTTAAATTTTTTTTTTTTTTTGTAAGCTGAAAGCAGTCTTGAAAATGTATGTGAACTCCACACATCTATGTCTAGAATCATGGGAGCCTGTTGTCTCTCTTTGGATAACTTAAGGAGAAACAGGTATTTAAACACACACTTGGGGATTGGTTAGAGAATTACAGATTGTAATCATCATAGACTAACTTTAGTGATTCAGAGCAGTAGAGGAGATAACACAAACACCAGCAAAGGCAGGGAGAACTTCTAAGGAACTTGTAACTTCTAAGGGTATAAATAGAATCTCATCACCTTCAGATCCTTTTATTTTTTTTCATTTAACAAAAATCATTGAGTATTTAAAATGTGTGAAATTCTTCATAGATCTGAAAGCCACAAAAAAAAAAAAAAAAAAAGATTTGGAGTCAGATGTGGTGGCCAGCACACCTGTAATCCTAGAGACTCGGAGGCAGGAGGATCTCAATTTCAAGGCCAATCTCAGCAACTTTGGGAGGCCCTGAGCAACTTAACAAGACCCTGTCTCAAAATAAAAAATTATTAAAGGGCTGGAGATGTGTTTCAGTGGTTAGGTACCTCTAGATTCAATTGCCAGTACCAAAAAGAAAAAAAAAAGAAAAAAAGAAAAGACAGGGCTTTTCCTCCAAAGCTGAAAACCTATTGGGAGGCATCAATTCTTAAAGAATCTAACAATCTAAAATTATAAGAGATATAAAAAAAAATGAATATACAACATATAATGGAAAATCACTGTAATAGATTAAAGGAGAATATTATTAGGATGTTCCCCACAGGTGCTAATAAGGCTTGTGAAAGCATTCAAAGTCCTGGTCATAGGGGAGACTTTATTATGTTTTTTTCCTCAGGATCTGAGGAAATTCTAGTCCCTTCCAATAAGGGGTCTCATGAGAATTAGTGTTTAGTCTCTTTGTCCCACCAGCTACAGGAATCCTGTCTCCCTGGGACCCAGGCAATAACTGGGCTAATTCACTGACAGCCGGTGATTGAGGCCTTTCAGTGTGTCCTCCGGCTCTTTTGATGAGGACAAGGAAGAAAGTGTGCTTCTTTCTCCGCTATATCCGGTCTCCTAGAGCCCACTCTCACACCATATAATGTTCTCTTTCTATGTCTCTCTTTCTCTTCTCTACCTCTCTCTCCTTTTCTCCTTCTCTCTCTCTCTCTCTCTCTCTCTCTCTCTCTCTCTCTCTCTCTCTCTCCCTCTCTCTCTCTCTCTCTCTCTCTCTCTCGCTCTATCTTGTACTAGTAACTGAGTATGAGACTCAGGCCCCAGTTTCCAGGTTGGTAAGAAGCTCCAACCAGGTCACCAGGGGCCCAGATCACGGGTGGTGGTAGATTCTTGTTCAGCAACATGAAGTGGACACTTCATGGTGGGTAATTCTTAGGTTTCTTCTCTACAGTTGAGGACCCAGAGAAGAGGAGGAAAGAAACTTAGCTTCTTCATCTTCAGCCTACCATAGTGGCTTCCCTGGTCTTCTCTTTTGAGCTTTTCTGAACACTCTGATTCTCTTGTCACCATTTACACTGGGATTTAACTACTGCCAACATCATCTACTCATTCACTCACTCACTCACTCACCTATTCATTCAACAGATATTTGAGCACTTACTTTGTGTCCATTCTGTAAAATGTCCTTAGATATTCTACAGAACAGAAAAAAAAAAACAAAAAAACAACAAAAAAAGTCTCTGCTATTGTGAACCTAATAGCCTATTCTGGGCAATAGATCATAAAAAGTTACATGGATAATTGCTTTTGATACATGCTGTGAAAAAAAATGGATGAGCTAGAAATTTTAATCTGAGGAATTAGGGAAAGCTTCCATTGGAAAAGTCACATTTAAGATGAGATATGAATTACACAGAATGGGGATAGGGAAAATAAAATCTTGAATTCAGAAAGAAATTAAATGAGAGAGAAGCAAGAGGTGAATTGGAAAGCTATATCACAGAGGGTCATTTGGGTCTTCTTAACTGGATCCTAAATTTTAAAAAAATCACCAAAGAATTTGAAGCAGGAGAGGGACATGATCAATTCTGTGTTCTCGAAAGTTCACTCAGGTTATCACATAATAAATGAATTGCAGAAGGACTCCTGAAATGTCAGTCCAGAGACCTCCAGTTGGTCTACTCTGACAGCATTAGATGGAGAAAAGAAGATGAAGTCAAGATACATTTTGAGACAGAAGCAACAGCCCTGGTTGCAGAGATGCAGAGGATAAGAGAAAGGGACTAACAAAGATGGTGTCCAAATTTCTGGCTGGAACAACTGCATGAATGGAGGTGCCCTTTTAAGAGATGCGCAACTATGCAGAAGGAGCATAACTGGAGCCCAGAGGAGGGTCAGGAATTCCCTTCTGGGCACACTGAGTTTTAAGAGCTATATGCAGAAGCTACTAGCAGTCACTTGGATATTCAAGTCTGCAGCACACACACACACAAAAAAAGATAACTGAGATGAAGATATAAATTTGGAATTTGTCAACTTATTCATGGTATTTAAAGCCCACTGAGAGGGAAGATCCCCAAGAGAGGATGAAAAGTGAGAAGAGAATGAAGGAATAAGATCTGGTTACTGCTACAATTAACCACTGTTAACTGTCACCGGGGAGGGTTTGTCTTTGGATCCATAAAGAATAAGGGACAGATTTACTTTCAATTAAAATGATGGTGTTAGGATGCCAGGGAGGTTTTCTGTGACTCTTCCAAGCCATCTCAGGACCTTGAAGCTCCTCCCTTCTCCCAGTCTGAAATCCATCTGCAAAAGAATAGCACTATGATGATAGAAGAATCCTGGTTATGTAAAGTGGGGGCATATGTCTGGGGTGTGTGCTATTTACTTCTTGGTACTAGGATTTCTCCCCAAAAGTGCCATCTGCAAATTTTTAGTGTTGATGTTCTTACTAGCCCTGTTATCCTAGTGAAATCACCACCACGTATTGAGCCAGAAAGTAGCTATCAAATCCTACCATTCAGACACTTAATGGAAATCCAGTGAGTAGATCACAAAAGAAAGAACCAAGTACCAATAGGTATTCTTCCCACATTAGGGTTGATACTTAGGCAACAGCCTACATCTTTATTTCAAAGTCCTCTTAGTCTGTGAAGTTTTCTGAAATTTTTCAGAAATTTGTGAAGGTTAAATTTCTGAAAATTTTCAGAAAACTTCACAAACTAAGAGGACTTTGAAATTTTATTTTTTCCCACCGTGCTTTGAAAACATGATCATGTCAGCTAAATTGGGGTGTAATCATGGAAACTACTTCAGGGCACAGAATTAGTATTTACCTAAAAATACCTAGTCAGTTCATTCAAGGTAACAGTGTAATCATCTACTTCCCATATACTTATTTATTTATTTATTCCTTCCTTCATTTATTATGGAACTAGCAATTTAACTCAGGGGTACTATGAGCTATGTCTGAGCTATGTCCCAATGCTTTTTTTTTTTTCTTAGTTCTATTTTTGAGATAGGGCTCTCCAAACTGCCCAGACTGGCCTTAAACTTCGGATCCTCCTGTCTTAGTCTTAGAAGTCATTGTGATTAATGCAGGACCCATGTTCAGCTTTTTCTTTCTGAAAAACTTCAGAAAACTTCACAAACTAAGAGGACTTTGAAATTTTATTTTTTTTCCCCACAGTGCTTTTTCTTTTGAATGTCCCAAATGAACAGCAATTTGAAGGGGAAAAAAAAAAAAACACCCAAATTTCTGCTGTTCCTGGTGGATAGCACTAAGGTGTGCTCTATACCAGTGGTTCTAAAACTTTATGTGTAAGAATTACCTATCCTCACAGGCTGATATTTAGCAGAGCAGAACCTAGCCCATGAACCCACATCTCTAACTAACATGGCCTCAGGTGATGTGGTTCCTTCAGTCTTTTGTTATTGTGGTTAAAGTTCCTGGGGATTGAACTCAGGAGCCCTGTGTCACTGAACTTCATCTTCATCTCCAGAACTTTTTATTCTTCATTTTGAGTCAAGAATGAGAGGAATTGGGTTTCAGTTGCTGATGGTGGTAAATGGGCAATGTTCAGTAACTCACTTTTCACCTCTTTCCCTTCCCCTGTGCCGTCCCTCTTCCCCTAACAAACCACATACATACACTCAAGTCCAAGGTTCAGGGACTGCTTCCTGAATTAATCCAAACCAAGGCAAAGGCAGAGTCAGGACAAATAAGCAGAAGGGAAAACAGAGCCCTCTCCCCAGGATGCTGCTGCAGGGCCCTGCCTGATTCTGGGTTCCTGAAACATTCTGCCGGGCCCCAGATTCAGTCTCAGGCCAGAGCATGAACTAAGCCTTGGGTGCATGCCAGCTATTTGGCTGCCTAAATGCCCAAGTCCAAAATCTTGAAATAGCGTGGGCTCCCCGTTCTCCGTTGACCTTCCTCATTTATTCCATCATCACTCATTGCCACTTCAGCCCACTCCTTTCAAGAATGGTTCCTCATCCACGATGTTTGGGTCCAGTTCAGACCCTCATCATCTTTCCCTTGAAACACAAGAGGCAAGTGACTGGTCTCTCTGGTCTCTTTGTCCTTAGTCTGGAATCTTAAAAAAAAAAAAAAAAAAAAAAGAATCTTGCATAATGAGTTTTAGAGATGAAAATATGGCCAATCCCCTAAGCCTTCTACCAGTTCCTCAGATAAAGTCCAAGCTCAAAACAGGCTTCTATGATGAACTTCCTGCTGGCTTCTCCAGCCTCGCCTCTCCGTCCTCACAGTATGTGCCCCTTACACTTAAGCCATTGCATTTCCCTGGGCAGGTGCTCTTTGGCTTCCATGCTGCCTCCCACATGCTTGGAATTCATTTATGTGACAACCATCATGGAATCCAAAGGTGAGCCAGACACCATATTAGAATCTAGAATGTAGTCGTAGAGCTATGAACAAAAGTGATAAGAATCCTGCCCTCATGGAGCTTACTTTCTAGAAGGATAATGTAGGCAACAAACAAAATCAGTAAGTAGAATGTCCAATGGTGACATGTGCCTAGGAGAAAAATGAAGCAAGAAAAGGGATAGTGTGTGAAGAAGCAAGAAGTTTAATTTTAAAGAGGTTATAGAAGGAGGACCTTGATGGGAAAGAAGAGGCTATTTGAGCAAACTCCTGCTGAGAGAGGCAGTGAGTCTTGCAGATGTCTATGGAAAGGTGTTCCCACCCATGGAGCAAAACTGAAAGCTCTCCTCATCCCACTTCTCTGCCCAGCTTGACTTCCACAGTTCACCCTTCAGGACTCCTATTGGATCTCCAGCTACCTGATTCTTTTCTACTCCCATTGCTCATTTGCAATTAAGGATACCATCTCAAAGCTGTCAGACCTTCCAGTCATACTTGTATGATAGCCTTTAAAATATTGATGATAATAAAGTGCAGTAAACATGTATAAAGTCCTTACTGGATACCAAGTCCTTAGCTGATTGTTAACATAGATGATTTCCTTTCATTTCTTACCGCCATCAGAAAAAGATGCGCATTTTTATCCTTTCGTTTTGTAAAAGAAGAAATTGATAAACACATTAAATAACTTGTGTAGGATCACCATTAATTCTAATTTTCACTCTGTTGGATAACAGGAACTATGTGGTTCTCTAATTTATATGCTCCATGAAGGTCTGACTCTAAGCAAGGGTTTTAAGCTCAAGGCTTCAAATAGACCTTAATTAATTCACATAATAAAATGGAACTACTCTCTGCATGCACCTCATCAAGTCAGGCAGAAATGGCTATATGAATTTATACACATTTGGTGACACAATAGTTGATACACATTAGTTTATCACACATTTGTGATGGTCTGACTTAAAAGTGGAATTCATTTGGTGAGACTCTTGGGTCATGTGACAAAGATTGGTATCTTTTGGAGAAGCTGCAATGGAAATTCAAATTTGGCTGACAACTGGGAGAGACCTAGTCTATGTATTAAGGCTCCACAGAGTGAGGGAAACAACAGTGGTTTGGATTATGAGTTCCAAATAGAAAGTCTTTTGCATGGATGTTCTGAATCACATGTGTCAATGTATGATCAAGCTGCTTCTCACATGAACAACTCCACTTTAATCTCCAGGTGAGTAGCAAGTCTCCAGGTGAATAGCTCCAAGGAGTTATTTATATAACAATGGTCAACAGTTCTCCCAAGCAACCAAGCAGCTCCAGGGAAGCCTGTTGCACTACCTATCTTGCTAGCTGCATATTTCTCCAGTGAAGGTGTTTTGTCCCTCAGGGATCTTTGGCAATATTTGGGAACATATTTGGGTGAGAATGGGGATGAGGTGCTACTGGAATCCAGTGGGTAGAGGCCACTGATCTGCTAAATACTCTACAATGCAGAAGACATAATTTTAGAATTATCCCCACATAATTTTAGAATTATCCAGTCTAAAATGTCAACAGTGCCTTGATCTTGTTGTGTTGCCTTGTATGCATCCTAGTATCTTTTTTTATGTGGTGGTGGTGGGGGATACCAGGGATTGAATGCAGGGGCACTTATCACTGAGCCACATCCCCATCCCTTTTTTGTATTTTATTTAGAGATAGGGTCTCATTGAGTTCCCTGGGGCCTCAGTAAGTTGCCGAGGCTGGCTTTGAACTTTCAATACTCCTGTCTAAGCCTCCCAAGTCACTGGGATAACTGTCGTGAACCACTGAGCCTGGCCCCTAGTATTTTTTTCCATCCAATAATATGGTGTCGAGCATAAGCACTATCCTTCATGTTAGTTATTAAGGAGCATCCTTGTCGCATTACATTAATTTTTCTGATGTTATCTTGGGATGAATCATTGGAGCAAAATGATCCCCAGGTTGCTCCTGTAGCCTGCCTTGCCCCACATGCCCTATCCACAGGGTGAACCCTTATTCCTCTTAAAAGCTCAAAAGTGTCACTTTCAATATGAAGTCTCCTCTTACACTTCACAGAAAGAAATAATCCCCCTTTCCTTTGTACCCTAATTGAATCCCACTTATAACTCTGGGATAGGAACCACATAACTTCATTGCCACTATTGATTACCTGTTTGTCTCCTTCATAACCTTCCCATTACCTCCTCATTAGAGCTCAGAGACCAAGTCTTATTTTCAGTTTCCTAAGCCCCTACCACAGCACCTGGCTCTTAGTAGGTTCATAATGCAAGTGTTTGAAATGAATACATTTGTAGGGGGAAGTCTGGTTCCAGCATTTGTTCTATATTCAGCTACTCTAATTTTTACTGTAAAAGTCAATTTTTTTCTTCAGTTTCCAAATAGGATAGAAGCCAAGCAAAACCACAATGACCATCCCTCTGCCCACACTACTAACATTTCAGGTTCAAGAGACCTTCGACCAGTGCCCTCAAAGCAACTATATGAACTCCTAATACTGGTGGGAAAGGATGGTAAAAATAGGCTGCTAAAAAATCAAGCACTTTTGCCCAGAAAAACAGCCGCTGGCACCTTCCTGTGAGTAACAGAAGTTTCTATTTTAAAAGAAAAGCAGTCAAATAAGAAGTAACTTTATCACAATGCTGCTTTCCCAGATTTCTTGGCCATAGCAACATATCAGCCTGTATCTGGCTGTTGGCGGTCCAAGACAGACCCGGCTCCAGCGATGATTCACAGAAGACTTGTGAGGAATGAGACTTTCACACGAACTCACCCCTTTAAAAAGAAAAATGTAGCCAGTAACAGGCCCAGCTCTGCCAATCATGCCTGCAGCCCTCAGCTTCTCTCCCTGGCACATAACAAGGTGAGCGATGGGTGTTGCCAAAGGCACAGCCTTTCCATGGTCCCCCACCATGCATCTCCATCTTTCTGCTCTCCAATCACCCAGGATATACATTTCCTCTCTTGGTTCAGATGTTCAAGTCTCCCAAAAGGTCCATGGACTCAGTGGTGAATCTGGGTTCATGAATCTAGTCATTTTTTTTTTTATCATCCTTAAACTTTCCTTGGTTTTGAATGCTCTGTGTAGGTTTTGGATGACCTTCAATTTTGCAATTTAAAAAATACGTCCGCTGACATCATTCTGACTTCCAGGTATTAAATAGTCAAGATTTCTAAGTTTGTTTATCTTTTCATTCAGTCAAAGTCTCTTCCTCCATCTGCTGCTGATAGGCTTTGAGAAACAATCCTGACCATTAGGAGTAAAATAGCACCCAGTTCATCAGAAGGAAACAGAAGGGATGAGTGTGCTTCGTGGGCCTGAACTGAGTAGATTATCATTCTTGGGCAAAATGTGAGCTTCAAGTTTTCCTGAAGTCAAGCCAGAAAAAAAGGAACAGATTGCAAGTGCATGCAAGTCCCTACTAAAGAATTTGAACAAGCCAGCAGGGAGGTTGCCTTTGGCATCTTTCCTGAGAGAGCTTTATGGGCAGCAGGAGCACACTCCTGTCCCCACAGAGTGGGTAGTCCCACTGTCAGTGTGGAGTCCCATGCAACATGTGAATCCAGTCCAGTTGACACAATCAAAGGCTCAGAGCCAAGAGAGATGACCTTGAATCCCAAGTCACAACCTCCCAGGCATGATGAACAGCATGCTAGTTAGGGCTATAACACCTGAACTTTTGACAGTGGACCCATATTGGAATTTCTAAGACTCAGATAATTCCTTAATGCAATGATGTCCAACAGCCAAGTTGCTATTATCAATAGCTGTGTTTATTCAGCATTCCTCATAGATGCTGTCTTTGCTCAATCCCCTGAATAACTCAGGAAGAATATTGATTAAGAAAATTTGGGTGCCGTTCTGTACTGCTCTGTACTCTCAACATACCTCATAACAATGTATTAAACCCTCTCAGTGACCCCATCAAGCAGGTCTATGGTCTTAATTTTGCTGTGAGAAAGTGGAGTTGGAGATCTAATAGTGTCATCAGTACACAAGTGCTGACTGGGGTGATTCCAATATGAACTTGGGCAAAGATCTGTCTCCCAGTCTCTGTTTTTGTTTTTTAATAACAACGTTATTGAGGTGTGACTCATAACATAAAATTCACCTTTATAAAGTGTGCAATTCTCTCAGAAACTCCAGAGTCTAAGGTTGAAGGATCACAAGTTTCAGGCCAACCAGGCAATTTAGCTAGAGTCTGTCTCACAATACCATAAAAATGGCTAGGGTGTGCTAATATGTTCTAGGCCCTGGGTTCAATCCCCAGTGCAGCAAAAATAAATAAATAAATAGAGGACAATTCAAAAATTTCTTAGCATATTCACAGAGTTGTACAACCATCATCACAATCAATTTTAGCACATTTTAATCACCCCAGAAAGAAACCCTATCTCCACTAGCAGTCACTCCCAAACCTTTCACCATTCCCAGGCCTAGGTAACCACTACTTCCACTCCTAGGCAATTTATTTTCTGTCTCTATAGATTTTCCTTTTCTGGACATTTTATATAATATATAGTATATAAAATATGGTCTTTTATGGCTGGTTTCTTTCACTTAGCATAATGTTTCAAGGTTCCCCCATGTGATGGCGTATATTAGTATTTCATTTTTTTATTGTCAAATCATCACAATCTTAACCACTACACTGTGTTACTCTCTGAGGCTGGTATTATTATTATCATTTATTTTTTACATGAGAAAACTAAGGTTCAGCAAAATAAAATAAATCACCCAAGGTCACACAGACAGCCAAATGACAGCAAATCTAGCATAGCATCAAAACCATATTCTCAAATTCCTGCTATGTGAGCTCCAAAGCATGTCTTTCCTTAGAGAAGTTAAGTACACCAGGAAAACTGCCTCATGGGTCCTAGTAACTTTCATCTTACTTCTAGGAAAAGCAACAAAGAAATGGTTGAAAGAGTGGACTTGAGAATGAAGCTCAGAATTGAGCCATGGGACTTTAGACAAAGCACTTGATGTTTACAGACCAGTGCTTCTTCATTTGTAAAAGACATATAACTGCATCTACATCTTAGAAATGGGACACACTGCCTGTAGGCTGTCACCCAGCCAGGCACACCGTGAGGGCTGTACCAATGATAGTGTTCTATGGGCAATCTGTGTCAAATGGGTCTGGACAGAGAAGAAGGTTCAGCTGGAGAAAGAAGAAAAGAAAAGAGTAGGCCACATAATGATGACTCTGAATGCTCATTTGTTTTGATGCTTCTGTCTCTAGGAGAAATCAGCAGCATGGAACATTTGCAAGCATAACTTGATCTAAACAGACATCTGGAGAGGACCCCAAGGGAGAGCTGCTCCGCTCCTCCCTCCCTTCAGTCCACCCTTGGATGGCCCACTCCTTGCCTATGCAATTCCTCCCCTAAGTCACTTGATGCCAAAAAATTTAAAAACTTTTTTTGTGTGTGCGAGTGGAAAGTGCACTGCATTCCCCGGGAAGCCTAAAGTGGCTCAAAGAGTAACCTCAGTACAAGCATGCCAATTACATATTCAACCAAATTTATTTCTGCATTCCCCTTCATGCAATTAGAGAAGATAAGTATTAGGTTCAGGATTCACAGTAGGTTCCTGCATTTTGAAATGAAATCATTTATAATTAATTGAAAATTGTCTTTTTCAAAAGTAATACAAGCCTATTTTTAAGATCTTACAGGCAGGCTCTGTATCAATTTGGAAACTACAGATATAAAACAGGGGATATGGGAAAGACAACAATTAAAACATGCTCTTTTAAAAGAGGAGAGAAAGAGGGAGGTTAATTAACATTACAAGCTATAAAAGAGCAAGTTATTTCAATCACCTAGTGGATTTTTTCTTTTGCAAAAAAAGCCTTTTATTCATTTATTCAGGTAATGTGCACCTATAGGTAAAATACAATAGTTCAGCTCTTGATTTCAGAAAATTAATTCCTTGTCAATACATTTTTTAAAGTTGTTCATGTAAAGGGATCGGAGGGAGGTGAGTAGATCTGATGACATTTTTAGATAGTTCAGCTCATACTCATGAAAGTGGGACATATTAGATGTAAATCATTGATCCACCCAGGCATGGACTCTTTGCACATTAATCTAAAACATTTATATTTTGGAAAGTAGAGGGTGAAGGCAACAGCACATTAGCAAAGGCTGCTTGGCACCATCCAGGGCTATTTAAAGATCAGGCATGCATTGATTCAAAGAATAATTCATAAGCACCTATTACAATAAAGCCTAGAATCCAGTAGTTTGGGAATTTGTTCTGTTCTCACAGAATTCTAATTGTAGTATACCTTGCTTTTGTGACCAAAACAAGCCACGCATGCCAGCAGTCATGACTTGTGTCATTTTCTACCTTCTTCCCTCCTCCATTGGTCTGTGCTTGGCTGTGGCACTGACTTTGGTGGTCTATGGAACATCAGCATGTATGATATTAAAGAGGTTTATCTTAGAATGCTTGCTCTGGGGACACACACTCTCTTGAGGCCTGGGCACCACACTGTGAGAAGCCCAAATTAACCCACACTGAGGGCCCCAGCTGCACTCTTCACAAACACCCAGTCTCAATTCACCAGCCATCTTGGCAGAGAGAATCAACTTAGAAAAAGATCCTGCAGCCACCACTGAGCCTCCCCCAGTGAACCATGCTGGCCTGTGAAACACAAAGCAGAGAAGAGTTGATTTTGCTGAGCCCTGTCCAAGTTGCAGAATAACGTAGATAAATACATGGTATTGTTTTTGCTATCATTTTGGTTGGTTTGGTCATGTCTTTAGATAACCCAAAACAGTATTCTGAGCATAGTATCAAGTACAGCTATGAAGTGAACTCTGCTTTTCCAGTCTAGTAGCTACTTTTCTGAACCGTCAGGAGGAAGAGAGTCTACCTCCAACCTATGCTGAGAGTTTGAGAAGACTGGCTCATGCCCATATATTCCTAACAATGTCACCCTTTAATAGTCACATCATGAGCATCATTCATTCAGCTATTTCTAAGTGTCTGCCCTTTCTCTTATGCCAGGGAATACACACACACACACACACACACACACACACACACACAGAGAGAGAGAGAGATACATTTTATCATTCTTCCATGTAGCAGTCAATAATTAAAGAAATACCTCTATATAACAATGAAGAAGACCAGATTTAGAGATCTTATGTCAGTTACCCCAGATGTTCCAGTTATTGTTAACAGTAGTAGAGGTAAGGATTACAGTCAGTCCTCTACCACCAAAGCTGGGGTCCACCCAGGACACACTGTCTCTGCATGAGGAAGGCATTGCTGGCCACTTCTACAGCCTGGGCCTTGCGTGTCTTTACCAGCAGAGATAGTGGGGGCTTCTACTAACCTCACCACACCCTCTAGCCATTATCCTGCCAAGCATGTGTGTGTGTCTGTGTGTGTGTCTCTGTGTGTGTGTGTGTGCTACACACACATATATAAGAAGGAAAGCAAAAGGAACCCCATCTCTTCGGTACCCATGCCACACAGGGATTCTCTGCCCTGGTTTATATCCAGCCATTGACCACTAGAGAGCTTGAATCACCGATAGGAAAAAGCCCACCCCATCTGTCCAGTCACAGCCAGACCTTTTTCTGTTCTCTTGGAGATGCCAATACAGAGAATGATTGGGGGGGGGGGGAAGAAGTGTTGCTACTGGTTGAGTGTTGGGTCCCAGGTGGCAGTACTGGTTCTTATTGAACTAGAGTAGTTCACATGGCACGTCAAGAACATGCCATGTGTTGGCTTCAAAGCCTTTTATATCTCCTTTCCTCTTTCCCCACTAGACTCCCACCCACACACTCTTGGCTGTCTGACTGGTGCCTCAGAAAGAAGGGAATGAAGTCCAAGAAAAAGTAACCAAAGGGAAAAGGAGCCCAGGGTGGAACTGGTCTTATTCGTCTACCATTCCATAATGGCTTTTCAAGGTAGAAAAGCTTTGAGCAGCCGAATCACCATGCCTATTGAAATGTGCTATGGCATTTAAATGTTAATAATAATAGTTACAGAGTGACTAAAGAGGGAATGACAGAAGACAAGATAAATGGGGATGGATCTCATGAAGATGAAGTCTGGAGCTCTGCCTAGCAATTACTATCTGCTCCTAACCCCCCTCTTCCACACAGCCCTTCTCCCACTGATAATGGCCATTCATTTGTAAGTCCATCTACCTTGCTAGATAGTAAGCCCTTTGACTAAAGCATCCTATCTCAGGTACATTTGCAACGCTGTTTTATGCTATGCTGACATGTGCATTCTTTCAGTGATTGAGAACGAGTGACCCATTTTCTTCATTTCTATGATTCTCTTAGTGGCTAAATTTGGCCCAACATCCAGGCTAGTTGTTCTACCCATTCAGATTCTGTGGCCATAAATCATGATATGACAAGAGGGCATTGAGAAAGTCCTATTTGGCCATGACACAAAATCTGAACCCTTGAATTCTACCGAACTGCAAACTCCCTTCTCAAGAAATCCCAAAAGATATATGTAGAGAAGAACCACAAAACCCATATATTTAGTGCATGAGAATTTAGCTCCAACATCCGTCTTTGTCTCTAGTCCCCATTGCACAAAGCTGGAGGATTCGAAGAGCTGTGTCCAGGTTATAGCAAGGCCTAGCTGGACCTCTCTCCTCTTCATGCACAGCCAAGGTGAGGTACAATGAGTCCATGGAGAAACATACCAAACCAAGGAAGCTGAGACATGGCATTTGCCATTTTCCTGGGATAATGATCAAGTGCAGGACATTCCTTGGGCATGGTGACTTTTTCTACATTTGTGCAAGGGAAGAACAAGACAAAGAAAGAAAATCTCTAGAGCAGCTAAAGGAGTCTTGAGAAACTGCCACCCCAGGGAACCCAGGGCTTATCCCTTTTCTTGTTAGCAAAGATCTTCAAACATCTGGCATTGTGGACCCATAAAATGGCCTTGACCTTAATTCCTCATCAGCATTTATTTTTGGCAATAAAATTGGGGGCTGCACATAGAAAAGGAGCTACCCCAGAAGCCATGGATACTGATGATGTACTTTTCCTGAGACCTCTAATTCGCTTTGATCTGTGGCATCTGGGCTCTAAGGTTTCTCATTTTTCTGCCACTCCCCCCATCTGTCTTTATGTTGATGCCTGGTGTACATGCCCCATCTCTTGGCCATGAATTTTCTGGGTCTGGTCTTAGATAAAGAGAATGGCACTATTCAAATCTGTTCTGGAATCTTTGCCTGTGATCTCCCTTTCTTCTCATGTCTTACTTGCTGGAAGGTAGATATCAATCTATCAATTAATATATATCTATGTAATCAAGACTCTACAAGTCCCTTTGCCTTTCACTGATAAATATGATGTTTAGATACAGAACACATTTTCCTCTTGAGCTCTACCTTTTTTTGTGATATTTTTGAAATCAACTTAAAGTATCCTCAATATCACTTGAAAGTTTTGAAAGATTAAGCCTTTAAGGGAAGAGGCAGAGGGGCCCCTCCCCACACCTGGCACTCCTCCCCATTCCTATCCCTTGAGTAAGAATTTACCTCTAAAACATTAAGATGCTGTCTTTACCAAGAGGACCTCTCTCCAAAGCTCCTTCAATCTCCCCTCTCCAGAGAATCGGCTGACAGCTCACAAGACTGAGCATGAGTTAATACCTAATGTGAAGCAAAGTCAAAATCAAATACATCAATCGCTTAACTAAAAGCACATTTCGAAAGAGGACACAGCCAAGTGGATTGCAATCCTGAGCAAAGCTTGTCCTGGCAGGTGTCTGATGAAGGTACTGCTGTCATGCTACCGAAGACCTACTAAGCAGACCTCTTAACAGTACAGAGCCCTAATGGACAGAGCTGCCTCCAATTCTGGGAGCCAGAGCTGAGGCAGGAAAAGTAGACCACCCACCAGCAACAGCATACCTTCATGTCTTCCTGACCAACACTAGCACAGAGCTAGAATTCCCAGAACTAGATCAGGGGCCCCAGGCTACAGTTGAGGAAACAGATTCCCCTTTCTATTCACACTTAGTGGGTCAGCATTGCATTCAAGTTCTTGAGATCTAAAATCCCCACGCCTTGACCTCTAAATCACCAGTGTCTCATGCTGGTCAAATCCTGGCACTGTTGCCACAAATCAAATAAGAGGCTGGTGGGAATGGAAGGGAATGCTGTCACCAGAACTTCTAGGCTTTTTTCCAACCAGACAACTCCATCATTTGACAGGCCGTGCATCATTTCTCTCACCAAATCTTCTAGTGAATATCTTCAACTTAGGTTACCAAGGAGCACCCACAGAGGGGATAAATGAAGACTATTCTCCAGGCCAGAGGGCAAACCCTTGGTATCCTGATTTGCTCCATCAACCCCACTTCCCAGATTTATGTCTCGACTATTTGACCCCAGTGCTCACAGGAAGGAACAGGGCACTAGAATGTGAAACAACAAAATAAACTTCATTCTCCTATAGCCAAGCAATCTATAAGTCACTAAGATTGTCACCACGCTAAACACAGTGGCAGGAACAATGCCAGGCACAAAGGCCAAAATGAAGAGTCTGAGAGATTGAATTGAAAGGAAGTGATATTCTCTCTGAGAATTGACCTTTAGGGAATGCATACCTGTCACTGAAGGATGGTCACCTCACCCACACTATACCAATTACCACATGCGTGCTGCTGTAACCAGGGAGGGTCACCGATAACTCGATTCTGTAAAAAGCAGCTTTTAAAAATAAAATTCAATTCTTGGCATGTGTTGCAATACTTCTTCTGTTCCAAACTTAATACTGAAGTCACCCACAGGACCGCTGTCTTAGCCAAATACAGTAAGGAACAAAGCTTTGTCACAGAATACCCAAAGGAATGGCATCCAATGGCCAGGATCAGGTAATAATGCAAAAAGGTTCAGGAAGTCTCTTTGACAGCTCCACTGGATGTGCTCAGCTGAGCAAGCCAAAGATGCTCTGCTTGGCCTTCTCAAAGCACCACTCTCAAATATAGGTCCATAAACTACAGGGACAGGTGTCCTCTGGCTCTCAGAACTTCTGACTCCAAGAGAGGCAATTCCCAGTTTGTCAATCTGTTCAATACAGAATGATGACAATCAAGACTGTTCATTCAATCTCTATATAATCCACAATGCCTATTCAGTTGCCCGTGAGTATCTGCTTTCTTATATAATTTGCTAACCTTTCCCCATATATCATTCTTCTCTTCTTAGCTAGATCATAAGTTGTATGAGAGCAGAGACAGTCTAGCCCTATTTAGCAATTCTAATCCATGAGAACAGACCCCCTCAAACACCTCACACTTAGCCTTCAAAAAAAGAGGACTATATTTCAATATCTTGCATTATACATGATTTGGAATGAATCATTTGCTCTAATTCGTCTCATTTCTTGCTTCCTAAACTATTTTTCCTGGCTTTTAACCTTTTCGTCTGTCTTCTTACAGATGATTTTTCTTTGCTTCTTGTATTTAGCCTTGAACTTGGGACCTCCTTCAGTAGTCAGTAAGACAACAGGCCAACCTTCCTGAATCCAAATTCTGATACCACCATGTATTAGCAGTATTATGCTGCACGAATTATTTTAACTCTCCAAACCTTCCTTTTCTCAACTGTAAAGTGATGCATATACCTTCTTGAATTCTTTCTTTCTTTCTTTCTTTCTTTCTTTCTTTCTTTCTTTCTTTCTTTCTTTCTTTCTTTCTTTCTTTCTTTCTTTCTTTTTCTTTCTTTCTTTCGCTGAGGATTGAACCCAGGAGCACTTAACCACTGAGCTACATTCCTAGCTCTTTTTTCTTTTTCTTTTTTATATTGAGAAAAAGGTCCTAAATTTCTTAGGACCTCACCAAATTGTTGAGGCTGGCTTTGAATTTGCAATCCTCCTGCCTCAGCCTCCAGAATCCCTGGGATTACAGTTATGCACTACTATGCCCAGTCTTCATCCTTAGATGATAAACTGATGCATACGCAAAACAATCAGAACAATATCTGGCACCATAGAATTGCTCAGTAAACATGACCAATTATGGGGTCTTTTTCTGTCACCTCTTTAGCCACCTGGACACTTTAGTCAACCTGGGAAAATACCCAGTGCAAAAACCTTCCAGGTCCCTCCTTCCTAATAACCTGATGGAGGAGAAAGCACTTATTTCTGTTACATGGACACACTGTGGCTAAGACAGAGAAAGACACTATAGGAAACACTAAAACTTTCTTATTCAGTGATTAATTCCTTGTTGACTCCAGCTTATTTAAATGGAGTTCCACAGAGTCTTAGTTAAATTAAACAAGAAGGTTTTTCTTTCCTTTGCCAATTGATTTTCTATCAAAGAAACATTTACCTTGCTCTTCACTAGGTAGCAAAACTCACAAATAACCTGCTACATGTCTTACACGTCCACTCCTGGTCTCCACACTTGAGTGGACACCAAAAAAAGCATTATTTCTTCATTCAACTAACATTTATTGTCCAGGGACCCTGCTTTTCAGTAGTTAACGTCTAGTTGTTACAACAATAATAATACATGAGAGATTATCAAAGAACAATAGAGAGCATGAAATTAAGTGCTGAGCTAAGTAAATGGTGCTGATTATAAATCCAGTTATTCCGGAAAGACACGTGAGATAGTGGATTACAATCATTTACTTGTTCACTAAACAAACACTTCTGAGCACTGTGTGCCAGTTTCTGTGTTAGGCTCTGGTCACAGGTAGAGGGCACTGTGGCCTTTCTTCCCTACCGTCCTCCTCCACCGTGTAATAGTCATGCAGCTGGGGAAACGGAATGAGCTGTACCGAGCACGGTATCCTCATTCACCTAGGCAGGGATAGACTCCCAAATGGCCACTGAGGTTGAGAAGAGTTGGTGTTCTCATCATCTTTTGGATCACTGGGACCATAAAACCCAACAAAGAACAATCTGAAGGAGCAAAAATTTTATTTTGGCTCACAGTTTCAGAGGTTCAGCTTGTGGTGGCTGACTCCATAGCTCTAGGTCAAAGATGAGGCAGAACATCATGGTGGAAGGGCATGGCTGAGGAAGCAGAGGGAGTTCTGCTTGCTACAGACAAAATATATATTCCAAAGTGCACCCACCAATGACCTACTTCCTCCAGCCATACTACCTGCCTACAGTCACTAGCCTGTTAACCCGTAGACCTCTCCTCATCCAATCATTTCACCTGTGAAAATTCTTTCAGTGTCTCACGCATAGTTTTTTGGGGGACAGCACATATTTAAACCATAATAGTCAGTTTGAGGCTTCTGGGAAGTTCTTCCATCCCAGGAGGACACATAAGTCTCTCTCAGTTTGTTGCCAGGCGTGGTGGTGAAATCCGTTTTAGTACTTCTTCCATCTTGTCACCAGATTGAATGGAAAAAAGAGAGAGGGGCCAAGGAAATAGGGAAACAGAGTCAGTTCCCCCAGATCAAGTCAGACATCTGGAGTCCAGTTATGTCACTCAGCACCTTTCCTTGCTGCTCCTATTGGCTGGAGCCTTGCATTTTTCCTGTTGCTTACAGCCATACACATTCTAACCCACAGAACTCCTAAGATCAATGAGAGATGAACAACCCTCAGGAAGCTCCCAAATGAGAGCGCATGAGCATGGAATCATCGCACTGCCGTTTATTAGTTACATAAGGACAGGAGAATCATGTTCCAGAAATAAAAGAAGGGAGGAGTGAGACGTTGGCAAAGATACAAGAAAGGTAGCTTCATCGGTTTCAATGAGTCTTTGAAGAGCCGCCGGTGAATGATAGAAAAAGAGTGAGTAATTAGCACTGGTGTAGCAAATCACTGCAGAAATTGGCTTAATTCTTACTTCTTCATCACTTTTCATTGTTGACAATTATGTCTTAAGAGAGGGAAAAGAGAACACCTTCCTAGAATGAAGAGCCAAGAGTGAGCAGGTCCCTTCATCTTGATTCCTATTTCTGGACACAGTCTGGAAATTTCCCTTTTCAAAGGTTATTTATTTTTTTAAAATCTCTGAAGATGGAACAGGCTGCAGAATTATAGAAAATCAGAACACATTACCTACTGTGCATAGCTCTTGGTAATTATGTGCATGTAAGGAAAAAACATCTTCTCTGTTTGATATCATTAGATGGTTGAAACTACCCTCTCAGCTACCTTCCTCTGCAGAAAGAAACTTTTTCTTCCTGTTAAAAAAGCCAGACACCTGTTAGCTAGACTTGTAATTATTCATTTTACACATGGTTTGGGCCTCATTGGGGTGGTTATAAAATTGGAAATTTCCAAACCAGATTTGGGAAACACTGAAAAGTGTTGCAATGATTGTGGTTAGGAAGAGCCATGGACTATAAGCACTCAGCTTCTCAAATTAATTTCCATATTTTCCCAATTCTTATAGGTAAAATCAAAAGAAGTAATCCTTCTTCTGTTATGGTACTTTCTGAACAGGCCTCTCTGGAGTCCTCTGAGGTCCCCAGAACTGTTTGGCAGCTCCTTTTACAATGTGTGCTCTGCTGGGAAATATATTTGTAGATATTAAGAACTCAGATTTTACAACGAGACCAACCTGGGTTCAAATTTTACTTCTGTAACTGATAAGCTGTGTTACTTTGGACACATTACTTAATCTCCCTGATTCACTGCGTGAAATATAACTGACCTAAGATTATTTTCAGGATTAAATTAAATAATGTAGCCAAGATAAAATGCAGCCTGATATTCATTATCTTTTAAGAAATATATTGAGTTGAAGACATAAAGCAGACGAAAGTACCCCCATGGAATTTATGTAATAAATGTCCATTGTTATTGTTAATAATACTAGGTCCTTACCCCCACCGTATCCATTCTGAAGTGCTCAGAGAAGAAAAAAAAGGAAGGATTCTGTTCTGCCTCTTGTCTCCTACCTCATATCCATTCCATCTTCAGTCCTGTTAGCTCCACTGCCTTGCTTTTGGAAAGCATCTTATCTACTTCTGCTCCCAACCCAGCCCAGGCCACAATCAAGTCAATCATAGTCTCTAGCTGGGCTTCCCACAACCATCCTGGTCATTCATTTTCCTTACATCCACCCTGCAAAAGTTGGTCACTGATTTTTCTTTTTCTTTCTTTTCTTTTTCTTTTTCTTTTTTTCCAGACATGGTCTCACTAATTTCTGGAGGTTGGCCTCAAATTTGCAATCTTCCTGGTTTGCCCTCCAGAGTTGCTGGGATCACAGGTATGTGCCACCGTATCTGGCTTTGTCATATATTTTTTATACAATTAAAATCATTGATATTATTTGCCAAGCCCCAAAAATAGCAGCCCATGACACATGAAATGAATTCTAAATTATTCCCATGTTTCTGGATAGTCCGGATATTCTTAGCTCTTCCAGAGTCTTGAGTCCTCTTTATCACTTCATATTGGATGCTCTGGTCTTTATCCTGCTCCTCAAACCAACCAAGAGCTCTCTCTCTCTCTCTCTCTCTCTCTCTCTCTCTCTCTCTCTCTCTCTCTCTCTCCCCCCCCCCTCTCTCTCCCATAACATCAGATAGCTGGCTTCTGATCCTGATTCAAGAGTCTGCTCAAACGAACTTCCTCCAATGCATCCCATGACACTCTGTTGTCTTCATAAAACAAAGTAAGAAATGAGCCTGTTTGTTTGTTTGTTTGTTTATTTATTTATTTACCTTTCTAGGATTTTCTTGCCCCTGTGGGAGCAGGCAACTCCCCTGGCTGCTGCATCTCCTGGAGTAGGTGCATAATGAATGTTGGTTGAATAGTACAATACCCAGATTCCAGATGTTGCTTCAGCTTATTAATCAGCTTCCCAAGTCCAAGCTTTACTCAAGAAGAGTTGGGGCCCTTAAAGTCCTAAGTTCAAAGAGCAGAGGCCCCAGAGGTGTCAAGACTAGTGTCAAAGCCAAGGCAAGAACCCAGAAATCCTAAGGTTTCAATGGTCCTCCTCACATGACCCTTTCGTATGACTCTGCTAACTCTGTGTTCCTCTGACCCTCTAGATTAGCAAGAAGAAAGCAAAGAAATTTGAAATCACACCAACTTTCAGAGGAATTGAAAAAGAACTGGGGTGAGAATGAAAATGAGCTATGGGAGGGTCAAGGGCAGAGGCACTAAAGCTCAAAACGCTGCAGAAAGACAAACGAACGACTCTTCAGTCGCCATGAGTAGTCTTTTGCCACAGGTTAGGAACTACAAGTTGTTGATGTGGAAAATGTATTGCACTCTATTCTGATGGAAAGAATTTAGGATCTCTGCATGGAACGATATTGCCATAGTTCTTCAAGCCTCCTGGGTTGCTTTACTCCATTTAGAAATATGTCTACCTACAAGTCAGAGCTTTTTTAAAACATTTCTCACAAGGAAAAACTCATTGACTCCAAATGAAGCTCATTCTGTCTCCCAATAGCTCTGATGAATAAAAACATGCTTCATTACACTGAGCTAAAGTCCTCTCCTAGAAATTTTATCGATGGTCACTTTTGCCATTTTGAGGTATTGAAGGGCAGCTATTCGTGTCACCCTGAGTTTTCCTTTTCCCAGGTCCTTCAATTACTTTCACATGGATTGATCTTTTAATGGACATCAGGGTTTTCCTTCTGGTTGCTATCCATGTGGCTAAACATATGAACACGACTTTTAGTTGTGTTTCAGGTGTAGGGTGTAGGTTAGCAGCTCAGAAGCCAGAACAATCCTTGCTCTAGAAATTCCATTTATGTGACATGAAAATTATTAATCTACATCAGTCCTCAAAGCCACCTCCTCTTCTCCAGCCAATTACAAATAATGAGGAACACTGGCTGCTCCTTCCCACTCCTTCCCAGTCCTACTATGAAAGGATTTTTGCTTGCTGGAAGAGGAGCTAGGGTGACCTACATAACAAAGTGATAGGAAGCAGGGTAAAGGTAGGAGAGATTGTAAAACTTTGTAGCCTGGTTATCAAGGAAAAGTATTTTTGGAGCTGAGGTTTTTATAAGTAGGAGACACTGGAGCAGCTGCAAAGTGCAAAGGAATCAGAGAGAAAAATGAAAGGTGATATTGTAAAGTGCCGAGGTAGCTTATCAATGAGATTCTCTTTGATGTTCTCCAAGAAATGTAAATGAAAGACTTCAATTGCTTTGAACCACTTTTAATTGTTAGACTATCTTCTCTTAAATATGACACACCATTATATGACTGGACCACATGGGTCACTGAATTTATAAGGTTATGCACATTGATCCGATAGCAATTATGATGATTTGCACACCTCGTGATTTTACTGTGTACCATGAACTGTACTAAGGCCTTTACATTTGTTATCTCATTTAATTCTTTCAGCAACCCTTTGAGGTGCATACTATTATAATTCTCATTTTTCAGATGAGGCAATACAACAGAGGAATAAAAGAAATTTTCTACAGATACACAGATAAGTAATGACAGGCTCACGTTTGTCTGACTCTAAATCCCCTCCATCGCTTCTCACAGGAGCCCCTGAGCAGGACAGCTCTGTAATTGTCCTGAAAGAAAAGGGAAAAGCCAAAACTGTGAATCTAGAATCCAGGAACCTTCAGATGCACCAGGGAAATCACGCTCTCTAAAGCTTGTCTCATGACTAATGCTTAGTACTGATGCAACATGAAGATCAGACCCAACATCAAAGTGAGAATTGAGGTTTCTGGCACATTCTGTAGAAAGGGCCCCAAATTTTTAAAGCTGAATCTCATTTTTCACATTGTTGATTGCACAATTTCAGCGAATGGGTGCTTCTTTTTTTTTGTTTTTGTTTTTCCCTTGAGCCCATCAATTTGGAAAACTTAAAAAACAAAACTGGGTTCATGAGAATGTAATTGATAAAGCTAACTCTTTCCTAGCTGACTTTTTACGGTTTCAGCTAAAATGCAAGCTCAACTGAATTCCATAATGGACTATACTTCATAATAATTGTAGTCTATTTGTATGCAAATAGCTGAACGGCATCTCTCAATTTCAGACTCTGGCTGTAAACTCACATCAGTTTTGGATAGATTCTAATTATGCATCTGATATAATAGGTATTGAATCAATGAGAAATTCCAGCACCAGTTTTGAGAGTTAACTCTCATTATTCACGATTTGTACCTTGGGTTTGAATGGTGCATCTTTATGATAAAATGTGTGGGGGGTGGTACCATTATTTGGTAACTGTTTGAACTGACACGGTTATTTACTTGCTCTGAACCACAGTGTTGGAAAATGGGAACAGTGATGACTCCCTGATAGGATTATGGGATGATTAAATAACACAATGTGTACAAAGTACTCAGGAAAATATTTGTGGATCAGTAAATTACAATTTTTCCTATTCTCTGTTGCCAGATCACCCTGATGGTCACTTGAAAACTGCCAAGTAACCAAATCTTAATGTATTGCCTTGTTAAAGATGCCTCAAAAAAAAAAAAAAAAAAAGAAGAAGAAGAAGAAGGAGGAGGAGGAGGAGGAGGAGGAGAAGGAGGAGGAGGAGGAGGAGGTCCCTTCATGGCTCCAGCCCAATCATTAATGTGAAGACAAAGACAGTATTTAATAGGAACCAAAGGAGCAGGAATCAAGCCCACAGGACGGGGCTGGGCAGACCCTTACAAAAGGTCTGCTCTGGACCCACATTTGCACACTCGGTGTCACATGATATCCTCTGGCATGAATGATGACCACCCAGTCATGCATCTCTGAGGACAAGAGCCATAGAAAGAAAGCAACATTCTTTATAGGAGATGTTTATTTCCCCATTAATAAAAGGAAATTACTTTGTTGGTTGGGAGCCCAGATTTTAAAATTACTCCCATGGCTGTATCTAAAACCAATTCAATATTTTAAAACTCAAATTTGTTTGGCATAATAGACTTGAGGCTGTCAGATCTTGTGACATGGCCAGTCATAAAATGTTCCATGGGAAGAGAATGGGGCATGCTGCAGGGAGTGGGAAGAGGAAAATTGTAATTACTTATGTCCAGAGGGGCATAGTAAATGCTCAGGACAAACTCAGTTTCAGAAAATAGTAAAAAAAAAAAAAAATCATCCAAAAGGGTGGAAGATGTTTATACTATCTGTCAACAGTATAGTGTAATTAAAGAAGACCAGGCAGTGGAGCTGGATCTTGGTTTAAGTCCAAGATCTACTATTTATTCTCCAGGTGACAATAGAGCTTGCTCAGCCTCTATTTCTTTATCTGTGAAATGAGAATCATAATATTAATGTTGTTGTAAGGAGACACATAATATAGAAAAGCACTTGGCTTGATACTCACAGATTATAAGTACTCAGTAAATGATAGTTGTTGATGTTATTTTGTTGTTATTGTGTATTAGCAGTTATTATGTGTTAGATCATCTCCTTATTTTGCCTCTGATCCTTCAGGATATAACAAACACCTTGTCACGTTATTAATATCCCCATTTAATTAATTAATTAATTAATTTAATAGGCTGCTGTTTATTTAAAGTCTTATATATACTTTCATATCCATCAATAAGTTTCCAAAAGTGTGTTAATGGTGGCCATTTCTTTGTGCAGGAGTTGAGGGCTTACATCCCCATTTTATAGAGGAAAATATGGACCCAAATATCCAAAGCCACATGGTTAAGAGAAAGTGGAGCTGAAAATAGAATCTGGGTCTTCTTATTTCAAAGCCCACATTATATGCATTGCTAAGACTACCATTCGGGTAAAGCATCATTAATGAGATGCAGGCTATAATCTAAGAAAAACTCTGGCATATGGAAGTAAGAGACAGCAAGACTTCCTGACAGATGAGTTTGTAGAATTCAAAGGAAAATTTGTTTCAGAGATCTGGACAAATGGGGCTGTTCGGCATCAACAGCAAGGTATACCCCAAGGGTAGATTCAAGAGCCCATGGCCACGAAGTAAGACTCAGAGCAGAGTTGCCTCAGACAGCAGGATGGGGGGCTCCAGGTGATCTAGAAGCCCACTAAGTTGTTAAAGAATCCCTGTTGACAGTAGGAAGGATTAGGCTCAGAGGATGGGGTGGCACCAGCTGAGCTGCAGGTGGGACTCAAGTAGATCCAGATGTGGGAGGAACAGAGGAAAAGCAGAAAATCAAACAAGCTCCGACATCAGCAACCAATTGATTGGCACTTTTTTTTTTTAAACTTTGCAAACAGTTTCTCTGAAATTGTGCAGACAGTCTTAAACCTGTCAATTTGAGATGCTCCAGATTTACACATGCACACTGCGCTGCCGTTCTCCAAAGTATAAGACTTCAAAATGCAATGTTTCTTTCTCTTTATAGCTATCCACTGTTTCATGACCTTGAATTTAATGACAGTGACTTCTCCAGCTCTTCAAATTAGCGGATAACTTCTCCATGAGCAATGGCAATTCTGGAAGATATGTCACACTCCTTGGCCTACAATTTGCATCTGTGACTCATGACCTCAGGGTATATCACAGAGTCAACATATAAACAGGGAAATTCACTACCCTAACCATGTCCTCGGCAGACAACACTAGTCAATCACATCCCTTCTTTTAAAGTATCCTACAAAATTCTCATGATCATCCCTCAAGAATCACTAGATTTAGCTTGTAATAAAACTTACTGACCAGTGAGGCCCAATGGTTAACCTTCCAACATGTCCCTGAATTTAAAATAAAGCTAGTGATGGCAGTTTTAAATTTATCTCCTTGTTTAATTCCAAGGTACATTGGAATCCTGTGACAGGATGAAAAAGGAGAATAATACGAACCTGAAAAAAGAAAAGAAAAGAAAATCCTTTATGGCAGAAGGACAAGGAAACCTAGATTCTCACCCTTGCTGTCTAATGGGATTTAGCTATGCGCACACCTATTATGTGCTGTGCTGTATTCTAAGCACTTATGTTTTAATCTCATTTAATACTCATGACATATTAGACACTTTTATCATTCATTTTCACAAATGAAGAATGGGGTATTAAAGAGGCAAAATAACTGTAAAGGTCATGCAAGGTCATCAATGGTAGCAATAAGATTCAAATCCAACACCACCCAAATTTATAAAAGAGCTCTTGGCCTCTGCATTTTATACTGTCTCAACCAGATATACCAAGGCCAGAACAGAAACAAGCAATTGTTCAACTTACATTTCTTCTACTTGATGATGGTGCAAAAGCAATGTATGTTCAGTAGAAACCTTATTTTGAATTTTGAATTCCTGGGGCTGGTGAGATGTGGCAGCATCCTCCGTTGCAATGCTGGCTGTGGCTGTGAAGTATGGCTCCCCTGGGGGTAAACAATCCATGCTCTACAGCATGCAGTGTTGCTGAGTTACAGCCTGCAGTAGGTTAGGTGTATTTAATGCATTTTCAACTTATGGTGGGTTTACTGGGATATAACCCCAACATAAGCAGAGGCAGGTGGGCACTGCCAAGATTGTGCCAGTTCTTTAAGAGCTTCACATCAGCCTGCTCTCTTGGGGCCAAGGAATAATAAAGAGCCATGACAACACAGGACGATCACTTTGCACAATCTCAATGGGACCAAGACATCAGAAAATTTCCCCTTGGGAAATTTCATTACAGCCGTTAACTAGGAGATGAAAGAGAGATTACATGGGCACATGGCCCATTGATTCCCCCAACTCTGTCAGGTTCACAGACTTCTCATAACCTGTCTTCTCCCCAGGGCCACATGCATAGCCTCAACAGATGTCCTTGCCAAGTGGGGGAGTTGGAGATATGACAGTTGATGCCAAATTTTCAATGACAATGCAGAGATCAGTCCCAGAGTCCTAAGTTAGTTCTGCAGTTTGTTGCTACTGCCACTTCTCCTTTCCTTAGCTGCTGAGTAGATCCAGGCAGGGTGGCCACATAACCATTAGCTAGTGGACCCTACTCCTGTTTAGGCTTCTGATCCTTCTGTTGTGAGAAAATCATGGCCACCTTAACAGGAGCTTCCTCGATGTCTTTCCATCTCTATTTTTCTCCCCTTTTGCTCTCTGAAGAAACCATCTCCCTGCTTGCCATTGCTGTGCCCTTCTGGGGCTCTCATATCCATTTCTCCTGGGACACTTCTTCACTGGTTGTCTCCTTCCATCTTAAAGAACAGAGTGAGAACTCAGGCATTCACAGTTTTCCTCTTCCCCACAAAACATTCCCTCCCTTGAGCTGGCTACCTGCTAATGCCTGATCTCTTTCTTTTCAGGCCCCTCCAATATTCTTGCAAGAATAACAGAAACATAATGGACTCTATCTACTTCATCTCTACCTCTTCCTCTATTACCTTCTGTAATGTCACCTACGTCACCATGATCCAAGTGAGAGGGCTTCATAGATACTTGTATTAGATTGTGCCATGGAGAAATCTGTTTTATGAGTGACAGAAGGATAAAGGTGGTCAAGTGTTAGTTTACTGGTTCACATACCCAAACCTTGGAAAAAGCAAGACTGGATCTTGCCAGCACATCATTGGGGTGTTCTGTCTGTCACGACTGTCCATCTGTCTCTCATTTTTGTAGTTGTGTGCCAACATGGAAAATGAGCCACAGACCATTTTCATTGTGTCCACCGGTCTGCTGGGGAAATCCAGAGGAAGGTCAAAATTGGCCTGCCTTGAGTCTTGTGGCCACCTCTTAACACATTTGCTGTGGCCAAGGGAAAGCTATAGTGGTTGGGTCCATCTCGGTCCTGGGTTTGGAGGCTGGCTAAAATCGAGTAACATCTGGTACTAGAAGGAGCTGGGGAGCCACATACATGGCTGCTGGGGAATCGTGAACTGTACATTTTCCGTGATTTGTGTGTACTAAATAGACCTATGTTGTACCACTAAGAATCGTGCAGAATACAATCATAGATGGGGGAAGAATTGGAGTCATTATCAAAATCATACAGTCACTAATACTGAGCAGAAATACTGAGATAATGCCTCCTTTACTAGTCAATGTGTATTTAAGATCTTGGATTAAGGGGGCCTGAGGAATCTGTGAAGCCTGAGCAGTACACTTTGAAGGGTCAGATATTCTAAAATAGTACATCCATCTACCTGTTGCTCTTTTGCACCTGTAAGATTCTGTAAGTTTCAAAATCTCACAATTCAAGCACAAGCCTTTAAGAGAGGGCTCCTGCCATAGTTATAAGTTATGGCCAGATGGATCTGACTCAAAGATCCTGCAGCAGCAAAATAAGAAAATGATAGGAACTGAGGCTAGGGGAAGGAGGGACAATGGGTCTTTCCCAGTTTGAATTTAGTGCACAGTAATGTCATACGTCAGGACAGTGCTTTGGTGTTTTCTAAACACTAATGTCCCCCACTAGCAGAAGAGAATAGTGAGGCTGAGAAAGATTTGTAGAGAAAGGGTCAGGTTGTCAGATGACCCTCAATACTCCCTGGGATTTAGCTCAACCACATTTTATGGCTAAGGAAACTGAGGCTCTGAGAGTTTAAAGCGGCTGTCCATCTTACACAGCCAGAGAGCGCAGGTGTGTGGACTTCTCACTCGGGTCTATTAGCCCAGTTCCAAAGTTAATGAACAGGAACAACTGAGTCTGAAACAAGGCTGGCTGACATCCTGTCTCGTGCTCTTTCAACCCAGCCAGCACGTTTCTTATTTATGCTATCAGGGTGAACAAAGTCTTTTTGCAAGACTGATGCCCTCTTTTCCCTTTACCTCCACTGGCTGGGTAGGAGGCAGGTGATTTTCCCCACTTCTTAGCTAAGGGGACCAACACTGTGATGATAAGCTGAGCCCAGTCAGGAAGCCACTCAACCCAGCTGGGCCGGAACCTTATCTTAGGAATTGTGATTCCCCAGTTCAGCTGATCCTGAAACCAGCACCGGGTGGGCTACTTTCAAGTGTGTTTGTTTCTCCCTGTTCTCAAGTTCAGTATGACTACTTCATATTCTGGGCCTTCCATTGACTTTCAGTATTTCGTGGAAAAAAAAATTGTTAGAGTAGAATGGAGTGACTCTGTCGGCCCCATTTCTTATCTCACTCTGTATTTTTACATCGTCACGTAAATTAAAGCCATACATTATAGATACGGGACATGTGCATTATAAACTCATTTAAAATTCTGTTCAGCACACATTTGTAGGACTTTGCTGACTAAGTGACACTTAACCCACCAGGTGTAAACCAGCATGTTTCTGTGGGGCCTATTCAGAGCTGGCTGACCTGGCAAGTACTTTCACAAGTCTCAGGCTGTCCCCAGGCTCTTTGATCTGAGCATGTATCTGAGGGGGAGCCCAGGAAGGCAATGTGACATGCGGCATGTGCCCATGATGTCACACTTTAAGGAGAAGAGTGAGATGGCCTGTCCTCCCCAGTGCTGGCAACGTCTCCTGTAGTTATCACAGTAATAGCAATGCCATTCACAGCCAGGGATGGCTTTGCAGGTCCCAAGCTTGGCTTATTTCTCTGCTGCCACCATCTTGAAATCCTTGGTGTTTTAAGCCAGGGGCCTTCATTTTTGTTTTTATTAAACTCTGCACATGACACAGCCAGTTTCATCAACAGCAACCATTTAGTGAATATTTTCTCCAAGCCAGATATTGAGCATCATCTCATTTAATCCTTATGATATGCAATTATTCAACAAATGTTGAACAACCCATTAAATTCCAGATATGGTGCCAGGATACTAGAATAACCAAGACAGGCATGGTTCCTACCTTCATGGAACTTACGCTCAAATGGTGTCGACACAAATAATTTAAGATGCAGAACTGCTTTCAAGGAAATAAATAAAGGACTGAAGGAATATAATAAGAAGGATTCGTCTGAAATAAATTAGCCAGGAAGGAACTTTCTGAGTGTCTACGAGATAAGAATTCTTGTACCTATTTTAGAGATAAAATACTTTTTTTATCTAACCGCAGATAGTTTCAGTGTCTTAGCCAGCATCATAGAGCCAAAAAACATCAGAGGAAAGCTTCAAAGTCAAGTCCATGGATTCAGTGGCCACAGGTCTAGAATAAATTTTGTCAAACTTTTATTTATATATATTTTGTCTGGGGAAGGGGGAGGGCATAATCAACTTCAGATTCTTATTTGATGGATCTGGGTTGGTGCTGATTCTGCTGGACGCAGAACCACATGTGAGTACAAGGCCCTACACCCCTGTGCTAGGGGAACATGTGTGGGGCTGGCCCTAGGCAAAAGTCACAAGTACTGAGCCACGGAGAGCCAGCTCTTGCCATGGAAGTCTGTGGCAGTGGACAGGCCAAGCAGGGCAGAACTGGATTCAGGGGCTGCCAATCTTCATGAACTTGTGAACCAGCATTCAATTCACCTTCAGGAAAAGAATGGAAACACCACCACAGCAGTTCCCTCTGTGATGGTGCAGAGGGGAGCTTCCCCCCACAACCCTGGGTTGATCACCCTGAGTGCTGAGGAACATTTCTCTCTTCTGTCCAACCACAATATGTCTGACTGTCCTTTAAGCTCTTTTATTTTAATTCTTGCAATGTTCTCTATGCAAGTAGAGCACAAACGGTTAATGGTTTCCTCATACTCCAATTGGCTCCCAGTACTCTCTTAGGTTTCTAAGTTCAAATCTAAATAGCTCATTCCATTTTATTTTGGTCCTTATAGGAATATGGGTGTCATTTTTAAAACTCCCTGTAATAATCTCTTTTTCTTATTCTTCTGCAGTTTTTATGAGCCAAATATAACATTATAAGATCTGACTAATTTGTAGCAAAAAATAACCACTTCTCACCCCTCATAGAACATATTCCTCTCCTCCCCACAATGTTATTAAATTTATGGCCACTGATGAATGCTAGGTTTCCTTCTACTGTATGTGTATATGTTGAGTCTCTGTTCTCTGTCTTTGGTGATTAACACAGTACCTGGCACAGAGCACATGATTGATGTATATCCATGGAATGCATGAATAAACAACTATGGATTAACTTCTGTGGAATACAATCTGTTTTTTAGAGTATGCCTGACTTTCAGATTACTAAGAACCTTTCTGAAAAGGGAAAGTGACTTCACTTAGAGCAAAAATGAGGCACCTAATAAGCATTTTTCATTAAGAGGTAGTTTGACCAAAAGGGGGGTGGGGCGGGGCAGAATCTGTAATTATTGTGTTGCTAATGGGAGAAGGACAGGGAAAGAGCCCTGGCAGTCAGGCAGCCCTGCTTCTAGCCTTGGCCCCACCCCTTATTAGCTGTGTGATTGTAGAGAATTCATTAGACTTCTCTGGGCTTCTGTGATCTTGGCCAAGAAATAACAGGGAAAGCTGGTGAACTCGAAGGCTCTCTTTAATATTAACAAGCAATCTAACACTTGGATTGGAGTTCGATGCTATATAAACCAGGTGTCAAAAGAGAAGAATTTGAATGGAAATGCATGTATCTGTTAGAGGATTCTAAAACCAACACAGGTCTTACTTTTTACCCTGGAGTATGCCTCTGCACCCATGTAGTTAGTACAATGGCCTTGAATGAACATTATTTCCTAAATGTCCCCTTTATATGCAAGGCATCCTCTGCCCTCCTTGGGCTCAGCACTGGCCCTTGTGTGGCTGAAGAGTTCATGGTTCTTCTGGAGCTGCATTTACTCTGCCCTCCAAGCTCCCCTGGCCTCTGCACAGCCATTGATGCCCAGGCTCATTTAACCAGCACAGCTACCCAATATGAAGGTGGATAATTAAACACCGTGGATTCCAACTGTATTCTCAAAGCTGTGAAGGTTTCCTGACTGCATTTTCTGCCTGAATCCCTCAGTGCTCCCCAAGGGCTCACCCTTCAGAGCCTAGGGATAAATTGTTTTCTCTTTCCCAGAAACACGGCTTCCTTTCCCTTTCTACGGGCCAATTCCTCCTTCCTCAGCACAGCCACTTTATTTGAAACTGGACATGGTGGGGACCTCAGCTCAGGGAGAGCCATGCAGAGATCACTCGGCTTCTACCTACCTTTGTCCTGTCCTACCTGCTCTCGCCTGGGAGCCCATTTTTGCAGGAGATTTTGGTTTTGTCTGTTTCCCATCCAACACACAAGCTTCCCACAGGTACCTAATGTGCCATCTGCATCTTAGCAAGTATTATCTCCTCCTTCAGCCTGGATCAGGGTTTTTTCTCTTAGCATCTGGAATTTGTGGGTAGCTGTGGGCATTGGCAGAGCTTACAACAAATGGAAACGAAATAGCATCTATGGAATGGGATGGTACAGGAGCACATATCACGGTGCTCCCAGTAAGCAAGGAGAACACTCCAGCTAAGCTGAAGGGAAGGGGAAGCAAAGCAACAGGTGTGGTATACTGTGGACCTACTATGTGCTTTTACTAATGTTGTCAAATCCTCTCAATGACTGCAGGAACCCTTAGTTTCAATTCAGAGATGGAAGAAGTAACAACGAGATAGAGAAACAAAAAAATTTACAAAAAGTCACAAAAATTTCACCTATGACCTTCTTTATGGTTTTTGGTTTATATATTTTGTCCTTGCTGAGTACAGCACTCGCTCTCTCTCTCTCTCTCTCCCCCCCCTTCCTGATCTTCATGTCCTGAGCTGCTTTCCTCCACCACATTCTTCTGCCATGATGTTCAACCTCACCTCTAATAAGTAGGTTCAAACCCAGGTTGGTGAAACCTCAGAATTCATGTTCTTTCCTTTTTTACCCAACTTCTGCGGCTGGTGAAGAAAGAATGAACGCGAGAACAAATGGAGAAGTGGAGAAGGAGGTATAGGAAGGTGATCCAAGGGCACCAGAGTGGGCTATCAAAGTCAGACACCACGTCCTGCTCCTATTATGACTTGATTTGAGAACAGCAATCATCAGAATGGGGGATTCTTTTAGGAGTCTTTCCTCATCAAGCCTTTGCTTGGGGCATTTGCCACAAGTGTATGGTGTCACATTTCACCTATGACCTACTTCACAGCCCATGTTTGGGTACAGATCACCCATCTTTGCAGTTTTGGGTCTTGCCCTCTCACATGTGAACTCTGTTATCCATCACTGTGTAAATAAGCATCAAGTGCGGTAGCTTACAACAGCATCATTTGATGATTATCTTTCATGATCCTGAGGGATAACTGGATGGTCCTTGCTCAGGGTCTCTTGTGTGGCCACATCAGGCAGGCACAGGTACTGACAGCATCTCCAGGGCTTCCTCACTTATATCTTTGGTTGATGCTAGAATTTGGTGCCTCACCTGAGGCTGTCTTCCAGAATATCTGCATGTTAGCCTCACTATGGGGCTGGGTTTCACAGACTAGGGGCAGCTACATCGACTTTATGACCCGACCTTGGAGATCTCATAGGTTCTCTTCTGCCACCCTCATGGCTCTGCCTACATTCAAGGGGAGGGGCTTACATTTCCTTTCCTGATGAAAGGAGTGTCACTGTGACATTGTAGAAAGAGCATGTGCAGAGGGGGATCTTGTGAACATCTTGGATACTCTTCTGCCTGTGTGCCCTCTGCTCATTTCACCTGTCTCCCACGTGCAAAATATACTCCATCCTTTTCCCCAAGACCACCAAATCTCACACCATTACAGCATCAACTCAAAGGCAGGGGCTCATCAACTAAGTGTTATGGTTTAGATACTAGGTGTCCCTCAAAAGTTCATGTGTGCAGCAATGCAAGAAGGTACAGGGATGAAAATGATTGGGTTATAAGAGGTTCAATCTAATCAGTGCATTAATCACCCAATAGAGATTAACTGGGTGGTAACTGTAGTCAGGTAAGATGTGATTGGAGGAGGTGAGTCACTGGGGGTGTGCTTTTAGTTTATATATTTTGTCCTTGCTGAGCACAGTGCGCTCGCTCGCTCTCTCTCTCTCTCTCTCTCTCTCTCTCTCTCTCTCTCTCTTCCTCTCTCTCTCTTCCTCTCTCTCTCTCTCTCTCTTCCTCTCTCTCTCTCTCTTTCTCTTCCTCTCTCTCTCTCTCTCTCTCTCTCTCTCCTTCCTGATCTTCATGTTCTGAGCTACTTTCCTCCACCACATTCTTCTGCCATGATGTTCAACCTCACCTCCAGCCCCAAGGAATGGAGTCGGCCATCTATGAAGATGACCTCTGAAACCGTGAGCCCCCAAATAAGCTTTTATTCCTATAATTGTCCTTGCCAGGTCTTTTGTTCACAGCAAGCTGACTAAAACAGTAAGTGAGGCTTAAGTACTTATCCAAGGGTGAGGCTCCTTGGATAAGTACTCTCTTCCTCCCTCTGAACATGTGTGAATGACAGAGACAAGTCACCTGCCCCCGACACATCATTTATTAAATCCCCTATGAAGCCCTGCACCTAGCAGTTAGGTGAGTTATCACGTTTAATCCTCAGCAGTCCGGAGAAGTTGGTAACTTTATCCCTCATTCCAGAGGATGAAAATAAGGATACAGAGCAGCAAGTGGAGGTCACTGGCTCCTCAGAGAAGTTAATTGAACACATATTCTACAAGACAAATTATACCTTAACACGTCAGTAATGCAAGCATGATTTATATTTAGCAATTAGTCGAAAAGTGTCTGGGTCTTGAAGAGTCCCTGAAACATTTTCAGGAAACCCAAGAGGTCAAAACCATTGTCCCAATAATACCAGGACTTTACTGGTTCTTTTCACTTGAATTGCATAATGATGGTGCAAAGGAAATGGAAGTGAGAAAGAAGGAGGCCTCCTCCAAGAAAGAGCTGAGCCGGGAACTACTTACCACACCCGCTCAAGGAACAAACATGATTGGCACAGTTAACAAAGATGCAGGAGACAGTTTGGAGAGACCCCAAGATCTAAGACAATTTTATTAGGGAAATAATTAACTGCAGGAATATATTATAAACAACCAAAAGAAAATGGGACTAAGTTTAGGTCAATAAGAGGTAGATAGATAAGAAAAAGATCGATCGATGGATGATGGATGAATGACAGGTCAAGAGGCGGCAGGGGCTCCTGCTCACAGCAGCATGCTGAAGCTGTGGTTAGTGTGGCGTGCATGCGGCCACCAGAGTCAAGGTTGGATCAGGCCGGAGTCATCTGTGGATACTAAATCTAGGGGGTATTTTTTTAAAAAATAGAAACAGATCAACTTTTATTTAAGAATGTCATTGATGAAACAATAAAATTATTAATTTTATAATGCTTCCACCCTGACCCATGCCCTTTTAACATTAGGAATGTTTTGGATGAGAAGCAGAATATTTCCTTGTCTCCCCACAAACTACTTACTGTGACCCAGTATTTTTATAGCAGAGAATTCGGACCACAACTTGACATGACCACAATTAGCATCACTAATGAAAGACATACAGTGATCACCTGCCTCCAGATGTGGCTCCTGAGAAGGATGCCTATGCGGTATCTGGGCCAGGAATGTATCATCTGAATCTAGCCGCAACAAAACATTACAAAATCCCCAAAGGAAGAATGTTGCTTCTTTTCTTTATTTTTATTTAATGAAGGAGGGTGGCGGCTCTTGCTCTTAAAAGTGTCACTGTCTTAAAAAAAAAGGGGGGGGGGAAGGGACAGGGGAAGATTGTAGAAATAATCCACATTAAAGGATGTTTCAAAAACAGGAGAACTAAATGCAGTGCCTGAACCCAGCACTGCATCTTGTACCTGTAGATGGCTTCATTAGGTCAACTGACAAAACTGGAATAAGGACAATAAAAATAGTATTGACAACATAACTTTGTAAAGGTGAAACTGCACTGTAGTTATTGTAGAGAAAATCTCATTTCTTTGGAAGTGAACACTGACATATTTAGGTGTAAAAGGCCATGATATATCTAACCTAACCACAAATGAATCCAAAAAAAAAAAAAAAGAAAAAAAGAAACAAATCAGAGGATCGGGGAGAGAGGATAAATGATAAGGCAAGTGAAATAAAACCGTGAAACTTGGGTCTCAAATAAGAGAGTATCTGGCTGTTCTTGGTGTTACTTTTATTTCTGATGCTCTTAAAAGTTTACATTTATTTCCCCCACCCCCAAGAAAAAATTAAAAGGAAAAATGCGGTGGGTCAAACCACTGGTACTTTTGCACAGAATGAGGCATTAATGCCACCAGATGGTATTTTTTAAAAAATAGAAAAAGATTGACTTTTATTTAAGAATGTCATGGATGAAACAATAAAATTATTAATTTTATAATGCTTCCACCCTGACCCATGCCCTTTTAACATTAGGAATGTTTTAATATTGAGAAACGGGAAGAACACAGAGAGCACTTCTGCTGTGTGCTCAAGGGTGATGCTCATGGTGAGGAAGAGTAAGAGTGCAAGGAGGTGTGAGCTGCCTTCGCAGCTTTCCTCTTGGAATTCAACTTCGAGTTAAAAGAATGACGGGTGGACAGACTATGGTGATTCGCACCTGGGTATTGGACAGATACTTTCTCAGAAATCAAGAAAATGAGACTTCACTTCAAGGAAAAATGATTGTTAGTATTTTTCACTGATAATAAAATTTGAGCTATCATGAACATTGGAAAGCTTAGGATCTACCACTTTGAGCTTGGCACTTCCAAAGCTTAAATATTTCTCTGATGATATTGGTAATGATCCTGAATACTATGATTTTATATATAATAAATGAAATGTGTCGAATTTGGAAGATCTGTATGACTCATTGAACCAATATCATGTAAAGGACCAATGCCTGATAGTACAAAATCATGCATAGGTGAGAATCTTTCAAAATACAAGAGATGCTAATGGATTTCAGTGTAACTGAGAATGAAAAGTCTATTAATAAGGCTTCAATGTTTTTTAAAAAATTACTACTTAATGACGTAGTATTTAAAACGAAGCTTCACATTGATCTGAGAGGTTATTAAAATATTCTGCCCTTTTTCTATTTCATATCGGTGTGAGACGAGCTTTTTCTTCACATAATTTAACCACAATAAAATAAATGTAAAAGCTGATATGAGCATTTGGTTGTTTTATATTAAGCTAAAAATTGGGGAGTTTTAAAAAAATAGACTAGAGATGTAGTTTAGTGGTAGTGCACTTGAATAGCATTCACAAGGCCCTTGGTTTGATTCCCAGCACCGCAAAATAATAACAATAATAATAATCAAAAGTAATACCCCTTTTCCCACTGATATTTTTGTTTTAAAAATAGTTATTTTCACTTAAAAATACATCATGTATATGAAATATATCATGTAAATGAAATGAGTTCACTGTTACTTTTAGATAAATTAACAAATTCAATTTTAAAATTTAATAAATAAAATTTAAAACGTCTCAGTTTTCATTTCTAAAGCAGTATCTACACAGAACAAATCTTTGGAAGACTCACTAACTTGAAAGAATATAAAGGTCTCCTGAAATCATGTGGGTTCTTACTGGAAGGGTGAGAAACCCAGGTGCCTACCCTCCCATCAAGGCGGCTGGCACTCTGCTGGGCACTACCGGACAGGTGCTCCCACTAACCACACTGGACAGTCAAGGCAGTCACACAACCACGGTTAGCCCGTCGGATTTTCTCCTCTGGGATTTTTAATTTTTGAATGAAATGAAACTGTGGTACATGGTGTGGTTTCTGTCCCTCCATTCTAGTTTATAAGACCATCTGGAAGTGCCTTGCTCTCTCTGTTCTAAACCCAGTTTCCTCAGCCTTCCTTTCTTCCTTTAAAATATTCATCTCTCTCTGTTTCATCCCCACACATGCCCTGCCCGATTTAGCTGGCATCAGATTCTGAAGCCTGTTAGCAAAAAAATTCTTGATAATATATTAATGACTTGCTTTACCCTAAAAACAGTCTCTCTATGTTTTCTCCACACGTTGTTGTTGTGTGCTTTACATTGAGTGTCCTGTCAATCAACAGGTCTGAAAGCCTTGTCCTCTGCCCCAGGTGATGACCAGGCACGGTCTGTCCCTTTTGTTTCAGTCTTCATGACTAGAAACCAGGCTAAGACATGGTTTCCAAGGTACTTCCCGTTTCTCATGGTTAAATTCCTCTTTGCCTGAAGGAGCTGAGGGCATTTCCTATTTAGTCAATTGAAGTCTATTGTTCTTGTTTTTTTCAATGTAAGTAGGTGAAACTATATTGAGCTATAAATAGCACTCTAAAAATAATTATGTTTTGTGGTTGTAATTATTATTATATGGTAAATAAAGAATCAAGACTTCATGGGGTTAGATTGAAGAATACCATGTTTGGAATTAAAAAAAAAAAAACAGAACTATCGTTCTAACTTTTAACTCACCTAAATATGTCCATGAACAAGGATTCAATGCTCTCCTCAGTCCCTTCCAGCTCTAGAGTTATATAAAGTTCAGCAAAATTTCAGCAAGTATCACTTCCTATTGTGTCCTCCCTGGACAATGGTTATTGAATCCTTTCCCTCACAGTGATGTCTAACAAATAGCACAGGCTCTGGACCCTAGAGGATAGGTGCCAAGCCTGAGCTAATGACCTCACCTCTCCGAGTGTCCATTTTCTCATCTGAAAAACGGGAGCGATGAGACCAAGGTATTGCTGTGTGGGCTAATGAGGTAATGTACACAGCCCACTTATCACGGCCTGTAACAGAACATGTGTTTAATGAAGGCTGGCCACAGTGCTGTTAAAGCTACAGCTGAACACAGATCACAGTCATCCTGCCACTGAATAAATATATTTTTGCAGAAAGCGTGCTATTTCTTCTTCTGGAATTCTAAATGTGTTTTACCTACAACTCAGAAAGAGTTAGGCTAAATTTATCACTTTGCATAGAATCAGCAAAAACAGTAATAGGGAGTACTGCCGGTGAGTAATGGCAGATATTTGTAAAGGATCAGAGTTTCTTGCCAAGGAGAGAAAGGATCCAGACCCCCTTTGTTACTGAACTTAATGGCTGCTGTCCTGTAGCCCATCATTTTGCTAAGAGGTGGTTCAGGAAACACCAAGGAGGTGCTGCCGGCAAGCAGCTCCTATTCAAAGGAAGCCACATCTTAGAACGTGCTTTCTTTGTTCCCCGATGCATGGGCTGTTATGGGCTAAACTCTGTTCACTTAATGGCATATTACTCAGCAATAAAAGAGAATAAAATCATGGCATTTGCAGGTAAATGGATGGAGTTAGAGAAGATAATGCTAAGTGAAGTTAGCCAATCCCCCCAAACCAAATGCTGAATGTTTTCTTTGATATAAGGAGGCTGATTCATAGTGGGATAGGGAGAAAGGGCATGGGAGGAGTAGATGAACTCTAGATAGGGCAGAGAAATTGGAGGGGAAGGGAGGGGGCATGGGGTAGGGTAAATAATGATGGTGGAATGTGATGATCATTATTATCCAAAGTACAGGTATGAAGACAAGAATTGGTGTGAATATACTATGCATACAACCAGAGATATGAAAAATTGTGCTGTTTTGTAATAAGAATTTAATGCATCCCACTGTCATATATAAATTTTTAAAAACCCACATGGCAAAATCATAATCCAAGTACCTCCCAATATAACCAGGCTTGAAAAGAAGGTCTTTGAAAAGGTAATAAAGTTTTAAAAAAGGTCTTTATGGAGGTCCCCAATCCAATATGACTGGCATCCTAACAACAACAACAACAACAAAAAAGACATTTGGACACAGACTTCAGAGGGAAGATCATGTGAAAGATATATGGAGAAGCCAAAGAGGAGGCTCAGGGTAAACCAACCGTGCCTACACCTTGATCTTGGCCTTCTAACCTTCCTTCAGAACTGTGAGACAATGCATTTCTGTTGTTTAAGCCAACAGGTCTGTGGAACCTGGGAAGCTAATGCAATTCCAAAGGCCTAGAAAAGTGTCAGACATGCAGTTGGTGTTCAATAAATATTTGTTGAATAAATACAACAGAACAGGAGCAGTTGACAGCTGGCACCCTGATTTTAGTAAAAGCACATTTATCTACAGCCTGCAGAAAACAGTCACCAGCATGTCTGGAAGCTCAGTGGACTCCCCAATCTCTGTCCTTTGTGAAACTGAGAAGATGCTTTGCACAAGAAGTCACTGGAGCAAAGGCAACACCATCCTGGGAGAAGAATCTGTCTGACATCCAGTGGAGTCAAAACCAGGGCCATTTAGGAGTCAAGAGGAAAACAGAAGCAGCTGCTTCTCAGATCTGATGCAAACTATGCAGCCACGACACTGAGTCCTGCCCAATGTGGAAACTTCTCCATCTATAAGTCGTGGGCCTTAGTAGAGGTAAAACACGAGAGTGCTCAGCTCTGATGATCCCCAAGTACCATAGTTCAACCTGAGAGCTTTCAAAACTCTCTGTTTCTTTCCAGTTTTTCCCTTTCATGGTTATCGATAGTGAGGTTTTTGTGGTGAAGCAATCTGTCCAAGCTTCCAAATTAGTTCTCGCAGTGTCAGGTAAGCGGCTTCCAGAGGCAGATAATTCAGTAATGATTCAAACAGCTACAAACAACTAGAAATGCACTGGCTTACAGAACTGCAAGGCAAAGACATGTACTAACTCAGGATGTCTTTATCCAGAAGCCCTATACTGTGCTCAAAGACTCAAATACTCCGGAGCTACATCCAGAGTGTCAGTATTGCCCTGAAGACTACGCCCTTCAAGGTGATAGGATCACATCTTCCTTCACATCTTACAGATAAGAGAGTCACTTTAAATTGCTCCTGATGGGTGAACAAGAACTTTTTCAGATTCCTCCCCAGACCCCTCTTCACATCTCATTGGCCCAATTTGGATTCACATGCCCATTTACAATCCAATCCAATCGTTGTCAAGGATTGTCTTCAGCCAATCAGGTACCTTCTCACCCCAGTGCAATAACAATACTTCTCTCTTAAGGAGGAAGGCAAATGAACATAAGGTAGGCGATCTGTAATGTTCACTACAGCAGTCCACCTGGAATAGGAACAGCTTTTTCCTGTCTGTTCTATGCCATTTTTAAAATTAATCATTTATTTATTTATTTCTATGGTAAAAGAGATTGAACCTAGGACTGCTTTGGGGGCTACATCCCCAAGCCCTTTTAATTTTTTTTTGTTTGTTTGTTTTTAGACAGGGTCTTACTAAGTTGCTCAGAGCCTCACTAAATTTCGGAGGCTGGCCTTGAACTTGAGACCTTCCTGCCTCAGCCTCTCAAGTTGCTGGGATACAGGCGTGTACCACATACCTGGCTGCCATGCTGTTTTAGTTAGTTTTTCATCACTATGACCAAAATAAATAAATAATAAAAGAAAAAAAGAAAGGAAAAGTCCCCCCCCCAAAAAAAAGAGACAGAAACCAACCAGAACAACCTAAAAGAGGAAAAGTTTATTGGAGCTCATATTTTCAGAGGTCTTAATCCATATATGGCCAACTCAATTGCTGTGACCTAAGGTGAAGAAGCACATATAGTGGGGGAAGGGCCCAGCTGTGAAAAGCTGCTCATAGTGGAGTTATATGCGGGGAGAAAGAAGAGTGGAGAAGGAAAGATTCAAAGATGCACCCTTCCCAGCCCCTCCCCCAGTGATCTATCTCCTCTAGCCACACCCCACCTGCCTGTGGTTGCCACCAAACCATAAAACATGCTATTTCTTATCTGAAGAAACTTTAAAACTTACAAATAAGTAAGAAATGGTTAGTTGCATCTTTACACAACTTCTTTTCTTATAAAAGAGCAACATAGTTCCTTTAAATAGTGAGCTTCTCACCAGTAATTATAAAAGGTTAGAAAACAGAAAGTTCTGATTTTCCTATGACTTTCAAGAATAGGTCGTTAACATCAATCCAGATCTTCCCGTATGAAAATCATCCCCTTGCTTCTCCTACCTTTCAGTATATTAAATGTAATTGGACTACTCTAGGAACACTAAAAGCCACTGTTTTATTACAAACAGTATTTTGCTGCTCATTAAAGTAGATGCATTACACTTAATGAAAACTCAATAACTTATCAGCAAGCATTCTCAGGAGGAAACCGTCATCATTGCCAGCCTGGAGCTGTGAGCTGCCGAGCATCCCCGGGGATGGGAGAGGGAGGGCAGGGAGGCTGTAGCTCCACCCATAGAAGCCTGTGTTCACACCAGAGGCTGCTCAGACTGAGCCTAGCCCTTGGGCAAATTATCCCCATACTTTGGCTCAGCAAATCATCCTCTTCAACTTTTACAGCAGGAGAGCAATAGAAACCTAGTTAGTCTTTACAGAGTCTTAAGTTTCAGCATAGAGCAGCCCACTGGGAAGGTTTCATACAGACCCCACCGCACCTTGGGTAACAGGTTACATTAGAAAGTATGGACTTCCATAAGGTAGAATGACATGGCCCAGGAAGGAAAACACCTGGAGTTTCTCAAAAGATAAAGGGTGCTCTGAATAATCCCAAGTTCAATGAAGAACCGGAATCTCAAATCAACCCTCAAAGCAGTTTTGCTCCCTTAATTCTTTTAGTCTGTTAATGTCTTCACCATCTGTCAGTCATTCAAGTTTAGAGCCTCCTAGTTAAATTTGACTTCTCCTTCTCCCTCATCCCCATTGCTAATCAGCCGCCAAGGCCTGTCAGTTCTACCTCTTCTACGCTTCTTTCTGTCTCTCCCTCTTCATACCATTTGTTGTCACCCAAATTCAGACCCCGTTATCTTTTTCTTGAAATACTAAAATAGTCTCATCACTAGTTGTCCATTTCCCATCTTTCAGCTGCTCTACCAATTGTTGCTTGATTTTCATCAAGACCAGCTCTATTTCTGACACGTACCTACTTACTGAGAAACTTTAATAGTCTACTTCTACAAAAATAACCCTCAACCCCTATCCTACATTTTAGGATTCCCAGGGTTCTGACCACCTCAACCTCAACTTCTAACCCTCATCTGTGTATACACACTCACAAAGGTTTCTCTGGGTCCCCCAAGCACATCCCAAACATTTTTTTTCTGTCCAGCTTCTACCCAAGAATTATTCCATATCTGGCATCCCATAAGTCCCCATTGCTACCTGCCACCTATCCTCTTAGATCTAGCCAATGCTGTGGTCTTGATGGACACAGATGCTCAAGCAACTAGAGGTACTTTCTGAGAATCCAGAAAATATTTCTTTTCACCTATTGCATTGATATCTCTATTTTCAAAGTAGAAATAATAGCTTTCCCATGGTTTTCAATTCATTAATTTAACTATTTTTTTTTATTGAGCACACTACTGTGACTTCTACAAGCACTAAGGATATAATAATAAATGTACACAACTTACCAAAACTTCTGTCTTGGAGCAGAAGCTTGACTGGCATGTTCAGAGAGGAAGGATGAGAACTGAACGGTAATAGAGGGTCTGAGGAATAAAAGACCCTGAATGCAAAGATCAGGTTTGAAATAAAAGATGAACACTAAGTAGAATTCCCCCAAAGCCATCATCAAATAGCATCTACTGAGTATTTTACTTTTTCTTTTCCTCCTAAGAATTCTCATTATTTATTTCCAGGCTGGACTACTGGAAATCAACTTGCATACTTTTTACGTGGAATTGCTTTATTTCACATTCACCTATGCTTCTCCTAGGGAAAACCGTACTATGGCATCATTTGCTTTTAGGAATAAAGTCCTTCTACTGCACATTCTTTCCACATGTCTTCCGGCTTCTGTGTTTTCTGTTATTAAATCAGTTGACTGTCTTATTAAAGCAAAGATTGCATTTTGATCTTTTTCACCTTGGCGGTCTTTCAGATTTTATTTATTTAGTTAGTTTTCAGCAGGTTTATTTTGACATTATTTCTTTATATTTGATCTGCTTAGTATTTATATAGTTTGTGTCATTAATTAGCTTGGGGAAATTCTCATTCATTTTCTCTTCAGATTTTTGCTCTGCCCAATTTTTCCTCTATTTTTCTTGTTAAACTAGAGTTAACACATATGTTTGGTATATTTACAGCCTTTCATATATTTTCATGATTATTACTATAATTTTATTTTTCATTTTTTTGCTTGTTTTGTTTCTCACCATGCTCAAACTGAATTTTTTTATTGGCTTAGATTTTCCTATTTACTAATAATCTCTTCACCTGTATCAATCCATTTGATTCTTTAAAAATAATCACAGGTTGGTCAGGTATGGTGATGCACACCTGTAATCCTAGAAGCTTGGGAGGCTGAGGCAGAAGGAGAGCAAGTTCAAAGCCAGCCTCAGCAACGGTGAGTTGCTAAGCAACCCAGTCAACTCCGTGAGACCCTGTCTCTAAATAAAGTATAAAATAGGGCTGGGGATGTGACTCAGTGGTTGAGTGCCCTTGAGTTCAATCCCCTTACCCACACCCACCAAAAAAATAATCACAGCTTGGATGGTAAAATTTCCATCTTGTCATCTATTTTCTTAAACATATTAATCATAGCAATTTTCAAGTTCATAGCAAACTACAATTTTGGATCACCTGTAGTTCTGTTCCCTTTATTTATCTTTCTCTTTGTCCAATTTTGATAAAACTTATAATGCTAGATCTTATATTAAAAAAAAAACTATAGACACTTTGGATGATATTTTCCTGCTAGAGAGGAATTGCCCAATCACATGGCAGGTAGCCAAAAGAGGACATGTCTCCATCAGTTATTGCCGTCTAACAAATCCACTCCAAAAGCTGATTGCATTAAAAGAAATGACAAGCACTTCATATCATAATTCTGCAAGTCAGGATTTCAGAGAGACCCCAGCAGGGATAGTTCATCTCTGTCCTATGTTGTCTAGGGTCACGGCTGGGATGGTTTAAATAACTGTAAAAGACTGGGACAATTTCAAGTCTTATGTCTGGGGCCTCTGCTCTCTTCCTCAGAATCTGCTGAGGAGCTGGCTCCTTTACATACCTCCTTGTGACCTGCATTGGAATGTTTAGAACAGAGAAGAACTGACTGGAATCACTTTCCACATACTGTGATCTTAAGATAGCAAGACTTTTTTTTTGTGTGTGTGTGTGGCAACTGGTTTCCCACAGAGTGGGCAAATCAATAGAGAATATTCCAAATGGCCTAGGTGGGGGCTTCAAGGCTTATTTTTCTCTTAGTCTCAGAAATCCCAGAAGGCCACTTTCTGGGTATATTTATGGCATATTTATATTCATGGAAGATTCAAGGAAAAGCAAATTGGCATCGAAAGAGAAAGAAAATTGGTGAAGTAGATTATGTCATTCCAATTAACAGATTCCAGGCTGGATAACAGACTTTGAAAGTTTTGTTTATTTCTGTTTGCCTTCAGTTCTGAAGTTTAGCCCTTTGGGGGTAACAGCCAAGAATGTGGGTAGGGTATCTATCAGGACCCCTCTCCTTTCTTGCATCCTGGATTACCATTTGTGCTCTCAGTTCTGGGAAGATGAAGACACTTGGTCTTTATCCTGATGTTTATTTAATTTCTTGGCCATTTCCCCTTCTTTCCAGAATCTTCTGCCTGCCTTGAAAGCTCTCCCATTTTTTCAACACAGTATTTTTGTGCTTTTATAGCTGTTCTTAATGGTTCCTAATGGTTTGATCCACTGTAAGCTATACTATCACAGTCAGAAGGAGAAGCCCACAGTCTTCAATGCAAATGATTTTCTCTAGTTCAGTTCTCACAATACTGAGTGTTCTGGTCCTGATTATCCTCTTCTCTTACACTGTGACATACTTTCAGAAGATGGCATCTTCTTGTCCTTTCACCCATGCTCTAGTTTTGATATGAATGATAACCCTGTTCCATTGGATCACGATGCCCCTTGTCATTAATATAGATTCTGCCTATGCTTCTTTTGGCTTCCCCCAAACATATACTTCGTCAGAAAATGTCTAATCACAAGCCTTACTTAAAGCTATGGGTATACCTTTATAGCTCATTCTGGTCCCTGGAGAAGGACCAGTATATAAGCCACCATCAGTGTCCTTCACATCTCACCCATGGCAGAATACTACAAGGAAACATGCCCTGGGACATATTTAGAAGGTGCTTTGTGATCTCATACTCTAATTCATAATTAATTGCATGGGTTTAAGATTTCTGCTTTGCATACTAACTACCAAAATAGAAAAAAAATCTAACATCTCTAATAATATTAAAAGATATTAATACTCTTTCCTCTCTTCAGAGCACAGTAAATTTCATTCTGGGTTGCTAAATATATCAATAGATGAACCACCACCCATCTGGTGGTATGAAGAGGAAAGTAATTGTCAAATACCGAAGAGGTAAAAAGGCCTAAGCTTCCTGATTCACCTGTTAGTGTTCTTTCCTGAGCAGTGGGTTTGCCAAGATTGATGTCAGAGGCAGCCTGAGAGCTCTTCTGCATTAGCAGAAAGCATTAGTGCCTCTATGAGAAAGTTTTTCCTCCTGTAGACAAATCCAGTTGACGTGCATGTTTGTGTGTGTGTGTGTGTGTGGACATGTGCACATGCATGCACACTTATACACTGTCTGGTAGATGAGAATGAATTTTTGTGATTTTTTTAAAAAAAATTGATTCTAGTAGTTTGAGGGATTTTTCTAGAAGAGGATAAGACCTCAGGTAGCGAGGGCTCAGCCTTTATTGACAAGCACTTCACAAATCATTTTTGAATGAATAAATGAGTTGATGAGTATGAATAATTGCATAAATAGTGGAAACACACATCCCTTCTTTAATGGGAATCAAAAGCAAAATAAAACAAATAAAAATCTCAACTCTAAAGACCAGCTGGGGAGAACCTCTAGCCAAGGAGTATCAGAGGACAGAGAGTCTCCTTTTAACCTTCTGCCCTAGATTCCTCGCAGCACAGCATAAATCAGGGGAAGTAGGTTCAAAAAGTATTTTATTAAAGTTGGGGAATAACTAACAAAGAACAAAAGAAGCACAGGGTTAGCTATTCTGATTGGCAAGACACAGTGTTCTCTCTCTAGGCTCCAACGTTCAGTTCCATGAACACATGGCCCTTGGGGAAAATGCTTCCAACTACTTTCTGTTTCTATGTTAGAGAGGGTGTATTTGACCATCCCTGCTTGAATATGGCTTCCTCAGCCTACTAATTCGTTCAAGTCATTTATTCCACAAACATGCTTTGAGTACTAATTGTGGATCAGGCACGTCTAATTTGAGTGTCCTCAAAAATGACTAAGAAACTATCTTGGTCCTCACCCAACTCCCCAACTTGTGCCAGTCAGACACCTACATAAAAAACTCCAGTATAATGTGATATACACTGTGAAAGAAAAAACGCACAGGATGCTATGGTAGAAGAGGTAAAGGAGACCTAACATATCCTGAGAAAGTTGCTGAAGAAGATGAACCAAGAAAGTCTGAAGAAAGTATTGGCTGAGTTCACTGTTGAGGAATCAGTGAACAAATGGCTGGGGTAGGCTTGGGAAAAGAAGGGAACAGAATCCCAGGTAACAGGGACAGCACAAGAAAAGTATAAAGGCTAAAAACAGCAACCATTCAGTGTTGCTGAAAAGAAAAAAAAAATGAAGGTGGAAGGACAATAAGAGACATCAGGTGGGAGATCATGGAAGACCTTGCAGATTGGTATTTAGATAAACCATTCCATGTTTTTATTTTTCCTATATTATGTATTTCAATGGTCTGAATGTTCATACCTCCCTAAAATTTTGTAGACTGAAACTGAATCCCCAATGCGACAGTGTTAAGAGGTATCAGAGGTGATGAGGTCTCTGCCTTCTAGATTGGGATTAGTGCCCTTATAAAATAGGCTTGAGAGCCTGTTCCACCAAGTGAGGCCAACATGAAGGCACAGAATCTGCTGGAATCTTGAAATTGGTCTTTCTAGCCTCCAGAACTGTAATAGTTTTCTGTTGTTTATAAATTACCTGATCTAAGGTATTTTGTTATAGTAGCCTGAATGGACTGCAACAGCATTCCTTTAAAAAGTGGCCCATAGCACCAGGCATGATGGCTCACACCTGTAATCCCAGCAACTCAGGATGGTAGAAGCTGAGGCAAGAAAATTGTAAGTTCAAAGCCAGCCTCAGCCATGTAGTGAGGGGGTCTAAGTAACTTAGTGGGACCCTGTCTCAAAACAGGAAATTGAAAAGGGTGGGGGATGTGGCTCAGTGTTGAAGTGCCCTTGGGCTCTATCCCCAGGAACACCCGTCCCCTCAAAAAAGATCCTGTAGCTTTCACCAGTTTCTGAAAAGCATCCATGACCCAAAAGGCTCAGGGACCTGATGTGAGTTTGGGCAGTAATTCTAAATATGATCACAAGTCAGAAATATCTAGCCATATTTAGAAACGTTCAGATGAAAGGACATAACCCCTGCTTTTTGAATCACATTCTGGATGTGGGCTTAGAAATCTAAATATTTTTTAAAGCTTCTAGGCCCTCAAGTCCAGGAGCTGCTGGTTAGGACTGAGAGGCGAGGCCTTCACCCTTGCCTGCCCCAGGTTTCATACACTCGGTTTCCATTTTCTTCTCCTTTTATTCACATCATAAATACGCTCTCAAGTGAGGCCCAAATGTTATATAAGAATGTGGTTTTCCTTTGAAGGTTACAATAGGGTAATCATAATTGAATAAGGTACTCTCAGTTTTTATACAAGGGCCATGGCCCACTGAGTAATGGAGTAGGGTGACTCTGAGATGACTCATGCTAACTCAAAAGCTTTTGGGTGGTCACCTTGGGAGCAGTCCTCAGCATCCACATAGAATGACTACAGCACTCACCTAAGTCACAGGAGAAAAGTTGCTTCTGCAATGAAAGATTCAGTAATATACTGCAGAGTCACTGCCGCCAAGCAGTTGGGTGCTTTATTTTTTATAGACACTACAAGTTGATGGGCGAGAGAAAAAAAAAGGGGGGGGGGCCCTCAAAATAAAGTGTTTAGACAATGTTAGGCAAAAAATAGCTGAGGGAATTTGTTCCTGCCAATATCTAGAAGCTATAAATAAGGAGTTAGAGTGTGAAAAGGAAGAAACCTAACATGCAATGCTTCTGAGATATGCTTGGCTTAAAAAGATTTCTTCAAAAAAGTTGGAAACAGATTGGCCATATATATGATATTTGATGAAAAATCTGAATGTTCTCTTTCTTAGCTAAGAAAGAGGGTAGAAGAGCACACTCATTAAATGGAAAAGCATTCATAGATGCTCTCAGTAAAGCTATTCTACATTTGGGGATCAGAAAGAAAAACAAAGATGAATACACACCATACAGATAATTTCCCACATCTGTTAAAAATGCAAAATGTCAACCACCCCAGAGCCCCCACCTCCTCTCCCGTCTCCACAAGCAGTTTTACAAATCATCACCATGGAGGCGATTATTTCCACCAAGTGACTCTTTGGCATGAGTTGTGGTTTGGGTAACTTCAGCATAATGGTTTATTTTTGGACTCAAGGTGACTTGGATTTAGAGGTGGGTTCATTTTACCAGTGAGAGTCCTCAGTCCAATGAACTAAATCTCATTTGATAACCACAAATAATTGGTAGTTTTTCTTTTGCTCCAAGAAGATTGTATAGCAAAAAAATCCAGAAAGCTTGGTGAGATTTGACATGCTATATTCAGTGTTCATGTCATATCAACTGCAGGATGCCTCGTCTTACAAAATTGAAATCTTTTGTTTGTAGAGACTGTTTAAGAAATATGGCATCTTGTTTAATAAAAGATGGGTTCTTCCTTTGGCAATTTTCTATGACTTTAAAGATTTAGGAAATTGTTTCTTGCCCTGCTATCAGTAGAATCCTGGGCGAACATGGATAACCTTCAGGGAGTCCATGAAACTCAACTTGAAAACCATTCTTTTAGCATCTCACAATAGCATAAAGAACCACATTTCCTAAGTTTCAAATGTCTCCCTAGAGGCATTCTCGTTGACTGATATTTGGAGTCCCCCACCAACCAAGGGTGGAATCTTTTGCTAATTATTTTCCAAAATTCTATTTCTTTTCTTGCTGGTTAATTTTCATATTCTGACAACTTATTTTAAATTGAAATATAAATAATACATAATAAAATGCAAGAGGTAAAGTGCATAGTCCTTGGGTTTTGACTGTCAGTCACACAGATATAACCACCTCCCAAATCAAGACTTCGAAGAGTTCCATTAGCCAAGCTCCCTCATTCTGCTCTCTGGTTATATCTTATCTCCATCCAAGCCCAGAGACAACCACTGTTATTATTATTACGTCAATTAGTTTTGCCTATTTTAAAACAATAAGAATATTTGTCTTTATGGTGTCTGTTGATAAGCAGAATCAAAACAAATAGTTTTTATTTTTAAATGTTTATTTTTATTCCTTTTTCAATTTTTATATTTTTATTTATATTTTTTAATAAGAAATGTTTATTTATGTCAAGTTTAGGGGAATGGTTTCCAATCTTGTCCTAAATGCCACATATTTTGATATGCTGATCTTGTATACCAACACCTTCATCTATTTGCTTATTTATTTTTGGGGGGTGGGTATATTCTTTGGGTTTTCTAAATACACTTAACACAGTTTTTGTTTCTTGTATTATGACACTATGGCACTGACTGAGATCCCATACAATGATAAATTGAAGTAGTGAGGGTAGACTGTTTTTTTTTTATTATTTTAGAAGGAAAGTACTCATGATTCACCAAAGACTATGATGTTAGCTATTAGGTTTTCAGAGATACACTTAATCAGGATAAGGAAGTTCTCCTCTGTTCCTATTTTACTGAGAATTTTTATCATGAATTTTATTGATGCTTCTCTGTATCTATTGAGATGGTCATATTCCTTTGCCCTTTGTTAACAGTGTGAATGACAGTGATTGACTTTCCAATGTTCAACCAACCTTGCACCCCAGGTCTTGATGTGTTGTTGTTATTAGTCAGCTTCCCATTACCATAGTGAAATACCTGAAATAATCAATTTATAATTAGAAAAGGTTGATTAAATTTGATTTTTGATCATGGGTTTGGAAGGTCCAGTTCATAATCAGTAAGCCTCTTTGTTTTAGGTTTGTGTAGAAATAACACATAATGCATAATGGTGTGAGTGTGTGTTGCAGCAAAATTGCTTACCTCATGGCCAGGAAGGGGGAAAGATAGATAGATAGATAGATAGGTAGATAGATAGATAGATAGATAGATAGATAGATAGATAGATAGATAGAACCACAGTCCCCTTTAAGGGCATGTCTGAGAACATTCAAGAACCAAACTATAGCAGTTATCCTTTTTATATATTGCTATATAAAAGGGTTTTTATGCTGTCTGTCTTATGAAGAATATCAATATGTAATTTTTCTTTTCTTGTTATATCTTTGTCAGGTTTGTTTAATAAGCATTATGCTGACTTTATAGAATGTATTAGAAAATGTTCACTATTTTCTGGAAAAGTTTGTGTAATGCCAATATTATTTCATTCTTGAATATTTGATAAAATTTATTAATGATGCCAATTGCATTGTGATTTTTCAAAAGAAAAGATCTTGTTATAAATTCAAAATTTTAATAGGTATAAAGCCAAATTTTTTTTCTTTTTGTGATGATTTTGGTAAATTATATTTTTCAAGAAATTCTTGCACTTTGACTTGCTAAATTGACATGATTTTTAATAATATCATCTTTTTAAAAAGCCTTTAAATAACTGGGAATTTGTAGTGATGGTCTCTTTGTTCCTCATATTAGTAATTTATGAAGTTAAAGTCTGCTGAAATGAAATTTCTCAGCTATTTTCTGTCTGAAATGTTTTTCCAACATTATGAGAATATTTTCATGGTGTATTCTTTATCTTTGGATTTCAATAACTTGACTATTTGGGGCTGAGGTATATTTTTTTTCATTTTTATGCTGTTTAGAATTTCATGTCTTGGACTTGTGGGTTGATGTCTTCCATCCACCTTTATTTTTCCTTTGGTACTGGGGATTGAATGAAGGGGTGCTTAACCACTGAGCAACACCCCCAGCCCTTTTTTATATTTTATTAGAGACAGGGTTTCACTAAGTTGCTTAAGGCTTCACTAAATTGCTGAGGCTGGTTTTGAACTTGTGATCCTCCTGCCTCAGCCTCCCAAGTCACTGGGATTACAGGAGTGTGCCACCTCACTCAGCTTCTGTCCACTTTGAAAAGTTCTTAGTCTTTGTCTCTTCAAATATTTTTTCTCTCTTATTCTATTTAATGGAACTTTGATTATTATTATTTCTTTTTAATGGAACTTTGTTCCTGTGGAAGCTCTGTTCAGTTTTAAAATTACTTATTTCTTTACATACTTTAGTTTGGATAACTTGTTACTACCTCTTTAGGTTCATTAGTTCTTTTCTTTTGAACCCAGGGGCACTCAATCACTGAGCCACATCCCTAACCCTTTTTTAAATATTTCACTTAGAGACAGAATCTCATCGAGTTGCTTAGAGCCTTGCTAAGTTGCTGAGGCTGGCTTTGAACTCATGATCTTACTGCCTCAGCCTCCCTGAGCTGTTGGAATTACAGGCATGCACCACCAGGCTTAGCTCATTGGTTCTTTATTCTGCTGTACTCAAGCAGTTGTTAAACCCATCAAACAAGGTATTCACTTCTGATGTTTTCATTTTTAGTTCTAGAATTTCCATTAAGATTTTTTCCCATAGTTTTTATATCTTCTGATGAAATTTTATAGCTTTTCAAAAATGTTATGTACCTCCCTCATAGATGATTTGACATTTATTATAATTACTTTAAAGTCTTTTTCTGCTAATTTTAACAGTTGGGTTATATATGGCTATCTTTTGTTAACTTTCCCCTCTTTATCATGGACACATTTTTCTTTTTTCTTTTGCATGTCTTATAAATTTTTATTATATATCAGATATTGTGTGCAAAATAATTGTAGTGATTAAAGTACTGTCCCTAGAAAATATACCTCTTCATCTGTTATGCTGCTAGTGTGAGGGCTAAACCAATGAACTGTAGTTGAACTTAGTCTGGACTTCATTGCAGCACTACTTGGATTCTATTCACCACTGACTTCAAATACTTGAGGACAAGGTCAAGACTTTTCCTTTAGTGGGCTTTTGATCTGAGCACCAACACTATCAGACCCTGAAGCTCTTTCTGTGCCTTAATCCCAGCTTACAGCTTTCCAATTTTCTTGAGATTTCTCTATGCTTTACAGCTCAGCTGCCAGCTTTGTTAGGAACTGAGAAGTTTCCTCTGCTTCTCATCTCTACTCGTAGATTTCTTCACCATGGGTGATCTATTTCTTCTCAAGCTGTTACATTGACCCAAGTTTTCAGAAAGATGCCACATTGCAGTAGAGAACAGTCCTATGCACCTCAGGATATCTATCTCAGCAATCCTGCTCTGCCTCAGCTCTCAGTGAGCCAATTCCTTGCATCTGATCGAGATCCTATGCACCTTGAGGGATGCTCAGCTTTGTGCCCTGGTCTGAGAATTTGGGGAGTCCCTGGTTGATGTCTCTGAACCTCACCCACTTATGGCAGTTTGCCTTGATTCTCCTTATACTCTCTTAGAATGGAGTAATGTCCTGGAATTGCTAGGGATAAAGGCAACCATGGGTACTCCTAGGAAGGGACCGTCACATCTAAGATTTAGTTCACTTAAGTTCCTTTGCATTTTAGCTCTCTGCAGGGTTTTAAGTGATCATGATATCACCGTCTATTTGACTTGCACTCATTGTGCTCATTATAAGGATGAGAGTTATGATCTCTTGAAACTCTCTACATCCTAACCAGAAACAGACGTCTATTCTTCCATTTCAAAAGTCTTCAGAGCTAGACCTTTCCTAAAGATTTTGAAAAGAACAAGTTTCCTACTGTTTCCTGCATCTTTCTCATGTCATCTGATATGATCCACAGTTCCGGGATTTTGCACCAAACTTGTGCATTGGGAAGAAGAAAAATGGGACTCCATGGAACTACCACTAGGAGTACCTCCTGTTAGCCAAGCAGCCATCCTGAGCCACGCCAAACAAACCTTTGAGCTATGGTCACATCTTTCACATCCATCTCTCACTTTCCTGTCAACTATCTATATCTGATGGAGGGTATTCAAGCCATGGCCCTTTGTAAACAGTGCCCTTCTCACTCTTCTCTTCTATTACATTCCAAGACATGGCTTCAGCATGCACTTGAATGTACATCTTCTATAACGTCTTCCCTAACATGCTAAATGCCTCTTAGAGTTTTGCTACACTGTGGATGTAAGCCTGACCCTCTGTAGGTGCATACAACGGACGGGAAAAGATAGCGCTTCCTTCTTCCAGGTGCCATCAAACAATCTAGGATGAGTCTCACTGACCTGACGGGATACATTAACTCCCCTGGAGTCAGGATGAGGGGTGGGGTCAGCAATGTTCAAATGAAGGGGACCAAAAGGGAAAGGAAGGTGGATCTCCTAAGAAAAACAGGCTGCTATTGGTAAGGAAGGGGCACTAACAGTCATGAAGAAGGCTAAAATTGCTTTTCTTAAAACATAACTGATATTGATATTCACAAAAGAAAGAGGAGAAAATTTGAGGGGGACTATCCATTTCAACCTGAAGACAAGATGAATGTGAAGGACATGGTACCTAGGAAAAAATCTCCAACATCCTAATAGAGGGCTATTATTATAAATTAGTTGCTGAGGAAAATGATACATGACTTTTTTTAAAAAAACACTGAAGACCATTGTTGTTAACTTTCTAAGAACCCAAATATTTTAAATATTTTGGCTGTCAAACTATTTTGATTGTATATTTTCTATACATTTTCTTAAAAAAATTTCAAACTATTGACTCTCTTAGCAATTATAATTCAGTATTATTGTCCCTTCTTTTTAATGACATAAATCAAAAATAAATATTTTCATTTCCTCATTCAAAATCTATATAGCTTTTTATTAAGTAAGTTTAAATTTGCTCCCAGTAAGTTTTAGCAAAACATATTGCAAATATACAGCAAAATATTTTTAAATATTGATAATATTTGAAATGCCAGCTTCATGTCTCTGACTCATTCTAAATGAATGGTTACAGATATGAACAAAGATTTCTCTTTAGGAATATATACCACAGCACTGATCTCACTGATTAAATCCTGATCAGATATTTACCACATAATTATATATGGTAAACACACCTAAATTTAAAATAAAACACCTAAATTTAAAATAAAATTTTAAATACCTAAAAATTATAAAATGCCCAAATTTCTAATGGTTAGGAGTTGATGAAAAAATTATGGAATATATGGAATGGCCACATAATGGAGTACTATACAGTCATTAAAATTTGACTGGATATAATTTAATGACATGGGACAATGCTTACTATAAGTTTTTTAAAATGTCCTGAGATAACATGTATATGGATCTTTGGGAAACAGATAAAATAGCCTCCAAGTCTTTCTCTTCCCAGCCTAATTTTTTTTCTACTCTAAGATAGGATGATCTAAGTCTGTCTGATTGAAGACACATTTCAGATCTGTTTCACAAGCAGATTTGGCTAAGAAAACCAGGTTATTGTCATTCAGTTTGGGACAGAATTTAAACTTGGCAAATGATTTACATATCAGTGAGGGTATAACTTATTTATTTAAACCACCAGGAAAAAAAAAAAAAAAAACGATCCATAAGGATTTGCACCCAAATGCCATTTCAGTCTTGAGCTACCTCAAATATATTCCACTGAGTGAGAATGAAAAACAGACCATCACTCAACAAAGTTCAGCCAGAAAAATAAAAATGCAACTTGGCGCAATTTTGGCTGACGGACAGCCCATTCCTGAATATTATGATGATTTCATGTTGTTAGGCATTAAAACCTGATTCTAAATGAAAACAAGAGGTGCCTGTGGCACTAGAAAGACCACAGCTTATTTGGGGTCAGTATTGAAATCTGGAACATTAGGCTAAGAATGTTTCCACTTTAACAGGTTAGGGAGAGATTCTTAAACCCCTTTTGGTAACATATTTGTTATTATTAACAGGCACCTATAACATACTGCTATTCCAGAAGCTAATATATTAATTCATTTAATCCTCATGAAAACTCCATGTGGTAGAGACGAGTCCTAACTGGAAGAAACTGAAGCACAGAGAGGTCAGGGAAGGTCATAAAACCATTGGGCGAAAGAGTCAAGATTGGAACGTAGGTGGTTGGGCTCCCAACTGTGCTTTTAACCAGCACATTTGGACAGTTAATCAGTGTGAGGTTAAAAACCAATAAAAAACCCAAATCCAGGGAAGCAGATGAGTCCTGTCTTACTCTGTCTTCCAAAGCAGATTTGCACTTCTAACATCAGGCCCGGAGCCTCCTTCTTCGTCTCAATATTTTGAGCTCCTGCACACCAGAAAGACTGCACTAAGTCAGGGGAGTCCAACACAGAATGACTCAGGTGTCTACAAATAGCTTCTAGTTTTCTCTTCTCTGGAGTGGACTTGGCGGAAATGCTCAGACCATCAAGCAGCACCATCTGTAATTTGTAAAGGAGGATTTTCTCAAGGTATCTCTACATGTTGTAGCTCTCATTGAAACATCTGTGCGGTAGGCTGAGACCAGATTTTTAAAAGGAACTTTTCCAACTAGCCTTCTCAGTCATTCTCCAATGTGAGGATGATGCTATCATTAGTCACACTTGGGGGGCTGGATCTTACAAGTTTCTCCACCTTCAGTCTGGAACCTGAAACTTCATACATTCGTTTCTGAGCCTACCCTGATGATTTGCCTTTGATTGGCTTGTGCAAACTCATCCTGATTCCCTCTTCACACAATCCTCAGTATAAAGTACTCATTCAGAAAATATGGATAAGTATCTTTCAGTCACCATTTTACAGATGGACAAGCTGAAATACATAAAATCCTGACTGATGCCCTGAAACCAATCAACTTGACATTCGCTCCCTTTCGAATATGCAAGGTTGGTGATGTGTCCTTTCTGTAAAAAATGTCCACTGAAAGAAGGTAGGTGGGTCATTCACAGAGATGGGAGGAGGGAGGAAGGAAGGAAAGGATAAGAGAGGAACATAGAAGGAGGTTCATTTCTGTCCTAAAACCTTACTCTAGTGGCCCTGAATCATGAGCTCCAACACACCTGGAACCGTTTATAAATTCTTTTGAGAAATGCCAGTCCAATAAATGCTTCACCAGCCGGTAATTCATGAGCTCCAGGCAGTAGTTGGAACCAAGGGGGGTAATGGCCACAGCTGTCAGGCTCCAGATGCTCTGGGGCCGGGCCCTGCCACTTTGTCCCAGCGTCCGTGTGGAGGAACGCTGTGAACTGGGCACATCACCACTGTTCGCACTGGCCAGCTTCCAACAGCACCAGCTGCATCTGGCCTGGAAGATGGCAGTTGCTGGCGGCCCTGTGTTCCCCACGAGGCTGGGTGCTGGGCTGCAGCCAGGCTGTGAGAGCTGGGCCTCCACCGGGCATGCTCAGTCCAACATCCTCTGCCTGTCTCCCCTGCAACCCCCACGGAGGCATTGGGTTTCCCAGCACACTGCATGGGAACAGGTGTCTTTCTGTAGTCAAGAGAAGAGATGGAATGAAAACCACGCAGATGAAAAGTTATGTCATTTATTAATAATTTCTTTTTTTTTTTCTTCTATAAATTGGACCGAAAAAGTCTTTGGTGACACTCTCTATAGAACAATCTATCTTGGATGGCAAAACCCAGACATAAAGTTACACAGGTCAGTGAAGTAAATCAAGAGCTATGGCTTTGTCATTGCTTGCACACTCCCACGCACACTTTAGGGCTTAATTGCATTAGATCATTAATAGTCTATAACAAATGGGGGAAAACACTTCCGAAAAGACCTGTGGTGACACTACAAAAAAAAAAAAAAAAACATTGGCAACATATTAGAAAATTCTGTCCCAAATGTACATTGTATACAAAATAAGGTATACTTTTTTTTTTTGGCTTTACAATCTGCCACCTAAAATAATTCCAGTTTTTAATGTCTTTCTACCCCTCAACATATCCTATACATATTTTTCTCTCAAAATCAATATACAAGGTTCATTACATGGTAACTAGGTCATTTGCACGGCTCAAATTTTAGTAAGAATTACAACCGGGGAAAAAAAAAAAGGAATGTTATTTTTATAGAACAGAAAACTATTGCAGAAATCAAATGACCTTTGAGGCCTAAAGGCAAATCATTACAAAAAATAGAGTGACTGAAAGGCTAGCTTGACTTGATTTTAAACAAGGGTGAGACGACGCCACTCTGGGAGCTCAGCCTTCTCCGTGGCTGCCTTCCCTTCCTATTCACTGGACATGGAAGGCCCAACTGTGGGTGTATCACCAGCCTCCTGCTATGGAATATATTGCAACTGTAGACTAGTGAAAACCATGGTCCCAGCTAAGTAAAAACCATGGAAATAAAATCCTTTGATTTTTTGGAATAGGTAAAAAGGAGAGAGCTTCCAGGAGTTATCTTCATTATCAAAAAATCATGCTGTAAATAGCAGGTTTTCTATCCAGAGCTTCTGGACAGCATTACTCAATTGGGTGTGTGTGTGGGGGGGTGGTTCTTAGGATACTCCATTTCTTTCCTCCTTTTAAATAGACTTGGAGTCAGGAATAATATAATCTCTACATACTAAATTTTAAATATTGAGTGAGACAAGTTTAGCACAGTCTGATATTAATGTATGTTCACTGAGAACTCAATAAATAAATAAATAAATAAATAAATAAATAACTTTGTCCCCCATCAAACATGCCTGAGGAAAGAAGTCCAGCTTTGAAAGGACTTCCTTGGTTAAATTTGGTCAAGAGTGACAAAGTATCTCAAGGGTTCTTGTCCGCAGTTGCTGTACATGGAAACTAGGTAGATGAATTCAGCAACTGGAGTCCTGATGTACGGCTGCATGGGGGTCATATAAACTATTAGAAGGCAGAGGCATTTTTATTTCAGAGCTCATGGCAATAAGTGGTCCTTTTAAGACTTGGAGCTCTCAGAGACCTGAAGGAACATAAGACACTTTGACCCTGGAAATTTCATCTCCGCATTTGCATGTGTAATTCAGCCTTGTCCAGCAAGAGTCTCATACAGATTCTAATCTGATAAAGCTTTCTGCCTTCTCTGCGTCCTTTAAACAGGTTGAATTAAAATTTTGTGAGTTCTTAAATCAAGTGCTTCCTCTTTTTTTTTTTTTTTGTTTTTGTTTTAGAAAACACTATATAGGTCTATTCACATCACTCATCTCACCCCTGATTAAATTAAAGTTCAGTAACCTTTATGAAAGGCCACCAGCATAATATTCCTTCAAGTCACCAGGAATTTGAGAATCACCAAAATAAAGGCTAACATAGCCTACTGTAATGAAAACCAAAAAAATCATTCCAAAAGGGAAATTGAAGGAAGCAACCGGAATTGATCCTTCTTTGAGCACCATTTGTAACAAGAAGAAATTAAACTGTAATGCACATAGGATTCCAGACACAAAATTTTCCTTACTTCTGAAGCATCATATCTGGAGGTGTGCTAATATGCCAGGTACACCCACCTAGTTATCTTTTGTGACATGCCTATAGTGATTATTGCATGGATTTTTCTATACAGTCTCAACTTTGGGTCATTTCATTTTTAACAATGGTGATCTGCTAAATGTATTATGTGTATATGATCTCTGGTATTTATAAGCCTTTTCATGTAAATAAATACATAGCCAGCCATTCTTTAAAAAGAATATTTTTAAGACCACATGTCCTAATGTGGGGCTGGAAAAGATGTGTGGAAATCACAAGGGCTGAGTCCTCTCTGGAGTTCCTGCATGTAATTCATTATGTGGTTGGCACTACTCTCTGCTTTGGCATCCTGCCAGCTCAGCTCATGTAGGTCACCTAGGGACCCCTGGTTATCATTAAAGTTGGCTAAGAGATAACTCCTGACATCCTACAGCAATGGCTACGATTTGTCAACTTGCTGCAATGCAATATACAACTCTTTCCTAAGAGAATTAAAATTACATCTTACTGTTGGGCCTCGCTGATTTGCTGAGCATTGTTCGATTCCCAGCTGCATATTTCAAATGAGAAAAGAACATGCTAGCTAGCATCCCCGAGAGATTTACCCAGAGAATGACAAATGAAACCGTGGAGATTTAAAGTAGATGAAAAGTGTGTCAGATGCTGTTCTCATTTATAATTACCATCTTTTTTTTTTTTCATATGGCACTTTTTTGTTGTTGTTGTTTTTGTGGGGACTATGTGCCCCGTGAGCTTTATGACAGGTAAATTTGGCAAGGCAGGTCCCTGAATGTCCTTATGTGACTGACTGGCACAATTAGGGACATTGCTTTGTAAGCCAAGATGACAACATGAGTTTTAGCGTGGCTTAGGGTTGTTGGATAAAGTATTGCATTTTTTTGTGAAGGTGACAGATACAAGAGTAATATTCCAGTTCTGAAAAAAAAATAGTTTAAATGCAAATTTGTGAAGGCTAGATGAATAAAGGATTAACTGCTAACCCTTTAACATGCAGCTTAGATGACATGAAACCTATTGGGCATTTAATAGAAAAATACACATGGACCAAGAGCTAATTGTATCAAATGCATAAGAGACATCACATCTACTTAAGGGACAATGTCACATGTTTGAAAGTGGGCTAAGGAGAGTCAGTCTGGAGGAGAGAGATTTAGGGAGTTGTTCTGAGTCACAGGTGACAGAGAAAAGTCCCTCTTCTTGAACTTCCTTGCCTATATACCACTCGCAGCACAGCATCCGGACCTGGGGGCTCTGATTCTTGCTCTGCTGCTAGGCAACTTGGAATTATCATCTCTTTGACCTCTAAAAACACCTGCTTTCACTCCTGTTCATAGTTCCCCACAAGATATCCAAGTTCCTCTTTCTCTCCCAGGTACCTACAAAGAAAGGATGAGTTAGCATCCACCAGACAGGATTTCCACTGACTTTAGCCACATACTTGACGTTATTGGAACACAGTTTTGTGATGAACTTTCCTTCTAAGACAAAACTGGAAATACATGTATGGAATATGGCAGGTGGTTTTTCTTTTGGGAGGGGGTACTAAAGTGCTTATTGTTTATTCTGCATAATATATCGTAGGGACCAATAATCTGTCTAGTCCCTGTTCTCTTTTGCCTCTTCCAAGCAGAAAAAAGCATTTGTTATCAGAAGTCTTTGTTTTTTATAATAGAACTGAGATATGATTTGTGGGTTTTTTTTTGTTTGTTCATTTGTTCTTGTAGTTTCACAATCATCATAAGCTCAAGACAGCCTTTGCAGCAATAGAAATGTTCTTTTTAACAAGAAGCACAACTGAACTTCTCACAGACTAAAAAATTACAATGAAATAAAAGAGTATTATGCCAGGCGAAGTGGTGCTTGCCTGCAATCCCAGCAACATGGGAGGATGAGGCAAGAGGATTGTTATGTTTGAGGCCAGTCTCACCAACTTAGCGAGACCCTGTCTCAAAACCAAAAAAGAGAAGGGCTGGGAATGCAGCTCAATGGTAAAGTAATCGTGGATTCAATCCCCAGTACCAAAAAAAAAAAAAAACAAAATAAAAAGAGTATTCACTTTTGTTTCTGATTATTTTGCTTGCCAGTTTCTTGCTCAAAAAAATGTTTGAGCAAAAATGGTATTAGGGTCCCTATGGTGAGGCATACTCTGTTTACAGCAATCCTCTTGTTCAATGGTGTGCATTGAATATTATTACTTCTTTCTCAACAAAGAAGCTTCCGAAACTTGAGGTTTTCACAAGCATTTAAGAGCTTGTGTTATAAATAATCTGTTCCCCCAGTACAGCCATTTTTCCTTGGCCTCTAAACTAAAGCCTTTCCCAGCTCTAATCAGACACAGGTTAATGGCTGACTCTGTCATCAGGCCCAAAACCTCTGAAAGGCATTGTGGGTTGACATTTCCATCTTACTAACATGCTGGTGGGTTGTGTGGATGGTTCCTTGTGCAATATGAACATTTCTTAATTATACTAGTAGTGTTTTCTTGGTACTAACTCCCCCCACCCCCCCAAAAGAAAAACATTATCATACTTATATATCTCAAACAAAACTTATATATTTCAATTCAGTTAGAATTGCCTACCTGAAAGTCATAATACTTGCTCTCATGCAGCGACATTTTAGAGATAAAAGTTCAAATGGGTTTGAAAATTCAAATTGGAAAACAATTTGCACTGGCAAAGTTGAATAATGAACTTGTCTTAACTTATGCTTAGTTACTTCTTGACACTGGGTAGAGTGACTTATTGTGTTTCCCGTGAAGTCTGAGCTTTTGCAACTGCAGGGGACCCTGCGTGACCAGCCGCATCCATGTCTGTGGGAAGCGGAGCAGCAGCTTTGAAATATTCACAACCAACACAATTTTGATTAAAGAAAGAACTCTGGTTTTTAATAGTTTTGATCATTAAAAAAGTTTAAACCTGCATAGCAATCATTTCAAAAATAATTATTTAATGTTCCATAATTAAACTGTACACAACCTAGTCTTGGGACATAGAAGCCAGTGAGGTGAGTTTGGTGCAGTCCCAGGAGCCAGGAGTCAGGTTCTCATTGGCCTTTTTTTTTTTTTGTCATTCTGTTCGTCTAGGTTTATTTGGATACTTGGCACAATCTGGCTCCGCCGATGAGCGGATCTGCACTGGGAAGAGAGCGCAGCTGGACCCGGGACCTGCTCGCTTCCCCTCCCCCACTCGGCCGCATTCCTCAAAGTCGTTCAATGTCTCGGTATTTCTTCCTCAGGATGGAGACCTGGTCTTTAAAAAGCACGGGGTCGAGCCTCATCTGAGAGTGGATCAGCGGCATGTAGCCAAACCAGCTGGCAAACGTATTCATGCAGCTCTGTCGCTGGGCAAAGTGGTCAGGGTCAGCCCAACGGGAAGCCCGGGAAGTCTAGGGAGAAGGAGAGACAGGACAGTGAGAGCTGTGCCCGGTGAGAGGGAAAGGCTGCAGGACCGTGAGCCAGGTGACTCACGGCCAGCAGCAGAGTCCAGGCCTGGGCCCAGCCTCACCTGCACACGGCAGGGGAAGAAGCAAGGTGCGGGGGCATCAGCCTTGCCAGCTGTCCCCAAGGCACCCAAGTTCATCGCTGGGGAAACACACCTATTTCGTTGAAGTTTTCTGAGTTGACTAATTCGCTTGTCAGGGAATGAAAATGCTTACCAAGTAAAACTCAACCACGATGGTCACTAACTGCACTTCTCTTGTCACCCAGGACCAACTACTATGACTAACAATGCTTTCTTGGTTTCAAAAGCAGTTTTTAAAATCCTTCTTGTTGCGGGGACAGGGTGGCCCACGCCTATAATCCCAGCAGTTTAGGAGACAGGAGGATGGCGAGTTCAAAGCCAGCCTCCAGACACTAAGCAACTCAGTGAGACCCTGTCTCTAAATAAAATACACAATGGGGCTGGAGATATGTCTCAGTGGCTGAGTTCCTCTAGGTTCAATTCCTAATATTAAAAAAATAAATAAAAAATCCTTGTTGATTTGAAGATACCAGTAGTAACTGTGAAGTCTGTCTTTCTACCTATTCCACTCTGGTCTTCTCCTGTCTTTCTACCTTTATAAAGATCTATGGAATCCCTTTGTTTAAAACTCATATGCATAGCTGAAGTTAGAAACAAAACCTGACACTTCATGCGGGACTAGTATCACACGGCCGCTAAAAATCTGACCTCCCCTCTAGAGACTTTTCTACTGAGATGACTCCACAAAGCACAAGGAGCTTGTCCTAAGGCTGTTCTTCTGCACTTAAATCCCCTAATTATGCTCTTCTCTTAACCCAAGAATGGTTGCATTTTCTATTCCTCTAAAGTGCCCAAAGATTACTTTTTAAAGGGCAATCAGTTCCTATAAACAGTCAGTGCTCACCTACAACAGAAAAAAATGTATTCTAGGCAAGTAAAAAAGACCATTAAAATCTTTTTAGCTCTCTATGTTGCCCCTAAGGTTGATTAAATATTTTTAGATCATGTAAATGATTGACATTGATATAAAAGCAAGCTTTAAATGACTTGAGTAACAAAATTTAAATAGAAAACTAAGCCTATTATCTTTAAAGCCAAGTTTTTATGAAAACAAAATATGGCTGCCCTATTATAGGACAAAAAATTTAGGTAAATAAGCAGCTCTTTAATGGTGTGTGTATATGTGTAAGTTTGTATGTATGTATGTGTGTGTGTGTGTGTGTGTGTGTGTGTGTTCAATGTGTTTATGTCCCCACACATTGATACAAATACACTTTCATGGGAAAGTACATTTTAGTGTGAAAATCATTCAGAGTCACTTTAAAACTGTGAGTGTCATCATCCTTGAAAATAACATCAAAAGTAAATACAAATGTCAAGTTATCTCTGAGAAGCAGAGGAGAAATAAACACTATCTATGAAGTGTTTTCATGAAGTTCATTTGCGCTCACAACCAGCGGGGAAAGTAAAAGCATGAGGTAATAACACCCCCATTTTATGGATGAGGGGGCAGGCTCAGGGACGCTCCAGTCATTTGCTTGCTCCTTTCCTTAGCACTAGGAGACTCCACATGGTAAATCAGGGAGAGGTCACAAATGAAGCCGACTGTGGGTTCCTATTGGAAGGGACACTCAGTCCCATAGGTGTCTTGCTTTGTTCCTAAATTCATGTGGGTTTATGGGCCATTTTGAGGGGCTCTTTCCCATAGTGGCTGACCGGCACACAAGGGCAGGAGTACTCACATATGCAAATGGAGATACCCAAGAGCATGGGCTCATTCTCATTCACAAATTAAAAAAAAAAAAAGGTGAATTGAATCATTTAAGTATCTTTTTTTGCCACTAGATTTGAACATTTATTCTGGTTCAACCAACATGTATTAGAAAAGACATCTTTCCTCTGTAATGAAAACTGAATCTTAGAGCACGATGTCTGCGTGCTTTACTAGGCACACAAAATTTCAACAAACTCATGGGTATGGAAGGGAGAAGGGGGCAAATGCAGTACCTGGTTGCATACAGGTAGATCTGAGGTTCCATCGAAATTTGCCCCCATGGGATTTGAAAAATTACTAGAAACATTGCTTTGACTGAATTTGGCAAATCTACGAGAGGGCACAAAATGAACCCCTAAGATTAAATATCCCTGCAACTCCTCTTGCTAGTTCTTTCAGTAACTGGAGGGAAGTAGAATTTTCCACTGGAATCCTTTGCTCACTAAGGACATCTCTTTTGTCATAACCAGGAACTAGAACAGTACCTGGTAACCTGTATGTGCTCAGGAAATGCTAGATGATTAAATTTTATTAACTTAAAATCCTATATATTGTTTGCTCTCACTAAATTAAGTAAATGTGAAAAAAAACCAATTTGGTTAACATGACCCTTGCCAAAACCTAGGTTATTAACACACAGATCAACACCTGTTAGAACATGGCCCATGAAAACACCCAAACTGAACTGACACAATCATGTTAAAGACTGCTTATCCAGGTGGACTCCAATCCTGCTGCCTACTCTGTGATCCAAGTCAGGTAGCTCTAATGGCCTTAATTTATGTTTTTTGATTCTTACATACAACATTGGTTCTGTCCAAGAAGAATAAAAATAGAACAACTTCAACATCTTCAAATGGGTACCAGGAGTCTAAGGTATAGGAAATCTATCAGTGCAATGAACAGAGTCTAGTAAAATTTCCTTTACTTTTAAAAAAGCTTTCCCTTCTATGAGAATGATTTCACCATTTTCATTTTAAAGATGAGCTGAATTTCAGAAGGCAATTGATGTGCCCACAGGTTGTTAAAGCTGGTTCTAGAACTGAAAATCAAATACTGTGACTCTTGGCATTTTACTGTGATACATACTCTACTCATGAGCAAACACTGGTGGGCTGTGTTGAAGACAATATTGTTTGCTTGCTATTAAATAAGGCACCATGAAAAACTTTAAAGACATTCTCATGGGTCTTCAACTCCATGGACCAAATGTTTGTGCAACAACCCCCCTACCACCACCACTGCCGCTGCAGCCCCATTTCCATATGAAGCCTAATCCTCAATGTGATGGTACTGCAGATGGGAACTCTGGGAAGAGATTAGGTCATGAGGGTAAGAGTGTTTAAGAATGGGATTAGAGACCTTATAAAAGGGACCCCAGAGTGCTCTCTTGCCCTTTTTCTAGCATTTGAGAACCCTGCAAGCAGACAGTCATGGATGAGTCAGGAAGCAGACTCTTACCAGATGCTGAATATGTTGGAACCTTGATCGGGCACTCTCTAGCTTGCAGAAGGGTAAGAAATGGATATTTGTTATTTAAGCCACCCTGTCTATGGTATGCTTGTTATAGCAGTCTGAAGGGACTAAGACGAACTCTAAGGACATATCTTTTGCAGGTCCCTGTAGGTTAAATGAGAGCTTTACGTTCATTCCAGAGCTTTCAAATGTCGGGTATTTCTGATATCTCCTCATCATGCTTCTACAGAATTCCTGGAGGAACACAAGTCCTCCTTACCTTTGGCTGCACCACCAGTGAGCTAAGCAAGGGAAGAGTTCCCTTTCCCTTACCTGTCCCATCATTGTCTCCTTATACTGCTTCTTCTGGGTCACTTTTATTGGAGGCAATTTTGTCACAGCAGACACCAGGAAATTCATGAGAATGTCCTCACAATTGGCCAGTTGGTCCACCATGTTCTTCAAGCTGGCTGGCAGGTAATGGGAGTACAGGTAGTGATAATATCTGTCAAAACCAAAGACAGGTTTCCCAGGGTGTTATTACAGAATGACAGGTGGACTTGATGCACATAACCCTTCCTTCAGTCCCTACACATGTTGCTGGATGGTGATGATGATGACCACTATCTCTCACCTGCTATATGCCAGATAATATTCTAAAGTGTTTTATAAATGCCTCCTCTAATCCTTATATAGAATCTATGAGGAGGGTGGTATTATTATTCCCATTCTACAGATGAGGAAACAAGGTACAGAGATACACATAGCTGCAGATACTGCTTGTTCGGCTAACTTTAATATCAGTCCGGTCAGTTAGAAACAAACTGAATACTTAGATGGTAAGAGAAGTTACTTGCACGTGAGACAAACCATAAGAAAGAATCAGATTCATCTGTGTGGTGGTGGAGGGGGAAGGGGAACAAGGAACTTTTGAGAGGTGAAATCTTGAGAACAGGGTTCAGTTTAAATGTTCACATATTGGGCATTTCCAACCCTGTCTCCGAGATGGCAAGATTTTCTATTCTTTACAACAAAGATTAAGGTATGACTGGTCTGATCCCTTCACTAAGACAAAAAAACAGGGTTCCACCAGGGATCCAGTGAGAAATGCTACCTATGTATACTCACTAGTCTGGCTACCTTTCTCTAGATGGCAGGTTTTAAAGATCAAATATACACAACTGAGTGCAAAATTTAAATTTCCATCCATGGCTTTTTTCAACATATCCTTTTGGATGTGTTTACCTGTCCAAGACTGAACTTTCTATATTTCTCACAATTCTCATTCCATCTGTAGCTTTCCCCATCTCTGTTGATGACTGCTCTTGTCCTTCTCATTCTCAGATCAAAGAAACAAAACAACAACAGCATCGAATTCCCCAAACACACAAGTCATTAAATTCTACACCCAATCTATTAAGGCATCATGCTAAAGCATCTTCAAAATATGCCCACAATCTAGTCATTACTTATTATCTCCACTGTTCGCTTCCTGGTCCCATGCTCCCTCATCTCTAGAAAATGCCAATCACCTCTTTATAGATGTTCCTTTTCTACCTGGTCCCTGTGTGGCCTGTTTTCAACACAGCATCCAGAGTAGATGCCTGAAACATTGACACGGTATCAGTTCATGTTCAAATCCCTGCACTGGCTCCCTGGGTCACTAAGAAGAAAAGTCAAGTCCTCTTGCATCTGGGCTCCCTAAACTCCCTGACCTGTTCTAACTTACTCCACTCTCATCAGACTGTTCCACCCACATTCTGCCTCTTGGTGTTTATTCTAGCTGTACTCCAGGCCAGAATGCTCTTGACCAACTTCATAGTCTCTGTGCATATCTCACCTGCTCAATAAGCATTGCCTTGGCCACCTGCCAACCTGTTCCGTCTCTACCATTTCTGATCCTTTACTCTTAATACGTCACTCATCTCCTTAACATCCTATTGGGTCTCCTCTGCATTGGCAGAAACTTTTTTTTTTTTTTTTTCTGTTTCACTCAATGGCAACTCCAAACATCTACAACAATGACTGGGGCTCTTCTATTAAGATACGGTTTTTATTGTCGCTATTCTCAAAGTTGAGTTACCCAATATACCCCTGAGCAGAGTTTCCACATTTCAGCTTAACTGAAAATACTATTCAGGAAATGCAGTAAGCCAAAAAGTTTCATTGGTTTAAAAAATACACTTGCCACAATGACAAAACTTATATGGGGACACAGACTAATGTTCAATAAAGTTTAGATTTGGCCCAAGTCCCTAATTGTGCAGTTGCCAGAAACTAAAATATGAGGAGAGATGAGAGAAATGTGTAAACTGCTCACTTGTGGTAAATAGCAGCTCCTGTCAACACCATGGAGTAGTCGTTCGTCCACTTGGATGTGTACCCCCACCGCTCCTTAGAGTTATCCCAGAAATGGCTGCGTGCGGGGTACCCCACAATCCTCTCGGGGAAGCTCTGCCACACTGTGAAGGCAAAATCCACCTGCAGGCAGAACACAAGCCAAATAAGCAATCAACAGTGTTAACAAATGTCAACAAAACATTACCTTCCCCCTCTAATTCATGATGCAAAAGCCCGAGACTGTTTCGAAACATTAATTCCATGTATTCATCAGCAAATTAAACTTACTGCTTGACATTTCGCCCCATAATTATGCACATTTTAATGTTTTCTGTTAAGGAAATTTCAGATTAGTGTGGAAATGAAAGGAAAAAAAAGTTTGATGATATGTCTTTTAGAAATCCTCTCTGTTCAAGCAAAAAAAAAAAGTTAAAAAAAAAAAAAGCAGTTATTCCCTGCCCCAACACAAGGTACATGTGACTATTGAGTCACAAGAGGCAGAGATGACACATCTGTTTTATAAATGAGAGCAGACTTCCTGTGTGCATCCAGAGTGAATCTAACCAGCATCATAACCAGCAGATATCAAGGCCAAAGTGACCGAAATTAAAGCATCTTAAGAGCAAGAGAAAAGATTTTTTTTTTCTTTTTTAAAGCACAAGTTTAACATGAAGACAGAGTAGATAACCCCAAAGAAAGAAGAATTCAGGCTTCTCAGGTTTGAAGTGCAAGGAAATTCCACAAAAGCACCCACAAGTGAAATCGCTAAGAGTAAGTGAGGACCAGGCCCAGGGAAGCCACAGGATTATTTTAAAGAAAAGGAAGCTGAGGGCTTTCCAGTGTTTATAAGGATCCAACGCAAGTCCTTCTGAACCTGCTTCTGTTTTCAAGTGTGTAAGCTCACTTCTGACTTGCTATGATCATTTGATGAATCAAAAATAAAAAACAAACAGAAGATAAAAACTATAATGCATCATATAATGCTCATAATGGTGTAGTGCTTATAATGCAATAAACCTACTTCTAGGTGCTTATATGTTTTTACTCAGTGAGGTATGTGCTCTTATAATCTTTAATTTACAGGATGGAATATGAACATATATGAGGCTCAAGTAATTTGTGTGCAGCAGCAAGTGCCAGGGCCAAGATTCCAACCCAGGCATTCTGGTTTCAAGTTCAATGTGTACTGTATTCTAACCTCTCTTTGGCTCTCTCGCTATAGTGTTGAAATCAATTTATGACTTATAAGGGTTACTATTTAAAGCCTTTGACCTATTTCTTCTTGATAAGCAAGGCAAATAGAAATTTCATTGATTCTGCAAATAATTCAAGTCTCAGGACTGTGATGGTGGCTGGGGGATTGAACGATGTTGCTAGGTCTTGCCATCAAAGAAGTTCAAAAGAAGAGCAAGTAACCATTCATCAAAGCCAAAAGCTGAAAACAGCCCAAGTTCCATCCACCGCAGAGTGTGATCATGAGACACACCCGTAAAGCAAGTGCCACAGCATGGAGACTCAGAAACATTATACTAAGAGAAAGAAGCCAGACAGAAATTGCCACGAGTCACAAGATTCCATGCACAAGAAATATCCAGAATAGGCAAATCCCCAGATAGAAGACAGAGCCAGGGGGTTGCCAAAGGCTGGGAATGACTGCTTGACTAGTCCAGGGTTTCCACTGTGGATAATAAAAATGTTTTCTAAGACAGAGGTTATCATAACTGCCCAATATTATGAACAAATGAATCAGCACAGAATTATACACTTAAATGTTAATTTTTTTTAAATGCTAATTTTACATTTTTTAAAATTTTTACCCCGAAGCCAGTGGGCCTTGACCAATATTTCCCGAGCTTTTTTGCCGCATTCTCATATCACATATTCAATGTATTAGGAAAGATTTTTCTTCAAATTGACTTTTATAAAAAAAAAATTACACTTATCCTAGGTAAAAATACCAGTAAAATTCTGGGTTTGATTATTGGGAATATTATTTTCTAACAAAGACTAAATTAAAAACAATTGTTTAAATAAAATACTTGTAATGAACCATGAACAACTCTTTTCTATTTTATGTACACAAACCATCTTTTTGGAAACACTGGCTTGGATGATTTTTAAAGATCCTTTTATCTCCAAATTCTTCAGGCTTCCAAGTCACTCTTTTTGTAAACAGCCATAAATTCTGAGTGAAACCTTGGTGTCTGTGATGGTTAATTGTATGCATTAACTTGACTGTACCAAGAAGAACCTGGAGGAAAAGATCACTTCTGGGCATGTCTGCAAGATTCACATTCCAATCAATGGACTCCAAGGAGGCAGACTGTGCTCCCAACCTGCCTGGGCAGCATTCAATGCATGGAGGGGCAGGAGGCAACAAAAAGGTGGAGGCATGAGGAATCCACTTTCTTTCCTTCCTCCCTGCCGGCTTCTGCTGGGCCATCACCTCCTACTGCTATTGTTCTGGGACTTAACCATTAGCTGCCATGGTTCTCAGGCCTTGCTGTATCCCCAGTTTACAGATGGCAGATGGTGGACATCCGATCCTCCACAATCCTTCAGGCAACTCCTCATAATAAATCTCCACTAGCTCTGTTTCTGTGGAAAACTCTAATACACTCCCCTATCTCAAGATGAAAAGATTTAACATGGCTTACTCCCCAGAATCGAACCTTGAGGGGAGTTGGGGGAGGAGGCTGGTGGAACTTACATTAAGAAAACTTGGTGGGGAATGGGACATCTCAAAAACTCAGCAGGGGGAGTGGGCAGCATTAGCCAGGAGACTGAAATTAGGTCACGATAACCTATACATTGTCACTGGCATCCCATACTAATGGCACCAACTGATGGGCCAGTACATTCTGCTGCCTGTTGTCAAAGAATCTGCCCGGCTGTCAGCACTCTTTGGGGTTTTCCGTTATTCTTTGAAAAGGAAACACATGCACGGGCAGCTACTATAGAACCCAATGGGGTGTTTTTTATCACATGAATTTCTTACCCTCTCAAAGCTGTTTCAAGTCATTTCAAAGGAACTCAAAAGTAAATTCAGATAAAAACTATGATTCTTGGGATAGCGCTGCTTTCATGGAGATCATTAACACATCAAAGAAGGCAGAGGTCAGCTTAAGGCCTGTTCTCTTAAAAATCAACATCTGTTTTCTTTTGAGGATTTGCAGCAACCCAGATAAATGTAAATAACTATAAACCAACTATATCTAATACCCTTTATAGGATGCTGTTTAAAACTCTATCGTTAGTGCTACAGAGAGACATTTACACAAGCTGGGAACCCTTGGAGAGGAAATAAGCTGAACCAACATCTATTCACCTAAAAAAAGAGAGAAGAGAAATCCTTGCCCATGACCATTTTAGGCAACATAACCACTCCACTGATGAGCGGGCAAAAGCAAACCCGACTGCCAGCCTCTTAAATTTACATATCATTTTCAACCCACGTTGACTTCTAATTACTTCACATACAACACATGTTCTTCCCAGCATGCACAGAGTGGTTGGAATTGCTATTCTTTGAAAGGAAATTCACCAGCACAAAGATGCATCACAACAGCTGAAAGTTATTTCACAATGGGACATGAAAAAACAAACCCCAGGATGAGACTAATTGCCTCATGCCCAGGGGAAGAGGTAAAGAGGAATCCATACTCCAGGCCACAGGACGATGACTCAGGTAGTGGTCTTGACCATTCAATCCCCCATGACAGTATGCTGTTCTTCAGTGTTTGCCCTCTGAGATGTACTGCCCACTCTTTCTGCCCTGCTCTAGGCACTGGGAATGATGGGACCTCAGGGCCTGCACCACCTGGTCCTCCTTACTGGCTGGTGTTTGGATAGGTCAGGGCAATGGGAAACACCAGCAAGAAAATGGAGACAGAACCAGAGAATGTCAAATGTCTCCTCCCTGCGACCTTCTTACTTTGGCACCAGTGTTCTAGCAGCAGTCATGTCTCTCCATGAGCACAGCCCTTGTAGGGAGGCCTCTCCTTTCCCTTGAGGTCTAGGGGTAGACACTGCTTCCTGATCTTGCAGGTACCTCCCCACCCATCCCTCCTAAGTAATCCCAGATTCTTCCACTTGAATCCTTCCCCTTGAATCATCTGATTCAAATTCTGTTTGCTGCCAGGACTTTGATAGATAGAGGCAGGAACTGTGTAACCAAAGTACCTGGCATAGAGAGCAGAACAAAGAAATCTCTCAATAAATACTTGTTGAATGAATGTGCTCCTGGGATGCCAGCTTCCCTTGCAGGAAGCAGCAGAAAAATGCAGGCTGGTGTGTCTCCCAGCTTGTATTTCATAGCTATCTTTCCCTCTGAATGTGAAGCATCTCTTCTGCCGGCAACCCTTGCTCCGGACAACTCTTGCTCTGGCCGCTGCACAGGCACAATTGGCTGTGTGTTCCCCCTTTAATCCACACAGCGCTCACTCCCTCAGCCATTCATTCAACAAGTATTTATAGAGCTTTGGCTACATAGAAAGCATTTTAACAAGGTGAGGTCCGGGACACTGTGTCCTGGGGTTATTTAGGTTGCCCTTGTACATAGCGTCTGTTCAAGTCCATTGGATGGAAATTGGAAGCAGCCGTGGAATTTCAAGAAAGAGACACTGAATTGGGCGGCCTAGGTCAACACCAAGGCCCACTGTTAGGGCCAGTGTGGCGTGGGTCCAGAAGAGTGTGTGCTGCTCAGTGCTTATGCTTAACTAGAAAGGAAAATAAAAATGAGTAAAAGAGGCAAAAGAAAGGTGGAGGGGGGAGGATAAACAGTTAAGTCTCTATGCTGTTTCAGCTAGCATGAATGGAATGTTTCTGATATATTACATTTTTATACAGTTGTCTTTGATCTCAACTATGCCTTAAAGTAAGGCTTCAGAGATCAATACTCATTCGAGTTGTAAAAAATTGGTTTTCTATCATATCTGTCTTCTCCCCCACATGCATTTTTTGTGGGGGGAAATCTTATTTTTGGTCAAATATCTGAACACCTAAAATAGCAGGGGTCTCCATTTCAGCCTTAAAGTCGGGGGGGGGGGGAGAGCGCTTTAGGTGAAGACAGGAAAACTGCCTTTAGAACCCAGAACAGCAATTCCTAACAGGGATTAGGATAAGTAGGGAAGGATGGGTGTCCGATTCTGGACTGCACAGTCTCAGGATAATGCATTAGAGAACCCCCTACCATTGGCAGTACTCACCTGCCTCCAACTGTGCTTTTTAAGAACAAAAAACAGAGGGCAGGCTGCAGGGGAGAGACAGGCCCAGTCATGCAAATGAGAAGCCAATTAGCAGAGAAAACAAAAGAAGAAATGCCCTCCTCTGGGTGCCAGGTGGAGCAAGGTGCTGGGTTAATTAAAACCAATTCTGCAGAAAGTTTTGAAAAATGTTTTCAACTTTCACCACAGCAAAGGCAAGAGAAGGGCTGGCACCTTGGGACGCGGGGCACTTGCTGGAAGAAGTCTCCAGCCCACTCAGGGCTGGCTCTTACCTCAGTTGTGGAGAGCACAGTGTCCTCGTCAAGGCTGAGCACAGCGTCTGTGATGATGTTGTCATAGGGCAGAAACCGGCTGCTCATCACCTGCAGATTAGGCAGAATGCAGGCAGGAGGGAGGGAAGGAGGGAAAAACAGAGGTATATTCAGAGTCCTGTTTTCAGGAAAATTCCCCCTTCCTCACCTTCATAAAGATGTTCTACTGCCTGGTCATTCCTCAACTTTGAAAGATTTCTGCTCCCTTTTGTTCAACAACTACTGGGCACCTTCCGTGTACCAGGCACCTTGCTGGTTGAAGGAGGACAAAGATAAATAAGGTATGTGCCCTGTCTTTGAGGAGCTCGTAGTCTGTAGAGATCACAAATCATTTGACTAGTTTTAGCTCAAACTGAAAAATGCCAAGAGACCAGAGGACAGAGCAGTCAGTTGCCTGGAAGTACAGAGGAAGACCTTGAGGGGCAGAAATCACCAGGTGCAGATGGCAGTGGGCAGTACACATAGGAGGCTCTGCAGATGCAAAGGGATGGAAGAGAGAATCAGCACCTGGAAGGCAGGATGGAGTGAAAAAGAGGTGTGGCCAGGCTGATCACAGGTCTGCAAATATTTACAAATTCCACTATATGTTTATTTTAGTACAGAATATAAAGAATATATTGTCATTTCTATTGTAGCTATACCAATCTAGGATAGTAATAAAAGTAATTTACAAATCATTTCATTAAAGTAAAACTAAGTATGGGCTGGGAATATAGCTTAGTTGGTAGAGTGCTTGCCCTGCATGCACAAAGCCCTGGGTTCAATCCCCAGCATCACAATAAATAAATAAATAAGACTAAGTTGACTTAAAGAAAAATTTTTAGTAAGTAATAACACATGTAATTCACAGATTTAGAAAAATTGTGCAAATAATATAAGAATAAATTCTGGCCAAATCCAGAATCAAGCATGGTGAGATGTGTGTGTATGTGTCTGGTTGGGGCTTTGAGAACAAGGGCATCATCAGGAACATGGAGACTGGGGAGACCACTGTATGACAGTCATGCCTCCTCACCTTTGTGTAGAATACATCACCCAAGAACTAGTACTTTTTGACCATTTAGTATGTACCAGGAAATGTTCCAAGTCCTTTATAAACATCATCTCATTTCATCTTTATTACAACCCATATTATAGAGAAGGAAACTGGGGAGCAAGAAGGAAAAGTGCTTTGCCCAAGATGCACCCTGGTTTCAACCTGGGAGCTGTGACTCTGAGCATTTCAGCCAGAGTGCTGTAACAGTGGCAGGTCTGGAAAGAACCTCAAAGTGAACATGGGGACAGATGAGGTGACTGCACCTTCACTGCTGTCCTCTGGAAGTATGTAACGGTTATGTCGACCCTTCTGAATTCACACGGAGAGACCTGAGACAAGACACGCTTGCCATGGCCTGAGAAGCACAAAGCCCAGAGACTGAAGTAGCTCAACAATGGAGATGAAGGGGAAGGGGAGGAGGAAGAGGAGACACCTAACTGGCTGCCAAGGCGCACACGCTCTGCAAATCAGAGCTCCGCAAAGAAGGCCCAGCTGGGCCGATATGGAGAAGCCAGCTCGTCTGCAGGACTCGTCTCCCATTCAGGCTCCATGCCTGCGAAGCACGGGCATCTTCAGACATTAAAGACTGGCCGGAGCCATGCTAACCTTTCTCTGAGAGCTCAAGGAACAAAGCTGCAGTGTGACTGGCTTCAGGGGCTGCTCCTACACATCTGTCAACTGAGCCAGGCTTTCTTCCCTAAAACATCTTTCTCAGGCTTTCAAAACAAAATAAAACACAAAGCGATCAGCAGCCACATACACTCGGCACTCGGAAATCTCAGCCCGAAGCAGTTCTCCTGGTCCTGTTTACATGTCCACTGAGGAAGGAAAGACCCATTAGCTGCCAGCTTAGCGTTGCCCTGACCTTTCCCTTGTTAGGCCTGTAGGGGAAAACTGCAAAGACAAGGCCCATAAATTCAAAACAGAATTTCACAGCCAAAGCAGCATACACACATCGATTTTCAATTCAAGGCTAGATCTGGAGATTTTAAATGGAGAAGAAGGAGGTCCTAGAATTCTTCCCTGTCACTTGCTCTCTGGCTTTAAAGGATCTGTTTTCTCTTTTCAGAACCTGCTTCATCAATGGGTCACGAACCCATCAGCCAGCCACTTTCAAGTGTAGTGGAAAAACAGGGGCTTTTTTTTTTTTTCTTTTTTAAATACTTTGTTTCAGTCACCTTCCCAAGTGGGTTAGTGGGAGAGGAACCAAGGAAAGTGCCAAGTCAATCATGAGTGAACTGGGTTTTCCCTGTGAGTTCACCTAAAAAGTATTTCACCACGTGAGCACCCCATTCCTTCAGAACTAACAAACAGCACTAGGTAATGACCAAGACTCAGGAAGTTTACTGTCTAGTGTGGCAGATAAGAAATGCCTACAAATAATTCCACAAAGCTTGGAAATACTCGTTGAGCATTTACTATGTGTCCATACTCCTTGGTACACCTGTATGCATAGCAGTGATCATTTGATCCTTTTAGCTACTGCATTAGTTAGGTATTATCAGTGCTTCCACTTACTGAAGGAGGAAGCACTTTTAGTAACTCACGTTAGGTCCCACAAGAGTAAGTCTGATTCTAGAACCTGTGACAAATCAGGATGTGATAATACCTCCCAGAAGAATAGCCAACAGCTACTGAACTCCTGGTGTGTGTGTAACAGGTACACTGGGCTAAGCAGTGATCCACAGTATTTCATTTAATCTTTAAGTAGGTCTCTGTAGTAGCTCAGGCTCCCTAAAATACGCAGTCTGAAGCGAGGCTTCAATGAAAAGTCTTCTTCCCTATGAGGGGCAATCACAGGACATTGACAGGGAGAGAAAAGACACACATCATGGGGCCCAGTAGATCAGTGGCCAATAATTAGCCTGTGACTAAACAAACTGCCAGGAGCCCAGACATAGATATGGCTGGGAGAATCTGAGGTATCTCATGAAAGACACTGGATAAAGTCCACCGGGAAAGGTAGTATTTTCATCATCATCATTTTACAAATAAAGCAATTGGGAAGTTTTTTTTTTTTTTTTCCCTCACCAAGAGTAAAAAAATAAAGTCAGTTAATAAATCGGTGCATACTACCTACAGGAGTCAGAACAGCTCCAGTCACTGAGACTGGATCCGATCTGAACATCCTGACACATCCAAACAAAGACATCAACCCAGAAAGAGATCTGGTCACCCAGGGCAGGGTACAAACCCGAGTTGCCTGCATACCTCTGAGCACAGACTAGGGCTGCAGGCTCTGTCACGGGATCACTGCAGTTACTATGACAGACTGTTCTTCTGGGAAGGTAGACATAAGGGGTTGGGGGCAAAAGAGTTTTGTGTGCCAGTCCCCTTGGGAAACTAGGGTTGACAGGGTAGAACGACTGATGCCCAGAGCATGTGGCTGGACTCCAGCCCTATGAACACTAACTGCATTTATCTGGTTCCTCATGGTGTTCTAAGCCTAGAACACAGTGCCCAGCACACAGTAGGCATCATAAATGGCAACTGAATAGATCCTGACTGGGCGACCACGGCAACTCTCTATGCACTAGGTTGAGCCATATGAAACTGTCACTTTTGAGGAGTTGGCTGATGATTTCAAATGGTTTGACCAATAAGTTGATATTCTGTTACTCTGGCTCAGGGGTGTTTTACTTAGTGGGAGCCAGTCCCTCATGACCTGATCCCTTGAGTAATGATAAAGTTGGTCTCTTAGATGACACTGCTTCATCCAACTTAATTTCATTTAGTAGCGACTGATTTCTTCACCAATGGGAAAATCTACAAGAAAGCAACAAGCAGAAGCTGGAGAGATGAGCTCGCCACCCGCTGCCAAGAGCCGAGGAAGTTTCCAGGAGTAGTAGCTGGTGAACAGGGCTTAAAGGACGTAGGGGAATGACGACAAACAGGAAGAGTTGAGGAGAGCAGTCAAGTTTTAAGGCAAATGGCAAGACAGAAAGTAGAGAGAGGGACACAATGGTCAACGGTGTCTATATGGTGAAACAGTGGAAAGACGAGAAGGCTGGGTATGGCCAGATGACACTTGGCATCCACTGTCAGTTTAGCACATTGGCAAACGAAGGTCCAAAGGGCCACAAGATGATCCAAGAGCGTTCAGCTGGGCAGAGTGGACTGGAGATCTGAAGCAGGGATCAGAGAGCAGCCCCAGTGAGAGACTTTGGATAGAAGCACCCAAACAAAATTAGGATGAAAATGTCCTTTTTAGGTAACTGTGAGGAAATCATCTAACATCTTTTCTGAAAGACACAGTTCATTTGGATTCATAATGAAGCAAACCCATGTAGCACTACCATCCTCAAGATTTGTGGAAAGGTTATTATTGCCAGGCCCTGAATTCATGCAACCCTATGGGATATGCATCGTTATTTCTACTTTGTGAATGAGAAAAATGAAGCTCTAAGAACTTACATATATATATACACATAAAGTCAAAAGTTACTAGTTTTGGGATTAAGACCCAGGTTTGCTGATTCCAAAGCTGATGGCTGTTAAAGCTAAGGATATTCTGAGACAAGTGCAGTTTTAGAAAGCATAATATGCAGAGCTCTTATGGGGTTGACTCTTCTAGGGTGAACACCGACAGTGGCCCGTGAAGAAATAAAGATTCCATGGTGGTTCCCCATGAGGAACTTGAGGCCTACCTTGCTTTCTCCTTCAATGACGATGACAGGCACAGCAGTGGCAGGCCAGCGGTGTTTGGCTGGTAGAGGTTTGTCACAATTCCATAGAACTATGATCTGAAAGGAACAGGTCATTAGATGGAGGGCCGGTTTAGGTGTATCTAATGCAGGTCTCCAACCCAAAGGCTCTTCGCTGGAGAGTCCAGTCAGGTAGAAGGGACAACACCAAAACTGAAATCCAAAGTGAGACTGCTCCCATACAACCCTGAGAATCTCATCACTTCAAGGAAAGGAACAGAAAGCACAACCTAAAAATGGGTCTGTGGGGTAGGAGGAAAGAAGTAACTTCAAGGTTGCTGGAGCTTAATAAAGTAGTTTCCAAAATTCTGATATCTTACGATGATGAGGAAGATCAACTCTGATCAAGTTAAATAAAAATGTATACTAAACATCTGAACATCTGTTGTACACTTGCTCTATGCCAGGCAATGTGGGCGAAATAAAAGAATTCAAGATAGATCTAGGATGAGCTCATGTTTGGAGTTTCCAGAATGATTGCTGATTTTTATGTGACTTTATAATTTCCAATAAAGACACTTAGTTCAAAAACATGTGTGCTTCAACATGATTTGATTCTTTCTACATTTATAAACCTTCTTACATATACTAATTCACAAATCAGAAAAACCACTGTTAAAGAGTGGGGCAATACTGATTTTAAAAATACTGTTATCATAGTCATGATCTTCTGCTCTTAATTTTATAGTCTTGGTTGTGAAAGAAAAGTTGGTGCCTCCTGACACCAACAAGGCCGTTTCTTCTATTGAACTTAGCATCCCGCAGCTCCGGGTGATCCAGGGGCCTTTCTGATATTACTCTTATCATTTTGACACTTAAAAACTAAATAATGTACTTACATATAGAAATGTGTAAAGCGTGCGTTTCTGAGTGTGTGTGTGTGAATCTACAATAGCGCAAAGGTCTTTCTGTAACCCACCCCTACTTGTGCCAGATTTTACTTCCAAGAATCTTTGGGTTGATGGAAACAATAACGAGGCTTGGTGCATGAAAGGAGAGTAACAGGGTCTGATGCTACATGAACCCTGCGAGCCAAGCGTCTAACAGGTAAGAAGCCAAGAGGAATCTCTGATCTGCTGAGGAGAAGAGGGCAGGTGCGCTCACCTGGGCACAGTACTGGGATTTGGCTGCAGCCACGAGAAGCTTCAACACTGGCTGGGACTGAGAGACCAGGGGGGTCACCGCATGGATGACTGCAGTGAATTTGGAGGGGGGCTTTAAACCTGCGAAGGAAAGCAGAGAGGGGCTTAATGGAACACTGAAAAACAAGACTGAGAAAATGACTCCTTTTTGCTCCATTGCTTCACCTTGGAGCTAATGTTCCCTTCTAGCATATTTTCCCTTTGCCTCTTACGTCCTGACAGAACAGAAATGAGGTGAAAAGCTGCTACTTAACTACTGCCTCAGTCTCGAGAGACCTCAAAACATGACAGATTAATGTCCATTCCCAGGTTCTTCCTGTGGCACTCCCTCCCTCCTTTAGTGATGTTTCTTGCATCTTTCTTCAGTTTCTCAGTCCCAGTGTCTACACACAAACACACACACACACACACACACACACACACACACACACACACACCACTCACACTCTCAAGCAATCTTCCAGTTCACTTCTATCTATCTCAACATGAATTTACACAAATGTGTTCTCTCTCCCAGGGGTTTGCATGTATCTGATTCTTAATTATGCAACTGACATTTTTTTTTGCCTGATTAATAATATCGAGCAACTGACAAAGGTTAAAAGAACAGCACCCAGAACCTGCCTGTCTAGGCTCGGGTTCTATCTAAGTTCTACCACGTAGTGGTGGGACCTTGGAAAAGTACTTAACTGTCTGAGTTCCCACAGCTGTGGAATGGGGCGTCAAGTAACAGTATAACACTTCAGAGTTACTGTGAGGATTAAATAAGTTCATGCACATGAAGCAATTAGAATGGGACTTACAAGTCATATGAGTTCAGTACATGTTGGCTGTTTTCCCCACATCCCCTCCCACCAGAATCATGATTTTGGAAAGGAAGCCCCAGTACTCCAGGAATCTTTTCTCTGTGAGTCAGTAACATATCTGAGACCAAAAGTATGTGATGCTGACTCCTACACACGGTGTGCTCTGAAGCCCTGGGTAGAGAAGGATCATACATATGCAACACAACCACGACCACCAAAGAGAAAGCAAAGCAGCGAGATGGCTTCTCCCGGTGAGTCTTCCCACAAGAACCCATAAAAAGTTAGAATTAGGTTAAGAACCTTTTAAAACTTCATTAGTTTAGAGCCACTGATTTGGCTTTAGTAGCTTAAATGAGAACAAGAGAGCACAGGGACATTGGAGTTAAGCTTGATATCGAAGGGATCAAGGTTAGAATCAGACTATACATGTTAGAGAGTCATATGAATGTTCTGTAGAGAAGATTAAATCATCTGAAAAGCACTTTATTTGTAACGTAGAAAGAATATAATGGCCCCGCTACCTAGGCAAACATTCAAGAAAGAATAAACACAACTGAGGAACTGCATTTTTAACAATGGGAACAAGTTGCTGGTTTTAGATTTCCCTATAATAGTTTAAGAAGCATCCTTGACACACTTCTAATGTGCTAATTCAGAGTAAAAACCACAAAGCTCTAAAAGAAATGAAATGAAAATTCTTAACTGCTGTCTTCACTGGACATTTACTAAATTCTAAATGTATTACCCTATCTGGATTATTCAGTGAATTTGATATGGTCCCCATAACACGATTGGTTTGGGTTCAAGGGTTCTGTGTCACTCACTGTGGGTACTTCAGGCTATGGATTTCTTTGTGTTTCATATTATTGGTTTCATGTTAAACATGAAAGTTTAAAATGGTGAGATGGTTTGGAAAATAATAGCCTAGAGAGAAATCTTGAGTCTTTCTGCCACAGCAACTTGCAAGATGCTTTACCATCTCAGGGTTTCTGTAGGGCTCTGGTGAAGGACAATGTCCAAGGCTCAGGTACCATGAGAGCCACCAGGACTCAAACCGTGGAAATATCTATGGCCGCAGAAGTGGCCTATTGTGGAGCTTTCTCCCTGTCGTCTCCCTTTCCCCACTGTGATTAGATTAAATGCTGCTTGAGAGCAGAGATGTATTTGACCTTTTATTCCATGCACCTAGCATTGCATTAGAACAGCATATAAGAGGAGCACCATAAATGTTCAGAGAATTTAATAAATGTGCCCTTGTCATACATTTCTAGTTATTTCTCCTTTACCTTTATTAATTCAGTTTTTCTTTGGTATAGATAGAGACTGTGGGAAAAAAAAAAGTTGGGAGAGCTCTTCTAACTCTAGTTTATATATGAAGAGACCTAAATTTATAGCTAACATTATTACATTCAAAATGACCCATAATTTGAGGGTCCTCTATTTTAATAAGAAGTAACTCTATTAAATATAAAGAGTAGCTTCTCCGATGAGAAACGAGGCTCCCCAACACCACCGTCCTCACTTTTCAGTGCTCTACTGGATTTATAACTCTTGAACTTGATATGCCATTTACAACGGGGCTCGGAAGGCAGTCTGTAGCGCAGGCTGTTGGGAAGACCCCACTATAGAACAGAAGAATCAGGGGTCTGTCCTTCTGGGTCACACCTTGAGTGTAAGCAAAGGCAGCTGTCTGCAAGGAATGCACTTACCTAAATTAGCATAGTAGTAAGGAAAATCTCCCAGATAAGATGAATACTGTGGTAGTACGAACAATCCTCCAGGATGTTTGTTCCATATTAAACTGTTACGTGATATGTGCTTGAATATTCTGTCCTGAATAATCTAGAAAACAAAAACGTTGCACATAGTGAGGACAAGAGCCCGATATTTGATCAGGATCTTGTTCATCCAAATCTGAGGGACTAAGGCATTCAAAGTACTGATACTACCCCCTTCCCCACCCCATCCCCCCATTCTCATGGATTAAAAACATCTGCAAGACAAAGAGAAGCAACAGGCAATGGGAAACAGGAGAGGAAAGAGATTATGGCTACACAAATGTCCTACTAAAACTTCAGTTTAACCATAAATTCCATCTTGTTGTTCTATGGATGAGTCGAAGCTCATTTAGAAGTAGAGTGTGTAGTGCAGACAACCTGTCCTTGATGGTAGGGCATCTAGTGTGGATCCAGATCAATAAAAGCAAGATCTACTCTCCATGTACACAGAGGTCGATGTGGACCATGCAGAGACCCAACTTTAAGCATATAGAAGGCAAGACACCTTCTCCAGGCTTTTGGGGTTTTGATCATTTCCCTTAATTCAGGAGGTAGATTTATTTGCTTATAATATTTTCCTTCCAAAGTCAATTGTGGGACTTTGGGTACTGATGAGCTGAAATTTTCCTGTATCTCAACCTCTAAAAGTACAGACTTAAAAATCATTCAAAACATCCTGTGTAATAGGACAAGAAATACAACATATGAAGACTAAGAATAGTCAAGCTAGTTTAAGTTTCTTTGGATTTTGGGACCTTGCAGATCATTAAATTCTATACGTTTAGAGTCAAACACTTTTCCATCCCAAATCATTTGTCAGTTGAAAGTGACTGGTTTACTTCAAGGCTTTGAACTCATAATTATATCATCTACTCCTTACGATAAGATTTGGATACATGCACAAGGCCCTGGATTCAATCCCCAGCACCCAAACAAAACAAAACAACAACCAAAAAACCACACACGCACACACACACACACACACACACACACACACAAAAGGTAAGATTTGGAAAATCATTAACTTGATACAAAATTTCACGTTTTCAGGCTTTTTTTGTTTTGTATTGAAAAACCAGCCTCTACCTCAGAGCAAAGCCTGTCCAAGGAAGGGGGTGTGACCCTTGTCCTTGGAAAGACCCACAGAACACTCATAGGCACATACCCACCCTACTACAAATAACAGGAGAAGTCTTTGGAGCCAGGTGTCCCAGACTCAGTCAGGCTAGGTAAGGACCCATAGCAACCCCCTAGCAACCACCAATCAGCATGAGACAGGGAAAATACCTGGGATGCCAGATGACCCTCTCAGTAGTTTATGGTGGTTGATAACATGTTGGGAAACCATGTAGTTCTTCATGTACTCCACTCGTGGCTTAAACCAATCAGTTCAAATGAATCTCCCTCTTGTACTAACCAATCAGCCTTACCTATCTTATTCCCGCCAGTGAATGTGCTGATCATGTTTTAGAGTTGTTTTATGATTTTCCCACAGTGTGTGATGATTTGCTAAGAGATGCTATGATATATGTGAAGTCCCTGCCTTCCCCAAAAGAGTGTATAAAACTGCTGCAAACCCTGGGCTCGGGGCCTCTCAGCCTCACCAGTTGCTGTGTGCGCGGGGGACCGGGCTAGCTCGCAATAAACACCTCTTTGCTGCTTACATGGATCTTGGTCTCTGGTGGTCTTCTGGGGGTCCCGAATTCGAGTATAACAGTACGCGTGCATGTGAGCATGTGCATGTGAGAGTGTGTGCTTAGCATGTATGAGGCTCTGAGTTCATACCCCAGCACCAAAATAAATAAATAAATAAACAAACATAAAAATAGGATAAAACCTTAATGTAAATGTTAAGGAGAGATTGAAGGTCCATATCACCATTTTCTAGATCTCTAATTAATACAATGTGATTTTAGGTATAAATAATTTGAAATGGAGTTTTATTATTTGCTAAATCATTTACACCCTTGTCTCATCCCACATGGTGACTCAACAAGTAATAAAGTGGGCTACATTAATCTTTGAAAATCTTGTCATATTTATTTTCCTAATGAGAGAGATGGAAGAAAGCAGGGAGGAAATTTAAAGGAGTGCGCATATCTTGGTCCAGTGATATCTGAACTTTATCTTTCACTCAGATCAAAATTGCTAATTTCATATGGCTGGGCAGAGATTTCTGACTTGGTGCAGATTCTAGGAACATAGCTAAAATATGGATTTTATTCACGATGGTACAAGAACGATGGGTTATAATGCTGTTGCCTCCCCATTAACTGTGAGAAAACTGTCATGGATATGAAGGGGTTTCACATGGTTAGCAATTTCACTTTGTACCTTCATTATTTATACCTTCCAAATCTAAACTCATTATCTAATTTATTTTTCTTTATGTATTTTTTTCATCTATATCCTGTTTTCTGTTGTTGTTTTTCCAAATTTATGTGCCTTTCAGTATATAGTATAGTCTGGATATCAAGACACAGAATGAATTGTTAACAGACAGCATTGAAAATCCAACCAACACACAAAGGACATGAAACTCAGAGATGTCAGAGGTGCACCTTCCCTCCAGGTCTCTGAGTGGTACGCTTTTCATTGTTATTATCTCTTTGGTTCGGTATCACAATATTTTTATCTTTTCAACTTCTAGGATATGATAATCAGTTAAGGTACTCTTTTGAAATACTAATAAGCATTTTATATTCTCTTCAAATGGTTCCAGACAAGAAAATACCAGAACAGGTATGAGAGCAATAGCAAATGTTGAATTTAACCTTGGCCAAGCAATTTGCCGCCTTATATCTCACTTTCCTCATTTGTAATAAAATAATAAAGCATCACATTAATTGTAACAATCTCTTAGGATTTAAGAATAGCTGCTTAAGTGTTTATACTTAAGACTTGAAAAATCCTTGTCCCTGTGTTCATTTTCTATGTATATTTTTTTCTTATTTGTGCACAGCTGTAAAAGATATTATCTATATGGATATTTTCCATGGTATTTTCATGGTTTAGTTATTCTAAATGATCATAAATAGGGCAATTTTTCCATGTAAAGCAATGAACATATTTATGCATGCATTTTTTTTCCAGATTAAGGATCAATTCTTTAGGACTTGGGTAAAGAATATGAATGTTATCGAGGCCATTCACATGTATTGCCAAGCATCTTTCTAAAAGGTTTATATCAACTTGATTTGGCAGAAGTTTGAAAGAGTAGGGACCTCATTTTATCAAATAGAAAGATCATTTTTCCTCTTCTAATACCCAGTTCTCCCTATCACTACACTGGACAGCTCCCAGAATTCTTTCATCGAACCTAGTGCTTATGCTTTATTGTTGTAAGAGACTTCACATTTGGATACTTCTTTGGCTGTAAAGAAAATCAATACTCACACACACACACACAAATACACACACATAATACAATAATATTTTGTTATGGTCCAAAATGGCACCCTCAATAAAGATAATATTTCTTTTTTAATATTGGAATAATTAATAATTATAATTTGGAATAAAGATGATATGTCTTACAAATTTAAATGAAAGAATGACAGGCTCCTTATTTTTTCTTTTTTTATGTGCCATCTTAACTTTTCAAAATAATGGGCAATCGGTTATAGGTTATAGTCATCCTATGTGGTCCTGATTTGAGCTTTTGACCAAAGCAATGTTGCCCAATACACAATTCCACCATATACCACCTTGCTGAAATAACAAGATCAATAATACTATAGTTTGAATATTCACAGTCTGATAACTGAAGAGGAAAATGGGAAAAACTTCACAAATCTCCCACAAACAGTGCTTTCCTAGTTACCATTAGCTGTTTCCATATATCATTATAATCTCATACTCTTTTCTTTTGCTCATCTTGATTCTGACTCAGCATATGGTTGAATCCTGAGTGCCAGGTAACTGTGCAATGCTCTGACAACAATGGAGTCCATGAAGGAATACTGTCCTGGTAGTAATTTACCATTGGCCCTAACATTACTTTTCAATGTACACAATATATACCTGCTCTAAAAAGCTTAGCACTGATTAAATAGCCCCTTAATTCCAAGAAACAGGACAAGGAAATTTCACTCAGACTGGAAAAACCATCAGAATTCCACTATGACAGTGTGCTTCACAAGTGAAATGTTCTAGTGCCTTGACCCGGGTTTTGGAAAGAAGGATGCGGAATCCTGTCTTCAGTTGTGTCTGGGAGCATCACATGAAATTCTAGAGCTCATAGTCTCCAAAGACCCAGTAATTCCATTTCCATGGTCTGGAATAATAGTAAAGAAGAAGGACTAAGAGTTCAAGTCTGAACATAATATCTTGAGCAAAGAATCCTCAGGTCTCTGCTGCCTAAAGGTAACTTTGATTATTCTCATACCTGAGGAGCTCTAGCGCTGATCAATTGACTTTTATCATACAAAGTGGGCATTTTTTACATACAATACTTAAATTATTCTTAACACATTAGCTTTGTTTATTTGTGTGTGCAGATGGCATTTTCTGCCACTTTCTCTGCTTTTCTGTTTATGCTGATTTTGGGGGGGTAATTAAAGTAATGAATTAAGATGGGAAAAGTGAATGGTTTCCCTACATAATTTGGTAGAGAGGTCAAATTATTACAACCCAATTTTGGATTGATATAAAGAGATTTGACAGCCACTATAAATCTGAATGAAGTATGTGATTTTTAGTGTTTTAAAAAATAACTGTGTTGATAAAGAACTACACAGCTTAAATTCAAAGGAAGTAGGCCTTTCAGAGATGAAAATGGCTGAACTTTACATTGAATTCAGATGAATATAACACAAACAACTATTAGTTTAGGATAACGGAGCACTAACATCAGAGACAAGGAAACAGATCCATGCAAGACCAAACTCTGAAGAAAGAAAACAAATGAGCCACTATCTTTCAAATGGCAACTTAGCAAAGTGTGCCTGTGTGTGCTTAAGTTACAACCTTTAAGGCTGATCAGAATATAGCAAGACAGGGTCTCTCCCAGGAAGCCTGTGAGGGTTTAGACTGAAACAATTTTTTTGAAGAGTAATTTGGCAAAATAAATTGAGCCTTCAAAATGCCTAGACGCTTTGGCCCAGTAATCTTACATTAGGGACTCCATCCTAAAGAAATAGGCAGAGATGTAGTTTAAAACACATGCAGAAAGTCACTGCTTGGATAAAGACTGTTACCTATGAAAAAAATAAATAATTCGAAACATCAATAGTAATTAATAGCAGACTGGTTAAGTAAATAGGTTTACCCTCCGGTGGCATGGTAGGGTAAAAAAAAAATTAAAACATATGATCCGGGCATATTAGAGATAGACACAAAAGGTCAGAATCAAAAGGCCAGAAACACACCCAAAGATGCATAAAAATGATGTGTGAAAATACTAAGAAGAGCTTAAGAAATATGTTGGGAAAACTAGACAAAAATTTATTAATTCAAAGAAAAGAAAAAGATTAGATTTTCTAACACAGATTGTACATAAAAGCAATCTGGATTAGATAGTTAAAATTCGTCATGAATGTATTAGAAAAATTTATTTGTGTGTCTGTGTGTGCATACCTACTAAATAAAAGCTGGCATTGTGCCACATACCTGTAATACTAATACTTGCGAGGCTGTGGCAAGAAGATCAAGAATTTGAGACCCAAATGAGATTCCATCTCTAAATAAATATTTACATAACTACACACAAGAGAAATAAAATTTTGAGTCAAAATATCTTTTCTAAAAAGTAGCAAGTGGAGAAGTGCAGATGAAAATATTGCCTAATCCTAAGGAAAGGATTGAAAAGCATGTCATAAACTGGGGGAAACATGTATAACAGAAGAAACAAAGGGTTATTTAATATTAATAAGCTCTTAAAAATTAAGGGCTGGAGATGTAGCTCTGTGGTAGAGGGGTTGCCTGCAGGGTTACCTGGGGAGGGAAGTTTCTAGCAAAAATTAATAAGAAAAATGGAATAATAATATCATGGCGATTTTTTCTTGTCTTTGTATTTACTAGCATCCCCAGAAATAGAAATTAAGAAAATGATTTATTATTTTAAAAGCTATAATGTCCACTATGAGTGAGAAGGGGTAAAAAACAAAATAGTCAAAATAAGTCCTCTTATATAAGCCAGAGGGAGTTTAAATGAGTTAAGTTTCTGCTGCAGGAAAACTGACAAGTCACATTAGAAATCTTAACACCTAGCATATTGTCTGAACCAGGATATAGAATTAAAGGGATTTTTCAGAAGGACAGAATCTTGACTTTGTGCAACCATTTAGCTTTCAAGCTATTGTTTTGATGATGGGTATGATGATGAAAAACCAGAGACAATTATAATGTATCCAAATTGGTAATTAATTTTTAAAATTAAGAAATATCAGGCCAGGTGCTGTGGTGCATGCCTATAATCTCAGCAACTGGGGACACTGTGGTAGCAGGATCACAGACTTAAGACCAGCCTGGATAACTTAGTAAGACCCCATTCCAAAGGAAGAAAAAGAAAATATAAAAAGGGCTGAGGATGTACCTCAGTGGAAGGGTGTCCCTGAGTTCAACCCTAAGTACCACCCTGCTCCCTGCAAATGTATGAAGTGATATTAAAAATAAAATATTAGATAGTCATTATGATAATTTTGAAAAATAATCAAATAGTTGAAAATCTAATGACATGAGAAAATATTAATGATATGTCATTATGCAGAAAAAACAGGTTATAATCCAAGTATAAACAGACACTGTTTTAAATTAAAAAAAATCAAAACAAACTGAAATTTGTGTATAAAAACACTAATGTACATGTGTTCATGGGACTCTATGGTATGCTGACAGTGGTTTTATATGCTTTTTTTTTTTTTAAGGCTGCAAGGATTTTCTATTGCTTTCTAAAATAAACACATACTTTTTTTGATAAAAGCACTATCCACTCCAAAAAGAAAAGGAAGAAAAGTAATACTCATCTTTGTTAAAGAAGGGCCTAGGCAGGATCTTGGGTAGACAAAAGGATTGAAGAAAAAAGTAGACTGTTTGTTAAATATTCAAATCTGCTGCTATGAACACAAATGAAAATCCATTTTAACTGAGGAGGTACTTGTGGAGTCATAAGAAAAGTTTGCTTGCAATAAGGAAGCACCTGGCAGTCACCATGTCCCTGCTGCCTTCCTGGGGATGGGGGCGGGTCCTGCACAACCCTTTTCACCTACTTCCAGCATGAAAACAATGTACGCCATGCAGGAGAGGACACTGGGCAGCTTGTCTCAGGGTGGCAGCAGGAGCTGCAGTAACGCTGGGGTCAGACAAACCTCCAGTGCACCATGACCAGCACTGACTATAGTACACACTAGGGTAAGTAAAGTGACATGTGGACCAAACAGAGTGATTTAGTTTCCTTGGTATAACTCAGACTTCTCGGTGTATGCTCCAAACTACATTAGATTCTAGAGTAAAAATAAAAAAGACAGTATTTCCAAAGAAAATATTCCTAAAGCATGGTGATAAATGTCCCCAAGTCCTTCTGTGAACACCTCAGAGTCACCTCCAGGAGGCAACTCCCCAGGGGATCTCCACCCCCACTCCTGCAAGCCTGTAACTCATGAGCGTGCAGTTTCCTAAATCTTTTCTTAGCTCTTTGCGTGGCTCAGGTGTAGCCTCAGGCCACTGCTCTCTGCTATACTTCCAAAGCTTTTTATCATTGGCATGCTTCCCGTTCCTTTTCCCCTCCTGCCTTAAAAAATAAAAAGCAATGTGAAGATGGGCATCCGTCTACCTAAAAGATTTTTGGCTTTCATAAAGTTTAACACTTTCTGCACCCGATGGGTGTAATCCTAATTTTCCTCTTAATATAACCTTGCAATAGAGGTGCTGGTTGATTAGCTTACATATGTCTTGAGAATTAGTTTTGCTGTCCCCCAAAGCTATCAGAGACTCTGGTGCCCAGTAAACCATTCATATTTTTAGAGTTATAGAGGACTTCCCTTTACTTAGTCTCAATCTTTTTTTTCTAAATGGCTCCAGAAATAGGTCTTCAAAGGATGCCATTGAGTGTGAATGACAGGAAAATAGTCATTACCCACATATCCCTGAAATGATGTAAGGCAGAGTTAATCTCAGAGTCAAGGAGCATAATTTCTCCCCCTGTTGCTTTTGCTCTTGGTGTATGTCAGGAACCAGGGTGCTTGCTGAGCAAGGAAAGCAGTCAAAGAAGGGTCACTGACATATCCAAGTACAGACAATTTGGTTTTGCCCCTTTGACCAACCACACACCACCAATAGCAAACTATAAGTGAATAAAGAATTATTATTCGAGATCAGGAGCCAAGCGGTCTCACTTACCTCTAGTGTAGTTAATACAATCTTCTCAACTGAAGAAAAATAAGCCTCCCACAAGAATTGTGTCTGCTGTCTAAGTGCTAGGATTTTATCCTGATGAATAGACCTGATTGTAGAAGGAATCTGTAACATAAGGTGAACACATAGTAATTATAATCGTAAAACAAAGAGATGCATTTGATCAAAACAACCCAACTGGGTTACATCTTAATTGTTTCCAGCATTCAGCTTTTAACACATAGGTCTAGTAAAATCAGCAACCCTTGAGTAGAAATGTGCCTAAGAGACAACAGATATAAACAGCACTTCAGGGAATCAGCCTCAAAGGCTTTTAATATGTGGAAGTTAGTTTGATTTTAAGATTCAGGAGCTCTCATCCATTGCTTAGGATGTTCCTATAGTCACCATTGCTATTTCTTCCTCTTGGAGTCTCAGAAATCCTTGACCTGAACATAGGCCACCAAATTGTACAGAAGAGAAGCCAAAGGCCTTGGGGAAAGTCTCCCAAGCACTAGCAAGACTTGTCACCCGTAAATATCTACAAAAGGACTTTTTAGAGAATGTTTCTGAGTCTCCCCATCCAACATGAAATTAGGTTAGTCCCTTCTAAGTGCCCAGCCTTGCTCCCTCCCTCTTGATCCTTTGCAGTCTCTGGATCTGTCTGGCTCTAGCCCACACCCCAATATGACTGGAGCTCTCAAACACCATATGCATTTAGTCATACACTACTCTCTGCCAAGCCGCACAAACCTGAAGAAAGGTCTCATGTCCTGTTCATATTGCTGCACACATCTTAAGGTCACGAGAGTAGCTTTTATGTAGTAATTACTTAAGACAAAAGAGGTGAACTGAGCACCACTACCTAAAGTCTCTACAGGAATATCACTGTTTTCAATAGCAATATTGCTTAGTGGTGAAGCACAGGGGCATAGGAGTCAAACAGACCAAGGAGAATTCTTGACTCTATCATTTACTAGCTGTGTTTCCTTGGACAAGTTAAGTGATCTCCATTTCCTCATTTATAAAATAGGGTGAACTAACATCATAAAGTTGAAATCAAGACTATGTGAGTACCTACTTAGCAAAGTGCCTAAAACATGGGAAGTTTAATCCATGTGGCTTATTGCTACTATTATCATCAGGGCAATGCTATTCTAAGCGGGACCATTGATTCTGCTTAAAGTTAGCCAAATGCTTAGTATCTGTATGTGAACCTGCTTGGGTCTAGACATGTAGAATGTATTTCCTGTGTTTCTGGCAAGTTTTCTGGGCTTACTTCCTATTTTCACCTACAGTTCAAGGTCTATTGCATTTATGGACTCTATATTCTTAGGGGAGATTCCTTGTGATTAGCAACTGCCCTTTTGTGCTCACCTCTTTCTGCATGCTTGCCTCTCTAATGCATGACTAATCAGACAGACATGGGAGCCTGGACTGAGAAGGAATGCTCTGTTAGCCGCATTAATAGGAAAGTTACCCATGACATTGACTAAGCGTATAACTGAGTTCCCATTAGAAGAGAAGAAAATGGTAGCACACTGTTTGAGTCAAGATTCTCCTTAAGAGAAGCGATGAAACTGCTTTGCAGTAAGAACAGAAGGAAAAGCTCACTTGTTTTGGCAATGCTCAAAACTAGACACTAAATCTGTGCCCTAAATGGTATATCTGGATTTACAACACTGAAAAAAACATGGGGCAGCAGGTAAAGAAGCAGCACTGGCAGGTAAACAGCCTACAAAGTTCAAGGTCAAGTGGAAATAAAATATCCTTGGAGGAGGTAAAGAGCATCATGCATATCATGAATCCTTGGTAAGTCAAAGAAAATTTATTTTTATTTATTCACTGAAAATTGCCTAGCTCGCCAAAGGAAAATTAGAAAGATAATTATCATATTCAATTTTCATAATCATGCCCTCTTCTAAATGTCAATGGCATTTTCTGAGTCATGTAGGTTAGCATCGTGGCAAGGAACCAATCCACTGGAAAGATGCCTAAAGCTATCATTGCCAGGTGGTCTCCAGAAATTGAGTCTGCTGTGGTCCTGAAGCAAGAGGAGTAGCACTGATCACCCCACAAGAGGGTCCCCTCTCTGACATAGCCACCGTTTCCTCTTCCCGCTCTGGTGCATGTGTCTTATCAGCTTGTGCATGTGATACTCGTGTTATGACAGAGCTCCGAAAAGGGCTCTGGAAGACAATTCCAATTGACTGAAAGGACAGAGTTCCAAGTTTTAATGGCATTTGGCTATTGGTTATTAATCTGCTTGTCCTAAGAGACAGGTATGGGAAAGTGATAAATTAATTCCAATTTGGCTGGATTGTTTTGGAACTTGAAGAACTCAATGAAGTCTTAATAAAAGGTCAGGTACGGTAACAAAACTAATAGAATCTACCAAGATAGATATAGGAAAGCCACCGTAAGCTCTCTCGATGACAGGATGACAAGAATATATGCAAATAAAAACATCCGAGCTGTTCTAAAACAGGAAATGAAAAATTGTAACATAACAAAAACATTTCCCAGAGCGCACATTTGGGCTCAGGGCCAACTCTTTAAAACCATTGTTAATGACAGTACAGTCGCTGTTCAATATGGAGGCAGCTGTGCAAAGACAGTGTGCAGATGAGATGGAAGAATATCATCAAGCCGGGTGAGCGAGGGGGATGGAAGACACAGTCTTCAGAGTCAAGCCAAAAAAGTTACTTCAGAAGGTGAAACACCCATGAACTTGGGTGAAATGGTAGAAACTAGACATCTACAACTGGGTGCTAGAATGCTCCCCATCCCCACCTGTTCACAGAGAATCCGTGGGAGCCTTGGTGTATAAATGGATAAATTATGGCTAGAATATTTCCTTTACTTCCCAAATTTTCTCTAATAAGCATGTATTTTGAAAAACATAAAAGAAAAAAAAAGGAAACATGGAAAAGGAACAGATCTATCACTTTTGTTTGGTCTTTACAAGTAGATGATTTGGCATCTACCTGTGCTCTGTGTATGTGGGAGAGTTACGGGGGGATCCCTTCTTCAGGATGTAAGCAAGGATTCCTTATGGAATCATAAAGGAGAATCATTGCTACAAAAGCAGCCCTTTCACAAAATCTCCAGACCCTTTCTCAGTGAACACCTAAGAAACAAAGTTTGAGCTCTCCCTAATACACAGGTTCTGCCATTTCCAGGCCACATTGGTTTGGAAATTCCTTGGTTTTGTTTCTGAAGTCCCAGAGGCCCATAAGACACAGACAGACCTGAGGACCAGACAAAAGGACTGTTTCTGGAGCTATAGTGGGCTGCGCTTGTTGAACCCAGGGCCCTGGGTTACAGACAGTTCACCTCCTCCTTTAGTGAGAGGACTGCTAGACTTTACCCACCCCCTGGCCAACTGGCCAGCATCACTAGAATTAGAATCAATAACAGAGTTAGAAACCCAATTTTATGGGTATCAAACACTTTTTTAAAAGCAAGGATATTATAGATAATCTTCCTACATATAATGCAGTAGTTCAAAGATGAAGTATACAATGCAATGAAAGAAAAGCATCAAAATATACTGTAATTTTCAGAGGAGAGAGTATGGCAACCATAGTGAACCTCAAATAATACTGCACAAGGGGCTTTAGGAATTCTGGATGGACATTCTTGCCCTTGGATTTCTCTATGAACATTGTATCCACCCCCCTTAAGCAGTTTAAATTTTCATTAGGGGCTGCTCTTTAAATGAACATTTAAAAGAGAACATTCAGGCAGGCCCACAAACTGGATCATCTGAGTAATGATAACATTAAGTGTAAGAACCCATCCACAGAGTTCTGTTCTGAAAATTAATCTGAAGCTGAATGCAGAAGGAGAGGAGAGGAATCTGAAGGAGCAGAGGAGTATTGTTTCCAAAAACTCTGGTTGCTGAAGCGGGTGGAGCTCCACTTCTTACCATTGAAACTCATGTTTTTTACCTACAATTTCTGCTTTTCAGAATACATTCTGTGGGCCTGGACAGATTTTTGTGTTGGAAAGTGAACAATACCATATTGAATGACTTCATGTGCACCGCGACACAGGTAATTTTCTGCTGATAAAATTTCTTTTATAGAGCTGACCTTTTGGATTCATCTTCTTTGAAAGTTTGGTTGGGGGCTGCAAGAATCTGCTGATCTATTGAAGGCTACACACAGCCCCTTCCTTACCTGTAATAACAATCTTTCATCGCCTATGACGGCAGCTTGGTTCCAATTAATCACTTCAGAGAATGGCAACTCCCATCCATTGCTGAGCATCACAGGGACACAGGCAGCCTGGGTAAAGAAGGGACTTCATGAGCGTGAGGTTAGCAAAAGCAGGATCATCCCAGCCACAAGTGAAATCAGTTCAAATCCAATCAATGCCCTTTCTTATGTTGCATGGTCCTGGGCTGCTTAGGCTGGGGAGAAAATGAGCTGTCAGAACTGTCAAGTCACATGAAGGTTGTATGTATCCAGACTTATTTTAGTATTTGCAAGTCTTGCCCTAGAATGCCAAAACGCCATTTCTGTTCTATCCCATGGCTTGGCTGACCTTACTTCCATGGAGACGACAGGCCTTGCTGCATAGGTTTTATTGATGAAACAAAAGCTTTCACTAACAAAGTTTGAGCACAACACCAACCTTGAATATAAACAGTTTTGTCAATGGAATTGCAAAGTGGTTTACCTCCATGTCATGAGCAACAAAGAGCAAAATGGGACCTGACCTTCCAATGTAGCATTTTGTAAACTTCATTATCACAGGGTGTCCACCTTTCCTTTGCTCTGCAAACACCTAACCCAGAACCTTGCTCCCTTCAGTGTGGAGTGATCGAAGGCACAGTCACACCAATTACCATCTGTACTGGAATCTAACAGCCGATACATATAAATAAGCTAATGATGAAATACTGGTTCTAGATAACTCATAATCCAAACCAGGGAAAATTCATTCTGTGCAACATCTCAGAAAGCTAGAACATTAGTGATGCATGCCTCACAGAACACACAGAGCACACTGGGAAAGACTTTCAGGAGAAGGAGGCTCTTCTGTTGGAGGACACAACAGAATGATCTGCAGTTAGGATGACAGGGCCAGAAAGTCATGAAGCACTGCAGCAAGGCACAGATTCAGACAGGGCACATAGCACAGTGGGCAAAGGACACAGTAGCAAGAGGACAGGAAAGGTCGAGAGGTTGAGAGCATGCTTTCTCTCTGTAGTCAAAGAAGGCTGGTTGCTACTGCCAGGTAGGAAATGCGGGCTACTCTCTGTGCAGAAGAAGGGTTTTCTGCAGAATGTGACTGATGAGAAGAGAAACCTCCACACAGGCTATAAAGTGGAGCAGAATCTCTGAATTGCAGAGCGTGGGAACAGTGGGGTCAAATAAGTAGCATCATCCTGTGGAACATCACTTTAAATTTAGAGAGACCCAGCCACAGAACCCATGATGAGGATAAAACTCATATTTTGTTTTGGGGGAGTACCAACAATATACCATTTTCATTGCTTTTGAGATTAGCTTCCAGAGAAAGGGCAAGGTTCCTTCCAGGAGCCCAGCAGGCCAGACTGGCAAGCAGATCTGCCTTCTGTTCACAATCATGTCCCTGAGGAACCCACTTTCCCTGGTGGCAAAGCCATTTCAACTTCTGTCTACAGGAAGTGAGTATTCCTTCCGACTGTGCCCGCTTTTCAGTAATGTTTCAGATTTTCTTGGGAAAAAAATTCACACTTTCAAGGAAAGTGTTTAACTTTCTGTTTAACTATCCCAGGAGTTGTTAAGGTCAAATCCACCAAGTGTGACTTCATCTTCAGCCCTACTCTGGGGAAGTTTCAAGGTCTCTTACCTGCAAAGCCTCCAGGAATCTGAAGGATCCAAGCCTGCGACCACGAGGAACCAGACAGAAAGTGGCATTGTGCAGCATTTCCCGATAATCATACCTAGAAAGAAAGGGGGCATCATCAGCACACGAAGATCCATCAGGGAAGCAGGGATGGCTAAGCATTGGTGGGTGTTCACATGCATGAGTTTACCCAGAACACTGAGGAGAGCCCCTGAGGTGGTTGGTAGGGAGCAGCTCATGCTTTTCCATTTGCGGGGAGAGGCAATGTGGTACAGAGGAGAACAAATGTGAACAGTCACATTGGACATGGCAATTGTGTTCTCTTTTGCAAACAGTACACAAAAAGACAAGTCTGAAGGTCCTAGTAACAATTTGCCTTGTCCAATCTTTTCTTCCAAAATGATGGAATACATTGCTCCCATAGGCTTAAAAAAAAAAAAAAAAGTCACTGCTGTCTTCTCCTTTACCATGCAGCACAACTAAAACAGTTCTTGTTCCTTATCCTCCAAACCATGCTATTAAAAACTACCCGGGCCACTTGATCACAAGCACGACACAACACTTACTTTCTCCCCCAAGCTGGGTTTCCACATTTAACCAAGAACATTCAGCTAGAGACAATCACTGCTGTACAAGACACGACTTACAGGAGAAAGAAGAGATGAGACAGAAGGAAGCTAGCCCAAGAAATGAGACAGAATGATGCCAAGGGGGTGGGGTAGATGTGGGCATGGCAAACAGGATACAGAAGAAATCATGACTTTTTTCACTGACATACCATTTAGTGGTATTATACTGTTATTGCATTTTGGAAAAAAAATGCAAACTATGAGTATCACCTGTCTCTTATAATAGTGAAGTTTAGGAAAGATTAAATATAATACTTTGTGTAAGACTGTCACTTGAAAAGTGATGACCACAAACACATTTTCCCACACACATTCAGTTTCAAGTTCATTATGAGTTTGAGAAAACTTGGGCAGCTAGAGATGGCGCACGTCCTGTGAAAGCACTGGTTCCTACAGCCAGGAGGAAATCACTCTCATTTTTCAAGAGCTTCCAATGCTGAGCAGACAGGTGTGATTTTGACAGTAGCATATGTCACCAGCATTTTCTAACTCTAATAGTCTAATTTAATCATAGCCTGAAGGCATTGGATTCTTCCTCCTCTTTTTGGGATATTGATATATACATTTATATTTTTAAAGTCCACATCTATTTTTATATTCTCATACAAACTAGGCATATGGGAGTAAGCCAATTTTCAATTATAAACCCGTCATTAAGAAGAGACATCATGCAAAGGACCATTTGCTTAAACAAGCGTGTACAACTAATTTGCACAAGAAAAGGTCACTGTGAATAGATTAAGATTATCTCCATTGAGAATAAAATAAAAAACCCTTGCTGCATTAATTAAACTGCAAAATAGACTTCAAAGTAGAAAAGATTTTTAAGAAGCCTCAAATTTAGCTAAATAAAAAAATATTAAATTATGATGGTAATGACTTCTCTTTCCTCACCAAGCAGAGAAAAATAATTGAAAAGTTTCTTCAAGTTCAAATGTTGATAATAACTGAATCCGTCTTACAGGGGGAAATGTGTATACAAACAAACAAACACACACACACACACACATACACACACACACTTATATGTAAAGTTTAATCAGATTTTATTATAGAAAGGTCGAATATACTGTAGATTACAGCAAGGTTTAATGGATGCCCAGAATAGAAACCCCTGAGGGACTGGCAGAGAAGGTCCTACATCCTCATCATTAGGCTGCTAAAAATGTAAAACCCTATTAGTGTTCTGGGTTGTAACAAGTTTCAAAGTTGCCAGTTGCAGAATTTACTTTAGGGAATGGGTGGAGGAAGAGGAAGGGCAGAAAACGTATAGGAAAAATTGAAATGAGAGCTAAACTACAGTGTTGACTTAAATGGTTGCACAGAAGGACTAGTTGCTGATGTAGCAAATGAAGTGACATGACTGAAGCTTGTAGTCATTCTCATAATGAGATGTGGGAGAACATTCTGGAAGGAATTAGGAACCTGCAAGGTAGCTATGAGACCAAGAGCAAAACATGGGTGCTTTCTGGGTCCCAGTTTCCTCATCTGTTAAAAAAAAAAAAAGCCAGTAGGACTAGATGAATAAAGATCCAACTACAAAACTCCGTTAATATTTCATGTTAGCATTTTTTTTTTTTTTTTGGTAAGAGAAAGGAATGTCCTTTGAGAATATTCCATGTCTTGGAAGGTTTCCAAGTTTGTATGTCACATAGATATCACTTATACATATATAAGGCATGTTTACTATGTGTGTGTTCACCTGGACACATGAAGACATTCAGAACATACATGCATAATGTAAGAGTAATTCAGATTTCCAAGCATGCTCAGCCATGAACTCACCTCTCTTTTGGGCTTTATGGACAGTGAGGCTAGGCATTCTTGGTGTGCTCTAGCTAAAAGGTAGTGACACCCTCTCAGTGGGGACAATGGTGGTTTCAGTTGGGCCAATGGTAGTTCCGCTTAGCCTTGTGCTTGTTACCCTCCCATTTAGTCCACGGGATGCTCTAATTTCTAGATACCTAAACCCATTCATTTATTTAGTCATTCTTTTGGGAAACACGATGTTTCACACATGGTATCATTCCTACAGATGTTGTCCAGAGGTCTTCCCTAGTGGCTAGATCTACCAAAGAACAAACTGACCAGCAATTAAATGAGAACTTCAAGTTTTGTAAAACCTCCTGGGAGTGTTTGTGTCACAAGAGGAGATTATAGTCACCTTCCAGAATGTCACTTAGAGAACTCTCCTCAGCAAAACAATTTAATGGGCAAAAAACTATAAAAACATTTTATTTAAAGTCTCTAAAAACTTTTCTAGGGGGATAATGACAAATAGAGAAATGTTCATCTGAGAAAATCCATCCACTCTTGGCAAGAATCATCTGTGCCATCGGATCCAGGACCTGCCCCTTACACCTGCTACCCGCTCCGCCTACAGGAGCTCTACCCTGGGCAGCACCCTGTCTTCCATCAGGAAAGTGAAAAAGACAACTCACAGAAGGAGAGAAAAAATATTTGCAAATCGTGTATCTTCTAAGGGACTTTTAGCTAGAATACATAAAGAACTCTTCTGGCTCAGCAATAAAAAGATAAATCAATTTTAAAATATGGCAAGAATTTGAATGGATGTTTTCCCATATATATGTGTATATATATATATATATACACACACACACACAAATATATAAATATATATTTATAATATATAATACTACATATATAAAATAATAATATATAATATTTATATAACATATAAAAATATATATAAACATAAATACACACACACAAAATGCAGTAAGCACATGAAAAGATACTCAGCATCGTTAGTCACTGGGGAAATGCAAATCAAAGCCAACATGAGATATCACTTTTCATGCACCAGGATGGTTAAGATATTAGAAAGGACAGATGAGAACAAGTGCTGATGAGGATGGGGAGAGATCAGAACTCTTCATACACTGCTGGTAGGAAAGAGAAATGGTGTAGCCACTTTGGAAAACAGCCCGATGGTTCCTTTTCAAATTAAAAAAGGATTTACCAGATGACCCAGCAATTATACTCTCGGGGACATTTATTCCAGAGAAATGAAAACCTATTTTCATGTGGAAACTTGTCCACAAATGTGCACAGCAGTTTTATCTGCAATAACCCCAAAGTGGAAACTACCCAAATGTCCTTCAATGTATGAATGACATAAGAAATTGCAGTATATCCATAGATAGAATACTTCTCAGCAATAAAGCAGAACCGACTCTTGATGTACACAACAACCTTAAAGAAATCATGCTAAGTCAAAAAGCGAATCTCAAAGAGGTACACACTGCATTATTCCACTTACATGACATTCATGAAATAACATAATTACAGGGCTAGCAAACAGATTAGTGGTTACCATTGGTTAGGGGTGGGGGAGAAAGACAGGCAGACTTGACAGGTCAAACGAGGGAACAATCTTTTCAAACTGGCTCTTCTTCCCCTTACTTAAGTTTAGAAAAGTAAATCATATTCTAATCTTATATTACTTAGAAGTAAAAGATAAACATATACTATCCCAGACAAGAAGGTAAGTAGATGAGAATCTTATAGAATGTTTGGCTTCAATTAATAAATGGTTTTGTTAACCTTTTCACGTGGTCATTGTTCCTACTCTGTAGGTAATAACACAGAAGGTAGAGGGTTTTCATAAATGACTACAAAGAAAAGTGCAATAAAAATGACATGACCCTGAATTTAACCCAGAAACCAATACCACTCAATAGCCATAGTAATTTTCTCCTTAAAGTTGCATTTAACAATATATGGGATACAACCCATTTAAAATGGGCTATGTATTAATGCATAATGAAGTATTTATTTCCCCTCCATATGAAACACACTTTTGCTGGCAGCAATTCAGTGCAACTGGGGAAAGGAGACCAGAGTGGCACAGTGCCACAAAGTGTTCTCTCAGGCACTAGCATGCTCTGCATCACCTGGGAACTTGGTAGCATAGCAAATTCTCAGCTTCATGCAGACCTGCTGAGTCAGAAACTCCAGGGAAAGGGCCCAGGATTCTGTTTTAGCAAGCCCACCAGGTAATTATGATGCACCCTAAATTGAGAGAACCACTGGCATGGTAGTTAACAGCTTAGTAATTAAGAGCTTAGTGGTTAAGCAGCTTTAGACTCAACCAAACCCGGGTTCAAATTCCAGTTTTGCTATTTACAAGCTCAGTGATCTTGGGAAAGTTATTTAATTTGTTTAATCTTAGTTTCCTAGTTGGTCAAAGAAGGATAATACTTCCATTGTGGGGATTAAATGATACATTTTAACTAAAGCACAGGCACATTATAAGCAACCCATAAAGGGCAGCTCTAGTCATTACAGCTGAAAAGAGGCAACAGAACATAATGGAAAACACAGCCAATTAAAGTTAGAAAATCTGGGTTGAGGAATTGGGTTTTGAATTTACCACTTCCTGTCTGACCCCACACAAATCATTTAACTTTGCTGCATCTCAAAGTTGTGAAGAGCAAATGAAATTATGTACCTGCAGTATAATCAGTAAAGCACTATGCAATTGCAAGTTATTATAGTAAATTATATCAGAAGGGGGGAATGAAAAAGAAAAAAAACTAAAAACAATTAAAAAAAAAAAAGAAAAATCAGATTCCCAAAGATAGAGCCAAGAGACAAATGTGGAACAGACCCTTTAAAATAAAATGAAAACAGAAGCTGTGAATCACAACAGAACAGCAGCTTCTAATTGAAAGGATTTTGCCTTATTATCAAAAGCTACACAGACAAGGATGTCGCTGGTGGATGGAGCAGGTCCTCCTGTGGCTACCACACAGTCCCTCTGTAGCATGCACATTTGCCAAATGAGCTTGCTTTTTGCTGACTAAAGAGGGCAGGAAAGAAACAAGAGACCTAGTCTCTCATCTCTGTATTCACACAATTCTAGTCTCCCCAGGATGTTACAGTTTGTCTCAAGTATTTATTTATAAAGTAACTTAACATCTATAGCTGATCTGCTCCCTCCGGCCCCCATTCTCATAAGTAATTAAACTTCTCGGCTTACACTCAGGTTTAAATCATATTGCTTAAGGAAAGAAAGAAGGAAGGAAGGAAAGAAAGAAAACATAAAGGGCTTATGACAGTTGGAATTTCATAATTCCATAAAGCACTGGGATGAGGAAAATAAAATTAACATCCTTGGAGCAACATCTCTGTGCTTTTATCATGCATCCAGAAAACAGCAGGTGGATGATGCTTACAGTGTATCAGGCACTATTCAAGGAGCTGTGGCCCAGGAAAAGACAGACATGTTATCAAATGATTAGAACTCAGAGATGGGAGTACTAGGTAGGAGGCCTGGGGTGGGAGTGATATGGGGTAGAGAAGGAGGGCCACAGTTGGCACAGGTGGGGACAGGGGCAGGCAGGGATGCCCCTGGAGGAAAGGGCACTCCCATTAATTAGTAAAGATGCAGGAAAAGTCAGCCTGCTTGAGAGGTATGAGGAGGCCCTGGGCATTTCTGGAGATAGAGATAGTACAACAGGGACAAAGGCACTAAGGTAGGCACAGTGGGGGTGACGAGTACAATGACCTTGTGCAGGTGATTCTGAATCACTAAAGGAAGGGCTTAAGCTGAAGAATATGAAATGATATCAAAGGTATCTTCAGGACTCAATGTAATCCAGCTCCATAGGGAAGAAATGGTTCAGAAAGCTCAAAACCCTGTCAACATTGGTCATAGCTGGGACTAGTAGCATCCCCATTTAAATCTAGGCTTCTTGAGTCTAAGGCCACTTTCTTTCCATGACACCAGGCTGCCTCTGGTCAGCCACACAACCTGCTCTGCCTGAAAACCAACTTCCTACGAGGCCACACCCTCAGCAGCTCACCTGATTTCAAACATTGACAACAAAAGCCACCGTAAAAAAAGGACCCTTTCTTTTCTACTCAAAACCCTGTTCCAAGTCACCATGAGCAGGTCAGTTCAAGGTGGCCCTCTGTTATTTACTAAGCATGTTGCCTCAGACCCTCCTTAGCGGTCCCATATTTAACACTACAATTTCAATTATTTTTTGAGAAAATCTTAAAGTTTATAGCATGTAATATGAAACTGGCCCATGGCATAGATTCGAATTGAGAAATGCATGAGTTGGAGCCAATCATTTGGCTGGAAAACAGACCCAGCTGGCCACTGTTCTTCCTTTGAGTTGTCTTGAAAACACACAGAGCGGAATGGCACAGGCTCCTGTGGTCTTTGAGAATTCCCTGGGCTTGAGTCTCAGTTTCTTCATGACGCCTGCTCACCCAGTCTGTACACACGAGTGAGCTGCTCCATGTACTGGGGTCAGGTAGCTGCAAAGGAGCTACTCAAATGTATGGGGATGGGCCCTTGGCAGGGCTGATACATTTGGCCACAGCTTCAGGGACATTGGAGGCCAAGGGAGTTGCGGAGGCTTGTTCCTTGGAGGTGGTGCAGTTCCTCACACAGGCAATATGCTGCCTGGAGCGCTGCCTGCTGGTAGGACTGCCAGGGCACCCGGTCATGCCAAGGAGTAGCAATTTCTTTTTTATGATGCTCCTCAGCATGAGACAGCCAGTCCCAAGCTGTCCACCACAGAGAGCAATGTTCAGTGAAAATCAGGGAGGGGCAGGTATTTGTTATACTTCTTGGCTTCCCATGGAAGACAGTCTCCTCTCTATGTCCACTTATAATCCACGTCAGTATGGGCAAGGGAGGGAGATAACACTCCGGGCACTGTGGCTGGGGTGTGAGGGTCTGGAGAGGCACTCAGGTTCCCATACGTCGACTCCTAGAAGCCACATATGTTGTGCATAGAGTCACATCCACCTTTCACAGAAGAAGAGAGTTGGGAGGATCCTTGGAATCAAACATCCCCTCTGAACACACTGAATCAAATTCTCATGTCATTTCTAAAGTCCCCCACCACTGCCCTGTCTTAAATATCTATTGACAGTGCAGAACGATAAGTTAGACTAGGTGGTGATAGTGCAGGTGCCAGGTCAGCTTATACTTCCAAAGTGGGGGAAGACCATGTTGATTCCTGATCATTAAATAGCAGCTTAATGGTTAACGGATAAGGGTATGTGAAGAAATATGACTGCCATTAATGATAATAATTGTATTATTATCATAATATGTATAATGTATCATAATGTATAATTGTATAAATGATAATAATAAGAACTCCAATGATCAAATGTTTCCTGGGCAGGGGAGGGGGACACTGTGTTGTTCCATCTGTACTATTTATCTTGACAGCTACCATGTGAAACAGGGGCTGTCTGCCCCATTTCACAGATGACAATACGGTAGAGTGTAGAAGGTCTTGCGGGGTTTGTACCAGGAGGGCAGCAGGGTCTACAGTGTATTATGTTGCCTCAGAACCTTTCCTAGGAGGGAAGAGTAACAGGGAGCCAGCAAAGGTGAAAATAAGAGATTCTGAATACATTGTGTCCCATGACATTCATCTCAGGAAGCTTTTGAGAGGAGGCGAGGTTTAGCAGCACCAGCTTTTATACTTGGTAATGCCAAATTTCAAAACTATTTGGAGATAAATGCAATTCCAAGACACGTGGGTCTAAATTCTCTGGTTAGAAATAAAGCATTTCTGACAACGCTAAATAAAGAGCTACCTGGGTACAGAGAGCAAGGGAAGGCATTAACTATAAAACAGCCAACAGCAACAATGGCCTGGGATGGATAAATGGCCCAGAAGGGGCTTGTGCAGGCTGCATCCTGCACAACAGGGAAGACTGAGGTCATTATCTTACCATTAACCTTTCACCAAGCACTGCCCCATAGTGGGAGGCCAGGTTGCTTGGACCCAAGAAGCATGGCCTGAAGCCCAAGAAGAACAGCACAGGGAAGGCAGGCAGGGTGGAATGTGTATCCTCGGATGCAGCTCCTCCCCCAGGACAGGTCAAATCCCAGGAGGCTAGCTGTGGAAGGGCACTTCATGCCCCTGTTTCCTTCATCTCCTTAACTTCCACTCCTGCTGCCTGGAAGAAGCCTCTCTTGATCCTGGAGTCTTGGCCTCTATGTTGACTCTGAAGCTCACTCTATTAAGTCACCCCTTTTCTTAACTTCCTTCCCCTCCTCCAGGAAGGAAGGGCTTTGGTCCTACTTTCTGTCAACTCCACGCCTACTCACTCTAGCACTGGCCTAAGGTAGTCACTAAGAAGAGACATTAAGTGGTTGAAAGTGATTAGTGTGCACCAATACACCTTTTGCTGTATAAAGGGCCATTGAAGCAAGAAGGAGGAAAAGATTCAAGCCCCTGATCACAACAATCTCAACCCCAGCTAGTAATCTATGCCAGGCCTGCCTAGATTTTCACTTTCATATTTAGGTGGAAATCAACTTACTTACGGGCTTTATTTCTAAAGGCCTAGCAACTTGGTAAAATATTTCATCTTCTCTCTGTACAATGACAAGGGTGGAAAATTTGTGTTTCATCAGGTCTGGTAAATAGCTTTATTTGTGAATTGAGCTGAATGCATGCAGAGCTGTGTTCACACCTTCCATGACCAGGCTGAAAAAAAAAATATGTATGGAACGTCCTCCATGGCTTATCCAATGACAAACACTTCTTGGTCCAGAAGCAATGACTTTCAATCCACAGAAAACCCTGAGCACAACCCAATGTTCCAACCACTTCCCTTCTTGATCCAAGACACATTTTCCTCAGAGGTCAACCTTAATCAGTCCCCAGATTAGGAGGATGCTTGGAATTCCTGCTGAGCTGTTTCTCGTAACCAGGGAAGGCCCTGTGCAGACAGAGGCTGTCTGGTGCCCTGAATTCTTTGTCAGTGCTTAAGCCTTTTGTCTGGTCCCCGAACTTAAGTGATTATGAAAATACCTTGAGAATCCAATGACTGTTCATGAAATGGTGCTGGTTCTGCTAACCCCACCTTCCCTTCTCCTCTCCCACAATTCCCATCACGGGGTTCCACTCTGTGGCTTTTGATGATCAGGGCCAGCTCCTTCCTGGGCCTTTTGCACCGAACATACTGTATCCTCAAGAAATTCTAGACTAGCAAGATGACATGAAATTTTCATGAAGCAAGTTTTCAATGGAAAGTTTGTCTTATCTGGGTATGTGAATGTAGAAACATAGATGCAAGGGGGTGTGGGTGACCCTAGGACATAAAAACTTGTGTTATGGCGAAAGGTCTGATGGCACATATTGATTGGCCAGATCAACCTTGCACAAGAATTGAATTCTTAGGGTCTGGGGAGGTCCAGAAGTCTTGATCCTGTCCTATCCTTTGGCAGAAGCTCAACAGCTCCCTGGGGAAGACAGTCTATGAAGTGAGTCCCCCCTCCCTCCTCTCCCAGCTGGCCGTACCTCCCACAGTCCCCTTGAGAAGCAGTGAAGGAGCTAGCCATTTCCTAGGTGGCCTCCTTCTGGAAAGAGGTTGTGGGACAGAGAGAAAATTAAAGCATCTGAAATGGGGAGCAGAAGACCAGAGGCCCTGACCTGAGGAGATGGCTCTCTCTCTTTCTCTCATACACACACACACACACACACACACACACACACACACACACACACGTGTATATATATTATGGGCCTTGATATTTGCTCACTGACTGACCCTTGGAAAAATATTCACACCCCTCACCTTGGCTGAAGGGGCCCATGAAAACTGCCCCACCTGCCCACAGCTGTTGGCCCCTGTCCTCGATTGCCACCTGCGGCTCTCAATTTCTCAACATAGCACACTCTCTTCCACCTCCTGCACTTGCTGTGCCCTCTGCCTAGAACATGCTTCTCCCGGACCCAGATGTCCCTGGGTGTTCAACAGCCTCTCTCAGAGAGGCTCACAGAGTGGTCTGGGTGCTGGGCACTCCCTCCCCACTGTTCTGTCTCATCTCTGGCCTGACATCTAATGCTGTCTGAAGTCATGCACGAGAGTGTTTTGCTGGCTTCCTGTTTTTCTCCCCAACACACCTGGCTCTTCTTCATTGCTCTGGCCCTAGACCCCAGGACTGTGCCTGGCCTAGAGTGATCTTTGAAGAAATCTTTGTTGATGGATGTCAGATCATTCTACCCTCAGCCTGTTCCTCGGGGGTTGATAAGGCCTATGAGGTCATGAAGTGTCCAGACTGCTGCAATATTCACAAGGAAAATTCACATGACAAGTTTCTAAGGATGTGGAGAAGTTTCCTTCATCTTTGTTGCATGCAATGCTAGCCTTATTTCTCTAATTAATGTTAAGATTCATCAACTTCTCTAAAAGCCATATGCTATAGAAGCAAGAGCCCATGAAAAATGTCTTCAGAAAAAAAAGAAATTAAAAACAAAAGAATGTCTTTATAAGTGTTTATGTAGAGTGATACAATGAAACCTGACCAAATTCATATTCAGAATACAGAGTTCCTGATCTTGATTTTGTCATTAACAGATTTAAAACAAGCAACTTAGGTTACGAGTCCACGCTTATTCTATTTACAAAACGAGATATCATTCTAGTCTTGCCTACCTAAGGATCCATCCAGGGAGGCAGTGTACATTGAAAGTACATGCAAACTCAGAGGACTTAATGGATATTAGGAGGGATGAAGTTAAACTTTTCTTGGAATGGTTTTTGTACATATGAGGCATCATGTAGAAGATGTCAAAGGCCTGGCATTGTTTATTTATTTATTTTTCATCTTCTATGAATCCCAAATTGCTATGGCATATACCCCAAAATCCACTTCAGCTTCAGAAGTACAGATCATTTTCCAAAAGAAGCATCTGGAACAGCTAATTTGTTACCAAAGCTGATGATGAAACACACCATGCCGTGAGTATGGCCAGCCATGATTCTCAGTTTTCCCTTGTATTAGGTTTCAGCTGTTAACCAATCAGTCTGTTTTCAGGGTATGAATTTGTAATGAAGATGGCTCTGAACTCTTGGCTAGGGGGCCCCTCAAAGAGAAAGCAAACCTGTCACATGGACCATCTTGTTGCCTGGTTTCCCTTCAGGTATCTTGGCTTTTAAATAACTGTCAAGTAAAACTTGGCATCAAAACACAAAGTGAGGAACTTGCTTTGTAGAGGAGCTGACAGCTCCGCTGTGTGTCAGATAGATAGCTGCCGAGAGTCCGCTCCAAAGGAGACTGTGTCCCCTTTATTAGGCTGTTGCTACCACAAACCACCTTTCTTGGGATTAAGTCTAAACAAAATTCAGGAATGATCTTTATGGAAAGTTAACCCAGCAACGGCTGATCAACCATATCCCTCTCCACAAGTGTTGGTTTTGGAATTAGAAAAGTTTTGGAGGTGCGAAAACATAATTGGAAAACTTTTTTTCCCCTGCTTAAAGGGCTAATTGATTTCACAGGTGTTTAATTATCATTTGCTGTGAGATAATACCTTGTAGTGCCATAAAAAATGGATTTAATTTTCGAGTGCTTGCAAAACCATTGCCAAAGCCAAGTTAGAGCTAAAGCTAGATAATTATTCTATAAATCAAACACACTGCCTCCTTTCTTTGAAATTTTTAATACTTGGGGATAATGATATCTGACAACCTTGAAACCGACATGAAAAGGATTTGCCCACCAAGTGCCAAAAGGCAACCATTGGAACATTTCAGGCAGTTTGGTCATTAATGGGAACTCAGGCAGCCTTGGGACCCTGCCTGCATGCTTCCAAAATAGGCCAACAGTCAGACCACTGGTGTGTATCCAGGCACAGTATTCTCTGAGGTCAAATGGCCACACATCTAGTAAGGTCTATGGTAAAGCAGACATGAAGCCCAAATGCCCTTAAGAAGAAAAGAAAGAAAAAGAATGGCAGCGGTGACGGACAGACAACTATAAACTCTAAGCGTCCCAGAACATGGAAAGTACAGTTTTTGCAACTTGATCCATGAATACTTTTTTATCTTATGCTTAAGGCACAACACTTGTGATTTCAGTAATAACAAGGGAGGGAAATCATGAAATCAAAAAAAAATGTTAACAGCTGGAAAGCACCACAAAGAGCATCCTGTCCAGACATCTCAGATGATCAGCAAAGTCAGAAACCTGCCCAAGAGACCACCAGGGACCTGACAAGATAAAAAGGGTAGTTCTGAGGGAGCAGAGAAAGGAAGAGATAGCTTGAAAATGCATTTGGAGTTCCATCTTGCCCAAGATCTAAAATAAAAGAGGGAAGTGTTTAAAAGAGACAGGAGAAAAAAAGTTAAGCTCATTCCATTAGAGTGCCTAATCTTCACCAGAGCCTAGTTTCCACAGAAGTGCTTGAGCAGCCTTAAATAACTGCACGGGCAGTTTAGTTGGTGCCACATATGGGATTTTTTTTTTCCCTTCAAAATTTTCTTCAGAAGCTGCTGAAGTCATAACAAGTTGCATTAGAATAAGTGTGCTTAAATGATTTACGAAGACAGGACAATCTGGCTGGGTGCGCACACACACTGTCGGCATTATTTATTTCATGCCTGTGTACACAGCAGGCACGTGCTCAAACCACTGTATGATGTGTATTTTCAGATGGATCAAATTGGCCTTTACACTTCTGGCTCAAATCTCATAAGGCAAGATGCAATACAATCAGTGCCATTCCTAGACAATGTATTTGGGCATGCTATTAAGAGCTTCGTCCAAAGGCATGTGGGCTGATAGGGCAGGGGAAACCCCAGCTTTACTATAGACTGAAAGACTACAATGGAAAACCATTCATAGAGATTGGATCAGGGTTGCAGTAGAAACTCCCATAATGACTGGGAACAGTGGGGAAAATTAAAGCTAAAATATATTGAGAACTTACTGCATTCCCAACCCTCTGCAGGGCACTTTATGTCCACTTGCCTGTTTTATCTTTCAGAATCCTAAAATGCAGGTTGTGATATGCCTCCCCTATTTTATGGAAGAGGAAATTAGGGATCAGTCTAATTTGTCTAAATTCACTTACAAAGCAGGCAGGTGATCTTTGAACTGAGGCTTTTGGAAGACAGAGCTCAAGTTATTATATACAATGCACAGAGTTTCCCTTGCTTAATGCTTTTGGAAATGTGCCATGAACTAGCCAAACGACCTCTATCTTGAAGGACACCATGAGGATCATTATGGAATCTACTGGATTAATTTACGGTCTTCTAACCATAGATGTATGTGGCATTGGGACGAGGCTCCTATGCAGTCCCAGTCAGATAGGGTTTCCTATCTATCACATCACTCTCAGGTGAATAGATAGTGAATAGATAGTGAAGATATGAAACAAATGTCCATTCTTCTGCTATACTTCATTCTAGCCAGGCCCACTTTTAGAAGATGAAAATCTCAAGACCTCTTTCTAAGACTTCATGTTATTTTTATTCTCCCAACTTGTCATGAGGCTTTGGTGTGAGGATCTACAAGCTGCCTTTTAATTCACCTATAAGCTTGTGTGGAGTCCCTGCTGTGTGTGCAAGTACTTGAGGCCACGCAGGCAGACTAGAGGACAGACATCAAGCCTGTAGAAGACGATGCTGTTTCATTCATCTATCCATTCCTCCATCTGCCAACGGTACTTACACTGGAACCCTATGTATTACCAGGAGCAGATAATACAGTGGTGAACAAACAAACAAACAAACAATAAAATCATGTTCATTTACCCTACACAATCCTCTACCTTGTTTGGGGAAACTGAGAGGAAATAACTAAGCACATAATAAAATCAACAGCTTAGAGTGAATGGATCAAGGAGAGAGAGGACATGGGAAAGAAGTCTGACCCAGTCAGGAGATGGGGATTAAACAGAGACCTAAAGGAGAAGTGTCAAACAGGACTGGGGTTGGGGATGCAGGGGTGACAGTAGTTGCAAAGGCCATTTACGACATTTAAAATACATCCTGGAAAGCAGAACATACCTGCCACAGCCAGTTATCTTGACAAGTCAAAAAAAAAATCTTGCTGTGACATAAACTAAATCCACAGGATGTTATACAAAACAAAGGCTGGGACTTCTTACTGCCTGGAAAAATGAGTGCTCCTAGGCTGGGAGTCTGGAGAGTCGAGAACTTTCCATTGACAAATTGATGGTAATCCAGCATTCCAGATTCTACAGCCCCCTGAGCAACAGCTGAGGGGCTAGAATTAACCCATGTTACAGACAGGAAAGCTATGGCAGAATGGGCCTTAGCAACTTGGCTAAGGACATTAATGAAACACACTTAGGACTGGGGCAGTCCATTTTACTTGCTCTGTCCCCTAGGACCTACCAACTCACCTATGGACCACTTATTTATGAACCCCTTTTCCTGTTTCCTCAGAATCCTACAGATTCTGTAGAGATGATGCTGAGTCCCTAAATAATCACATTTTCACAGTAATTAAAAGCCCAATTCCCTAATTCCCTAAATGCACGAGCAGCTTGAATGCCTGTATTTTGCCCTAACGTTGCACATCTCTAGGGTGAAGGAAAACTATGACTTAATTGCACAAAAAGGCAGCCTTCCAATAAAGTAGCATTGGACTGGGAGGAAAAGGAAACCTGAGCCTGCTGGAATGGGTGCCCAGGGAAAGAGGCTGCTCGCAGCATGGGCACCCAGGAGTCTGGCTTCTGCCATTCCGCAAGTACCAACTGCTTGTGGGGAGAAGCCAGGTGAAGACATCTTTCTGCTCCAGTGACAAGTCCTTCCTGCTGCCTCTAATCATTAAGGTGAGAGAGGTGGACCAGGGAATTTCAGTTATTAAGGCATTAGCTTGGATTGGAGCCAAGAGCCAAAGAAAAGCCACAACTGGTCTTCACCCCAACAAAGATGCCGTTTCCATCCATCTTCCTCTTAGACTAATTTAGGGATTATGGGACCTCCCCAAGAACTTCCGATGCTACAAAATAAAGATCATGTTATGAGGCCGGATCAGGTCACAGCACTGCCACCTGTATCTTCAAGGATGCTAATCCCTTAAGAAAAAACTAGGAAGAGTTGAAAAATACACACATGCATACAGATGATAGATCACAAAATACATTTTCTGTTCTTCAAATCAAAATCCTACTTAGAATAAGAAAGCTGCTAGAAAGAGTTCAAGGAAAGACTTATAAATAATACAAAACATGTTTAAAAATAATAACTTAATAGGTAGAAATAACAACAATGTAATGACCATGACAAAGGACAGCACCCCCGGGTGCTCAGCAATGTGCCAACAGCTTTACATTACAGTGTCGTGCTCCAAGTGTCACGACCTCTGAGGTTCATACACACCATGATGCCCATTTCACAACTGAACTCAGAGCTGACAAGCTGAAAGAGATCCAATAATTTGCTCAGTTATTTTCACAGCCAGTGAAAGAGTTACAACCTGAACGTGGCCCCTGAGCGTGAAGTGTGAGATGCTGCTGAACTTCACTGGCACTCCACATTGGCAACTCTGATGTCATGAGGAGAAATGTTATAAATGAGATCCTGCAAAGCATTTCGTATGGAAAAGATTTTGGTGCTCATTCTCATATGTACCATGAAATGTAAAACATAGAACTACATAAATGCTGACCTTAAAGAGGCTTATCTCTCTGTTTTCTGATAGCTGCATTTTGGATAAGTCAATGCATTCAGTTAGTTTCTCTCTCTGTCTCTGTCTGTCTGTCTGTCTGTCTGTCTGTCTCTCTCTCTCTCTCTCTCTGTCTCTCTGTCTCTCTCTCTCACACACACACACATCTCTTCTCTGATAGGGTTCTAGGCACATGTTCAGTTGTCTGAAATGATCAACAACAACAACAACAACAAATATATATATCAGCAGCAGGTGCTTTCAATTCACCTGCCACGTGAGATCCTCTTGTAAATTACTCAGTGATCAAAGGTATGGGCACCAAACCCAGCCACTGCTTTAAAACCTTTTGGAGGCTGAGTGGAGATGAGGAAGAAAAAGTCAGAAACTGCTCAATAGTTTTGTGGGGGGGGGGGGGGAGGAAGAAAATAATGAACTTCATTGAGAGTAAGTAAACTCAGCAGACTGAAACCAAATTAGAACAGCTTCATGGTCTTCTCACTACTTCTGATGTAGAAATTTGGAGGATATATATGAGGGGAAACTCTTTTGAATGGGTTTTGGATGAATCCTTACAAAGTAACCTAAGTTAAAGATATAAAATACCTACTTGGATTCAGGTGTAGGGTTTACATGCATATGCTGTCTCTGGACTATTCTATCAGAAGCAAGAACCAAAAAGATAAACATTCATCAATGAAATGTGTCCAGCAACCTTATTCTGAGATGCTACTGTTTATTATTTTGGTGGTGTTTTAAACATACATCTAGATCACAAACTTATATGCATATATGTATTTAACATGTTTTCAACACCATAAGCTGGTGACTTTCAGTAATGTTCTTTGTAAAGGAAAGAGAAGAACATATTCCACAGAGTAATCTGTTCCAGGGACTCTATAGTGAACAATTAGAGAAAATTACCAGCATGATCCTGCTCACAGATAGATTCAGTTTCACCCATATTTCTTCATATTTCTTCAAGTAATTGCCCATTTCCTAATCATGAGATTTCAAGTCAAAAGTCTATATTTCAGGTTACTCATGGAAAAAAAAAAAAAAGGAGGAGGGAAGATCCCGCAAGACTACCTACACTCCCTTGGGGCAAATTGGAAGGTGCTGCTCTCATTTGTGATGTCACTTACCTGGCCCCAGGAGGCATTTGAACCGGTAACCTAGGTCAATAGGTAAAGTGGCTGGAGGTCAGAAAAAACTTGCCTCAGAAGGAGGGAGCCCAGCTAGAAGCAGCTGTCCTATCCAGTAAGGATTAGTGATGTCGCTGCAATATGAAATGCTTTATGTGGGCTATAAAATTATCCAAACTCAACGCAGGACATTTTGAGCTTCTTTCCAAATGAGTCTGGCCTCTCTCTACCCCATCCAAACCATGTCCTCTTCCCTCCTGGGAACGTACTTTATGGCCCCAAACATGAAACCACAGACATCTACACCCCCTCATGCAACATTAGCAGAGTAGCCACTGCACACCATCAGTGCTACCCACTTAGCCCCCAGTTGACAGACCCTGATGGGCATCCTCTGCTAAGTCTGCTTACAAGCTGATTCATAATTTACACAAGGTATTCAGGCATGGAAGCTAAGACATAAAACATTTATTGACAAAGGGAACAGTCTGTCATTTTAAAACAATTATGTTTCTTTAAGAAAACTGACAAATTCCATCTTCTCCAATTTATTTATTGAGCCTTATAGGCAAGTTAATTCTTGAATTTGTGGGTGTAAAAGGAAAGCAAAAAATTCTGTGTGCTCCCGGAAATTTTTATGTTGGAATTCATGATTCCTTGAGGACCAAAAAAATTGGGTGCAGTGGCCATACCTCCTGAGCTCTCCTGTGGAGACAGCACTTACTGTATGCTAAAAACCTGGTCAACATAATGTATACAGGGGACAACTAAACAGTGAACATTGGTATTTAGGTATGGATTTTAGCCCCTGGACACGAGTGTGAAACTTTGCAGCTTCCAATTTATAAAGCCCACAGAACAGAATTTGTGCCCCGCTGATGAGTATTTATACACTAGAGATGCAGAAATGTGTGCTGTACAAGCAAACCATGCTTCATGGTTAATTTTGTTGCCAGCAGGATAACAATGTATGCTACAAACTCCAGCACAGTCTCCCTTGCTTTTAAAGAGACCGCATGGCCAGGAAGCATTAACTGCACACAGCATTACCATCCATTAAGAATGTAGCCACTCACTTCAACCAGTAGATGGGGTACATCCACATGGCAAGTGTTGCCACTGAACTGGCCTGGGGAGAAGGACACTAGATCCTTCCTTCATAACCCCCTCCCACATAGTCAAAAACTACCAAGTGGAGAGGGTGAGGATGCAACTTACCTCTGAAAAACACATTTGATAATTTCCTGACTTCTCTCTCACTCCAATTACAGTATAAATTGACAGGGGTAGAGACTAGTGGATGACCTGTCTAATATCTTATGCACACCACATGGATGACACACTATAAACACACACACTCAGTCAGTCACTTTTCTTGTTCTTGCTCTGGACCAATATGTACTAAGTGCTCACTCCATCATGATACTTCTGCAAGTGGACAATTATTGTGGGCTTCAGACACTGAGGACAGGCAAATGTACATTGTGTGCAGTTAGAATTGTGAGAGGGGTTAAGAACAGACAGGCAGTGGAGGGATTACAGGTGGGGATGGCCAGGGGAGCCTGGCCTGAAGAAGCAATATTGACCCTCAGGTCTGAGGGCTGAGGAGAAGCCCACATCCACAAAGGGCTGCAGGAAGTACAATTTAGAAAGTGAAAACCATAGGTTTCTTGTGCTGTAACACTCTTTCCACACTCAAGGAACAATGGAGACAAAGCCAGTGTGGGTGGGCAGGATGGCTTGGCAGAGGAAGGAATGCAAGTGACAAGGCCAAAGTACCTGTCTAACAGGGCAGTGGGTGTCCCTGGCTCTGATGCATGTTCATGGTCTTCAGTGAAAACACACACACACACACTCTGAGTGTTTCATTTTCCAGTTGCCACTTTAAATTCCACATAGCAACTTCATTTACTTCTCAAAATAGCCCTAAAAGGTAAGTATTATCATGATCATCCTCTTTTTTTTTATAGAGAAGGTAACAAAGACACAGAAGGTTCGGTCATTTGCTCTTCTTGACACAGCTAATGTCAGAGCCATGATTAAAACTCTAGCAGTGTGACTCCAAGGTGCATGCTTTTAACTTCCACATTCTGAGAAGCATCATTTGATTTAAATGCTACTCTCTATATTTTGATGAAAGTATGTTAAGTCTAGGCTACACACACACACACACACACACACACACACACACACACACACACACACATATACATTTGGTATTGCTTTGGTTTGGTGGCAGAGAGGACCAGTGTGACCCAAATAAGAAACCTTCAATTTGGCAATGAAAATGAGACTAAGCGGACTGATAATCAATCCCTACTCTTGCCAGACACCAACTTCCTCATGAGTCTGCCTTCTGTACACTGGTCCCCAAAGGACAGTAAATCAGAGTGCTAGATATCTCTGTAAAGTTTCCAACAGAGAAGCATCCTCTGCTTACTCTCCCAGGCTCCAGATGGCTCCAAAGCCTGGCTCCTTTCTCCTGCAGGTACTTCAGACCTTTCAGCAATGCAATTTGAGGGGGGAGACGGAAGGTCCAGAGCTGGTGTGATCTTTTAAGAAGCCCCAGAGAACCCAGCAGAATTTCTTACATGCACATAAGGCAGCATAAATCACTGCCCACTTTTTCTACCTGGATCCAATTTTCCAAAAGATGAAGTTGTTTTATATATTGCAGAAAAGGTTTCTGATGCCAGTTAACAAGTTGCCTGCCACAATTTATCCCAACCTCTTCCATGAGCAAGAAGGTGCACAGAATTTTAGCAAACTCACATATAGACCAGACAATTCTATAACTACCCCACTCTCTCAAAAGGAAGAAGAGTAATGGTGAGAAATGGTTTCCAGCAAGATGTTTAAAAAAAGATAATCCTTAAAGTGCATATTTCAAACCAATTGAAAAAAAAAAATCAGGGGTCTTTACAAAAAAAAAAAAACTCCCAGACCAAGGAACATTTTAACAGGTTTACACATCTTTCTTTATACCTAAATTATAAGTATCCTTGACTTCATACAGTAATTTAATTTATGCACATGTATAAGAAGCCCCAGCTGGGAGTGGTGGCATATGCCTATAATCCCAGAGGTGCTCGGGAGGCTAAGGCAGGAGGATTGAAAGTTCAAAGCCATACTCAGCAAAAGCAAGGTGCTAAGCCACTCAGTGAGACCCTGTCTCTAAATAAAATACAAAATAGGATGGGGATGTGGCTTAGGAGTTGAGTGTCCCTTAGTGTCCCTTATCAATTCCTGATACAAAAAAAAAAAAAAAAAATTAAAAAAAGAAGCCCCACAGGACAGATCATGGTTACTAAGCCTGGCACACTGTCAGGATGGGCTAGATATCCCCTACTTTCCTTCCTCTTCTCCAAAAATACATGGATTTTTCAAAAAGTAGAAGCTGTGGTATTTCCTGAAGAGTTCACAGACCTAGCATTCACTCATCTGCATAAAAGATGAATTTCTATGATGGAAGCCCAAAGATCTCAGGGCCAAAATGAGTGCTGGGGATGAGCTAGCCACGCTGCGCAAAAGCTTTGTCTCCTACTTATTGGATTTTTCATGGAGGCCAGAAGGATCACATCAAACCTCCATTACTTCAACCTCCAGGAAAGAGGGCCCTCTCGCATCATCCTCTATTCAGTGTTACCCAGGCCTTCTGGTCACAGAGGGAGGAAAACATCCACGCCTGCCTTAGAAATGACTTCCTTTTGTCTTTTCTTGGTGACAGCTTTCTCTATTTCCCTCATCCCTTGGGGGCCCTTGGAGCTGGAGTATTCCATCCCCATTGTTTCTGTCGGGGTCATTCTACAGGCAGAGAGAGTTATGGGGTAAGAGTGTTCGTTGCTGACATCAGGACTCACCAATCCCAGTCCTGTCTGGAGATGATGATGCTGATCTATAAATTGCTGTTAAGGAACCAGGTGGTGGCATGCACCGAGTGTCCCAGAATGGAGTTAAGAGTACTTTAAAGCTACTCTCAGCTGATGGGGAGAAGGACAATATTACACTAATAAAGGAAATGGGCATTATGGTTACTTGTTACACAGAACTTTTCCTTCCTCGTATAAATCCTAAAAGTACGAAGATTTAGACTGCTGAAATCTGGGGCTCAAGATGTACCTCAGTGTAGAGCACTTGCTTTGATCCCCAGCACCACAAAACAAAAACAAAACCAAAAGGCAAGTAAATAAAGCCCACAAGCTATCAGAGAATCATTAAAAAGACATTTTTAAATTGTAAATTCAGCAGAAATTTCATCTCAAGGATGACTGATAAAAACGGGGTTAAGTGGCTACCTGAAGTAACAGAGCCAGGATTCAGCCCAACTCTGAAGCACAAATATATCTGCTGCAGTGTGGAACTGTCTGTCCGATAGGGAACTAAGGTAAGCATTGCCCACCACACCTTTCTCCTAGAATTGCCCAGAGAATCAGCTGAGCTTGCACATGGGAAGGATGGTTCAGAACCAGCTGTGCAGATGGAAAGTATAATTATTTCATTAGGAAGCAGCATCTATTAAAATTACAGAAACCTAGACTTTTATCCCTTTTTGGTTATTTCCCAGTAGCACATGATTAGCCATTCTTGGAGATGATTCTATGAGCTGGTAAGAAGTTTTTGCGGGTTGGTAAATCTTTCTAAAACTATTTCCAGGCTGTATGAATCTTTGTCTAGGAATCTGTTTCCCTGGCCTTTCAAAAAATGAAGGGCATTTTCCTTTGTTCATAGATAGCTTCCCTTCTTACCACCCTTGGCAATAAAACCAAATCTAAGAATATAAACCACCCTGAAAACGTCCCAAGGACATCTAGTTTGCTTCCCTTACATATAATCCACCCCTTCTTTCAAAAAGAAAGCTTCGAAATTTATAGTCCAGGAAGATGGGTGGAAAAAAAAACTGATGTTATTTGAATGCAAAATCACTGAAGTGTGGATTTTTTTTCAGGGGTGGGGGGCAGGGAGGTAATCCGTGGTGGGAGCAGACACAGAAGAGGAGGAGGAGGAAGAAAGGGGTGGGTGGAAGGAAAAGCCCACCTCTGCGGTAATTCAATTTTTAGCTGTTCCATGGAGACAAACCAATTAGTGTGGATTGTCGAGGTGGTTTGTATGAATTGGCTACCTGCCCATTATGAATTGGATGGGGATTAACTAGCTCATTCCAAGCTCTCCACCAAATAGCAAATGGCCATATGAAAATGATTTTCAGTCAGTGAAAAATTGGCTGGATTAAAGACTTGGGGGTAAAATCCTTGATAACGTTCTACCACTCTTCAAAGAGAGTTTGACTGTTTCAGATCTACCCACTCCCCCTGAATATCTCCCTACTCCTGTGTTTTTCCTCTTTAAAAGTTCTCTTGCCCCCACAAGGAAACATCCATTCTTAAACTCGACTACTAACCAACCAATGAACCCAGCCCTGGCTCCTCTGTACTAACAAGACCATTTATGTGCTCCAGCATAAAGCTGGTCAGTTCCTAGCCCTGCACTTCTCAAAACCTCTTGGTGAAACGCATGACCATCTAATTTGTGGGTCTCATTCAACCCACAGTTCTAGAACTGGTCCACCTCGAAAGTGAAACCTGGGCTCCGTATGGAAGGATTCCGCCCAGAAGGTTGTTAGCCCTTTTAATCACTTGTAACTGGACTTTTCCCTTATTCCGGGGACCAAGTCCTTCCTTCATATTCAGGCTCAGGAGCTGAGACCCAGGGACCACTGCTGGCCAAGAGCATGTTTATTGGCTTTTCTCCAAGTAAAAGATCCCTCCACCAGGGTGAACACCTGATGAAAAAAGCCCAGGCAGTTGTCAGAGGCAGCCACCTGTGGCGTCCCATGGGTTTAGATGGCATCCCTGTGGGTTTCCACACGAGAAGATCACTGCCTTTCTTCCTGCCATCCAGTCCCCTCTGGGGAGCCACCTGATCCTTTTGGCTTAGGTGAGACTGATCACCCTAGCGGCAGCACATGATCAACGTGTGAGCCAACAGCACATGGTCACATTCCCCAGCCACATAGGGTGCTGGGAATCATTTAGGAGACATGGCTGCTCCTCTGGCAAGCTCTCAGTCAATGTTGGTGCCTGCACTAGGGGTAGGAAGGGTGTGTGTGTGTGTGTGTGTGTGTGTGTGTGTGTGTGTGTATCCTTCCACATGTCCTCGCCACCAAGTGGTAGACTGCAATGAAAACATGTCTCAGAACAAATTTTGAAGTTTTGTCAAAATCACATCCCAGGAAGCAGGGTCTGTTACCCATGCCAGACTCTGAGCAGCCATGTGGACAAGAGTTCACTCCTTCGACTTCCTCCACTGACCTCCCCACTACCCCCAAATCTCACTTTTTGAACAACTTTGTATTCCCGGGCATGTGTGTTCTTCCTGGAGTGTTGGACCTCTTGTCAACACCCACAGGCCCCCTCCCAGTGTCTCCCCCACTCCAGCAGGTAAGGCTTCCCTCCAGACCCCAATTAACCTGCTGGAGTTGGCCTCCACATCCAAATGGGGAAGAATGGAATGGAAACCAATTTGCCGATATAGAGTATTAGAACAGGAATTCCAATGAGTAAAGAAACTTGACTTTTCCATGAAGTAGAGGTTTGTTTCCTCAGCCCACAGGATTAGAAGGACAAACTTCTACACATATTCCACCCTAACTCAGATCCAAGTCAGAGCTGGCTAAGGGGCTGGTGGGCAGTTCAAGTTCCTGAGTATTGGATGCTTGAGAATGTTCTGGTCTCAAATGCAGGATGAAATCAATTAGCAGAAACTTCTCAAATCCTCCCAAACATCAACCTCCTCACCATAAAACATCAAATAAACTTAGTAAATTTATTTTGCTCTAGCCACATTGGCCCTTACTGAAGGATGGCATACTGGGAACAAAGCCCATTTTTCAATGTAATAGTTCATTTTATAGTATCATATTCTAATGTCAAACATAAAAACCACCAGCATATAAGTTCCTGACTTAAAACAATCCTATTTGATTAAGCTACATTTTAGTGGATTCTTTTTGGAAAGAAAGGGTACTTCAAATTCTTTAGCCATAAATATTCATATTCCCTTGCTCTAGCATAGACTTCCCCCTCTTGGGAATACTCTTATGCTAGGTGAGTAGTGAGTGCTTTCAATATATAGTTGAGAAAATGACATCAAACACAATTGTCTTTTAGATCATGAATTACCTTTTAAGATTTAGAGAAAAATGCATTTTACCATGAGAGATTAAGCAAGAAAATAGCATGAGGTGATATTACCACCCCTAACACAAGAAACAATGGACCCCAAGCTTGAACACTGCTGAAAGTCAATCATGAAATGATTCAATGCCATTTCTATACTTCTAAGGCTTTGCTCCTTACTTCACAAAAACTGGATTTATGAAAATGAAAAAAACTTTATCTAAAGATGACCAAATTATTCATCGGCTATTACCATGAGGGCTCATTTTTCTGAATACATAGCAAAATTAAAATTGAATTGATCAAATGTGGTAACAACATATTCCTGAAATTGCAGGGTAAAAGGGGAGGCACAGAGGTATTCACACATGTCCTGTACCCTAACTTCTCCCATGATTTTAAGAAATGGGTCGCCTTTATTCAAGCACTTGAGCACTGCTGTGCCTGGATATCCACCTACATTCAATATCTGCTGCCTGCTAAGGACTTGCCGGCACAGGGAACACAAAGGTGATCTGAGAGCTGATATTGTAATGATATAATGATGGGCATCAATCAGAAAGAGCAAGGAGGGGTCTGTGTTGATCTTGGGTGTACCATGTGTTTCCAAATTCTAGCAAATTGTCCAAAAGTCTACACTATTTGCCATACAGTGGCTCTGCTCACAGTGAATTCATAATCATGCCCAGGCAGTTCATTCATAACCAGTCCTTGGTCCACATTTAATTTATTGTTATGCAACTTGCTCTGGAGTAGGAGGCCTCTACCCACTGCAAGTGCTAAGAAATAGAAGGCAATTTTACCACTGCATGAAGCATAGAGAGATTGGGAGCCTACTGAAAACAGGCCTTTGCCACTCTTAAAGAAAAATCATTAAAAGCAGCATTTGGAGGAATTCATGAAGTGAGTTTTCATTCCAAGAAGGCTAAAGCTATAGAGAGGAGGAAAAAGCAGAAGGGTAAATACTAACTAACCAGGACAGCTAACTTCAAGGTCAGAGCTCAGGTTTTGACATTTATAAGGAATTTCCATATGAGTAGTATCTAACACAGATATTTTAAAAATATACCCTAACATGCTTTCCTTTTCTTTCTTTCTTTCTTTCTTTTTTTTTTTTTTTTAAGTTTTTTAGCAGTGCTGCGTGTTGAACCCAGGGCCTCATGCAAGGCAAACACATGCTAGGCAAACACTCTACCCCTGAGCTACACCTCCAGCCTTGCCTTTCTTTAGTTTGAACTTTATCCCCATATGGTTTCCTAAAGTAATTGAGAAAGAATCAACCCTAAAAGCCCTTTGATTATTTCATTGTACAATTATGTAGATAGTAGGGCACCTTTTAAGCATGTCCCTCTAAAAATGAATGGCAAGGCAGAAATGCATATACCGGAATATCTAGCACCAACCACAGGCTTAAGTATTAGAGCCTTTCCTTCAGAAAGCTCTGTAAGAAGCTCTCAGCCCCAGCTCTGTGAGGGGCTTTTGCACACATCTGTTTCAGCTCAGTCCCCCAGAGATGTCTAAAATCTAATTAACCAATTAATTTGCAAATATATTCTAATTTATTCAAGGCAGATTTTCTTGGTTGTTAAATTATCTGACAGTGAACCATATGCAGTACACACTCACTGAAATACCACAGGTTGGTTGTCCTGTTGCAAGAATGGATATGTGCATTCTGGTCCACACATATTTCTATCTCCCAATGAGAAAATGAGTTGGCATTTCCTCCATCGTCATTAGGTTGTGCATGCTTTGGGGGAAGCATTGCACAGTGTATTTGTGACATCAAAGGATGATCTTGCACACTCAGGTAGTTTCCTAAATGTGTTCCCATAGTATCCCCTTGTCAGGGCTGGAGTGGGTGTGGTTGCTTAGGAGCAAGGAACTAGAGATGACAGTGTGTCTTGTCTTAATCTGCTTTTCTGGGTTGGAAGAGGGAAGTTTAAATTATAATAGAAGAATATACTGTCATACTGGGAATTACAAACCGCTGTTAATTTGCATGCAGAACTCTGTTCTACAACAAGGCAGCCACAGCAGGTAATATTGTTTACTCAGACAATCAAGCAGTAATTTACTGAACTTGTGGATTAAAAAAAAATAAGAAGGGATAGGATGTTCTTAATTGCTACATTGCAACATTTTATCCAGCTCAATGACTGTATAGCTACAGATAAGAACTGAGAATAACACTATCAAATGTTAGGGGATTGCCTAATTTACAAAATGAAGAGTATCTGGATGCACAGAGTTACCTAAAATTATGAAGCGTGGATTTTAATGTTTTCTGTGGCATGTTTGGATAACTGCTAATTGTGTATCACTAAAAGAAAGGCTAAATTTTTTTTTTAAAAAAATATTGTATTTATTCAAATTTGTATTTTATTATTTTAATATGGAAAAGAAATGTCAATAATGTACTATGTGTCTAACATAAATTCTACTATTTCATTAATTTCTAAGACCTTCAAATACATAAATCAAATACTGAGGTAGGGGAAGAATTCATGTCCAATTCAGGGCTGAGGAGACCAAGATGGGATTTGACATAATAGAGTCTGAATTTTCTCCAAAGATGAGGGAGAAATGAGAGAAAAAGTCGTAGAGTTTGCTGTCCTCTTAAGGTCTGTGTCTCCTACAAAATTCATGTTGAAATCCTAAGAGTGATGGCATTGGGAGGTGAGCCTTTACGTGGTGATTTGGTCATGAGTGTGGAGATCTCATGAGCCCCCAAAAGAGTGCTCACGTCAATCAGGTAAGGATACCATGAGAAGCTGGCAGGTTGCAACCAGTAAGAGGATCCTCAACAGAATCTGGCCATACTGGACGGGCACCTAGATCTCAGACTGCTAGTGTCCAGAAATTAATTTCTGTTGTTTATCAGCCATCCAGTTTATGGTATTTTGTTCTGAAACTCAAACAACTAGGAGCACAGTAAATACTTCGGTCAGTTCAAAGTAGTCCACCATAGAATCATCTACAATTGCAAATTTTTCCTGTCAATAAAATTACAATTTCCTCTGAAATAGGGAAGCAATAAGAAAATGATTAAGCATGACTAAGACCAACATGGACTTCTCTCTCATTTGTAAGAAGAGAACTAAAATGTTGTCAGAAGGTAAGCACCCCTATGGGATTAGGGCGATTTTCAAATTTCACATAAATAAAAACAGCTAATCAATATTCAGAGGAGATTCATTTGGCATCTCTGTTTTGTGATTCTGGTTGTTTGTTAAAATGCCATCAAAACATAACATACTATGACTCCCTTTACCAGGAAAGACAGGCTGTGTGGCTTATGAGAGGCTATAAGTAGCCTAGGAGAATTTCTTAGCTATCTTCTTTGCCAAGACATTGATCCTCTTCACCCCTGTAAACCTCAGTATTAGTATAAACCAAAAGGTAAGCAAATTTGGGCATAATGGGTCAGTCTTATAGTAAGAAACTCCTAAGTTTAAATAACCATTTCTTTTTAACATCCATGTCATAATGCTAGACTGTGTCATAATGCAGGATGATGAATGGATATATATTCAATGTCTTTCTATGACTTTTTAAAACTATAAGTAATAACCCTATCTTCTTTCTTCTTATTATCCATAGTAATTGGCTGATTAGCTATGTATGATATAATCCCAACAACTGTCTGCTAAACTCTCTTAATCATGGGCCATAAAAATGTAGGTAGCACTCTACTGACAATATGAACTTAAAAGTTCTCTCAACCAAATGGAGTCCAATATTGATGACAGCTGAAACTAACAAACACATCCCCTTTCTATCTTCCTCACTGTCAAATCCCAGATACAGGTGATTGCATTTTAAACACTGCCAGTTTTAAAACACCATTTTAATTTCTGAATTACTTCTTTCTAACCAGCCCTAAAGGGATCCTATAAAAGGGTCAGGCAGTTATTTTCCTTTCTATCTATATGTCAGACAAAAATGTAAGAGTTTAAATTGCAGGTCAAAGGAAAAAAAAATATTGTTAAGTGTTGGTCAGGTTTTCTATGAAGGAGGCATCTAAAGACACTGCCAACACAAAAGGAGATGCTCTTCTCCAGGCTTTGATATTATAGCTGGGAATCACCTGCTAAAGGATAGAGAAGGAAAAAAAAAATGTCAGGATGAAAAGCAGAACTGCGGTTCGGAGTCCTGGGTGCTAACTGCACATGTCAAACTGTTTCAGGCGATGCCTTTACTATGTGAGAGTTGCTCTTTTATTTGCCTTATTTCCAGAGCCTTGTAGTTTCTAAGGGAGCAAAATAATCAGTTATCAAGTCCCTCTGTTGGGGGAGGAGGAAAGGGGGGACGGGGAAAGACAGGGAAGAATACGATGGAAAACTGAAAAAACCCACACCAAGACCTGGAATTCCAGATTTCCAGCTCAACAAATGTATGTCTGGCCTTTCTTCCCATGTAGGCAATGGACAGAGGTCATGGGGGGGGGGCTGCTGCAGCAGGTGGAACCAGGCTGGAAATTCAAACCTTCCAGGGAGTGAAGGGGGCAACTGCTTAGTGGGAATTTGGATGCTACTTATACTCTAAGCCTAACTGTTTTCTGTACGTGCTTTCTTTAGCCAACACAAAAGGAGGTGCTCTTCTCTAGGTGCTTTCTTTAGCATGTACAGAAAACAAGGGAATTCGTGCAACAAATATTCTGAGCACCTATTGGTGCAAAGAAACTACATGAGATGCCCACCGTGCAGAGATGAGTAACATCCAGGTCTTGGCCTAGAGGTGCTAAGAATCTAATCATCTTACCGTGGATCAAACAGCAACAATAAAGAGTGATGAATAAGATGTGCTGCAAGAGTACTCCAAGTGCATCAGGGTGCAGTAAGATAGAGAAGCATCTAATTCGTGAGGGGTGTATCCAGAGGAAATGACACTTGAAATGAATTTTAAAGAATGATAGGATTTAGAGACGGGGGAAGGAGGAGTATGTGTGTGTGAGCAGAAATTGCAAAAGAGCACACAAAATTGAGAACTTCATAACAGAAACAGGCAGAAGCAAGAGCAGTTTATTTCAGAAACACTCAAATTTATTTTAAAACACACTAGACTCCAGACCTAGAGACTAAGGATGGATCTTATAAAACTGCTTTTTAAAAATGCCCTCACACATGTGGTCCAATGGGATTTTGGAGAAATGCATTGCATTCCTTGTCTACAAAACAGATTTTGAATTATTTGCTATTTCTAAAAGACATTTTGACGTGTTAATAAAAGTAAAGACACAGGATGATGATGATGATGATGATGATGATGATGATGATGATGATAATAAAAGATGTGGGCCATAGTGTTACAACTATTTGCAAAAGATCTTAACATGGGTTTTCTCTCCATCTGAGCCTTTTTCATGACAAAGTACAGAACTGACAATAAAGTAGAAAGATGACATGAAATTAAACAATTACTCATCACTAGTGATTGGAGATTTGCCTGTTTACTATTCATTTTTCATTCAATGAATAATTATTAAGCATATATTAAGTCTTAGGCACTTTTCTTCATACTCGGGATTGAACACAGGATTACTTTACCACTGAGCTGCATCCCCAGCCCTTTTTTAAAAATTGTTTAATTTTGAGACAGTGTCTCACTTACTTGCTGAGGGTCTTGCTAAATGGTCAAAGTTGGTTTCAAACTTACAATCCTCCCGCCTCAGCCTCCTGAGTCGCTGGGATTACATGACTTGGGCACTTTTCTAAGGTCTTAAAAACTACAACAATAAACAACCACAACAAAATCATGTAAAGAAATGTCATACGCAAATCCTTATCTTGGTCTGTGGGAAAGAAGATGAAATTTAAAATAAGAAAACTATGTGGCCAATTCGAACCTACTTTTCTATATATAGTCCTTGGGTGAATCTCAAAGCTGACCATGGCTGAGTGTGTGACAGAGGGGGCATTTAGCCCTAATGACTGAGGGTCTTGAAGACCTTGGATGGTGATCCTAGTCTCTTTTGCACAGGGCTCTTCCTCCAGCTGGCTCAGCTTCGTCCAGCATGAACTTCAGCATCTGCAATAACTAGAGACCAGTACAGCTGAAATGGCCAGCCCTTCCCTGCCCTCACAAGGGAGGGTCACCAAATTAATAAAGAATCAGACGTAGGGTGTCATAGTTGGAGCTGCTGCCCCGAGAAGCCCTGGAGGCGGGGGGGGGGGGGGGGGGGGGGGGGAGGGGGGGAGCCAAAGCCCAACTCCACGCAGAACCCCCTGGGGGGCAGGGTGTGGAGGGTGCTGGCTGGCCAGACTCTATAGGACTCTAGTGTCACTACTGTGAAGCTGAGGTGGGAAAAAATAATTAGGTCCCAAATCTGCATTAAAACATTTTTGCAGGATTTTGTTCTTGAAGTGGAAAACTGTTCCCACCGGGTCTATTTTTAACAGTTTTATTTTAAAGAGATCAGAAAACCTCCTTGTGTTGAAATTTCTCAGCGGGAAATTTTACAGTAATGCTAACTTAAATGCAGACTGAAGGTGACAAAGCAGAGGAGTGAGTGAATGGCTTCGCTGTGGAGATGCGGCAGCTCCCCCCCCCCCCCCCCCCCCCCCCCCCCCCCCGCCTGAGCCGGCATCTGGGCCTCAGAAAGGCCCAGGACACAGCAAGGTGGTCAGATTCCATTCATTCATCAGGATCCTGACAGCAAGCAGAATCTCAAACTTGGGCAAGGAAGGAGAACATAACCAGCTCTGTTGTTGTTGTTTTTAAAATGAAAGTTTTAATACCCGCCACCTGAAGTGAGGCAGAGGCACTATTTGAAGTGAATGGCGACACTTGCCTGTAATACACTGAGTCCACATGGTGACAGAACCTGTGGTAGCAACTGATTTACTATGAGAAACACTCAGCCTATCACCTAGAGTCAGACTTTCTACTACAGATTCAGAAACGTTAAGAAGGGCGATTATTCTGACTACCCACTTCACTAAAATCGAATCAAAGGGGAACTCATTGGCAATAAGTGACACTGCTCATTCATTTGCCAGATATTTGGTGAGTGGCTGACTATGTGCAGGACACTTGAGATACATCATCAAAAGCAAACCCCCACATTCATGGAGAACTTATTCTAATAGACCTGTAAATACACAAGCCATGTTCCAGAAAGTAGGTGCCCTGGCCAAGTCACCTGCAATCATTTAAAACTCTCCCAAATGCTAATCTGAAGAGAATTAAGGCAGGAGAAAGAAGATTTTTAAAACAACAGACAGGAAAAAAAAAAAAAAGCCATCATTTTAAATGCCATTGGCCCTCCCCGTTTCCCTAACACATTGGTCTAGGTTTACAATCTTCCTAGGATTCTACTCTGGAACATGAGAACTATGAAAAGGCACTGTAGTGACCGAGGTGGCACACCAGTCAACTTGGGCTGTTACGTTGCTGCAGTTACAAATGACCCAGTTCTCAGTGGCTTTCAGCATATCTACTGAGGGTTGGCTGTGGGCCACAGTCCACATCGTCATAGGGGGCCCAGGCTCCAGGGCAGCCACGCCTTTGTGACATTACTGCTTTCATGGCAGAAGGAGCAGAGAGAATGGAGGAGCCACTCAGCAGGTCTCCAAGCTTTCGCTCCTACGAGGGGCAGGTGACTGCAGCTCACATGGCATTGGCCAAAGCAGGTTAACACAGCCAGAGGTCAACAGTGGAAGAATATAATATTATCCCTCAGCCAGGAGTGGGGAACAAAACAATCGATGATGAGTGTGTTGTAGCATTTATCAGAGTGCAGCCAACTACCAAAAAAAGATAGAAAATATTTCCAACCCTTTCATTTTCCCAGACTTGTGATTACTATTAAATTGTGACCAAATCTTCAGAAGGGAAATAACTCCCTTTCACATCATCTTTCTTCACCAGACCAGATGTGCACAGGATGGAGAATGAAACAAAAACAGCCTGGAGAAGTTTGAGGAGAAGAATTTTTCCTTCTGTGGTTAGATGTCAAACGGTTTCTTTTCCCCCCTCAATCATTCCTTTCAACACGAAGGTAAAGAAACTCAAGAAATGATAGCCTGGAAGCCTACATTTTCCTTTGCAGCTAGGAAATTCTTTCTGAGATTCACACGATACCTTATACTGGCAAGTGAAAGAGGGTAATGTAAGTCTCCTGAATTTTTCGACATAGCCATTAAGTGGAATTAGACTACTAGAAAGACACACCTCAGCCAGCTGTAAAAATCATGTCAGGGCTTGTTTCTTAGCAACATCCTGAAGAATAAACTTTAGTATTCAGTCACACCAGTTCAGACCCAGCCTTACAATTATTGATACTCATTTCCTTTACTGTAAGCCTTAGCCATGATGATTCTACGACACCAAAGAAACTTAACAGATAATTTTTTTTCCTCTTTAAAACAAAAACAACAACAACAACAACAAAATCTTTGAAAGTGAGAGTGAGTATAAGGGTATGCACAATAATCTAGAGCAAATACATATTTTATGAGTTTTCCCAAATCAACAAAAGTGCTGGTGGCTGTGTGCACACCTGTAGTCCCAGCTACTAGGGAGGGAGGAGCCAGAGGATCACTTGAGCCCAGAACTCAAGAACAGCACAGAGAGACCCTGTCTCAAAAGAAAAAAGGAAGAATAAAAGAGAATTAGAAATTGTTCAGTACAGTCTCTGGTCAATCCTAAAAAGATCTGAGTTGGTATTCTTCGTGCCACTTTGGGAACAGAGGGCCAATCACTTAGGACATTCCTAAACCATGTGTTTGTGGGGCAATTCTTTGCATATGTAGAATATGCTACCATGCAACCCATTATTCTGTATGATTAAAAATGTTCTATTAAAATTCATAACTAAAGAATTCAAGTTTTATACATGTTTGAAATTTTATATTAATTTATCAATAAGAATTTTAGGGAAAATTGCATGTAAGCCTAGAATTGAATTAGTTTTTGCAACCCCAGGAGCAATGACTGTCGACATATAATCATGAATGAAAGTCCCGTTCCATGTAGGAATTTTTGATAGTGTGTATGACATAAACAACTAATACCATTCCACTAGCAAGTCTGGTCCCATGCGTGGACTCAGCCATTTATCCAAAGGACATTTTGAGTCACAACATGGACCTTATAACTTCACTTATCCATTCAGCTTCATTTGCTAAAGATCATGATGTCAGGCTACCAAAGCAATGAACGGCCAATTCTCCAAATATGCATGCTGATTGACCAACTTGCTGAATTTACCAAATTTATAAACATTTTTCTTTAAATTATTTATGGAGTTTGCAGTCGCTTAATGTGATGGGAAGGAGCATTCTGGTAGTGTCAGGTTTTCATGCTACCTTCAAAGCATCTTGGGGAGGGTCAAGTCATCAAAAGCTAAAGATGATTTAGTTTTCTTCTGAATGTTTAAGATCTAGAAAAGTATTTTCCTTAATTAGTAACCAATGAGTCAGCAGGAAGCTTAAAAACACATAAGTTTGTTTGGACTCTTTTGACTCTGTTTGGCCTTACAGACATTTTAACCTTTTCAGGATTCTTTTACCTTATGAACCCAAGTTTTCAACAGTTTTGAATGAGGTGCAGTATTTAGGGACATATCTTTCCTATAACATATAATCACTGAATAAAAATCAAGGGCCTGTGACTAGAATATATGCTCAACAAGGGCAGCTATGGTCTAGGGCAGGTATGATCTCGTTTGGAGGTGATCAAGTCCACGTGTTGCCTGTCTTTATAAATCGAGTTTTAATGGAACACAGTCAACATTTGTTTTATTACTTCTGTGGCTGCTATTGTGCAAAAATGTGGCATAGTTGAGAGGCTACAATGCAACAATAAAACCTAGAGTCTAGAAGAGCTTTTATTTGGCACCTCAAAGAAAAAGTCTATGACCTGGATCCAGTTCATTACCATATCCACAACTCCTGATGCCATGCCTGGCTCACTTGGGAGGCTCCCGAAATGCAAGCTGAATGAATAAACTTGAGAGTGGCCCTTGGTTTCTGATGCAGGGCTGAAGAATTACCACCCATTTCAAAGCTCACTCCCTTGTGAGCTCCCGGGTGGGGAGGGCTGTTGGTTCTACATGGTGACACACAAGTGAGGTAACTTGAGTCAATGGGTAGATTCAACCACTTCTGTGGTTCCAGGAAGTTGGCCAACCCCGAGGCAGACGATCTCGGTTCACAGCCATGTGGAAACCAACCCACATTTTTACAGACTATATTGGGAAACACAACTAAGCTCGCCAGTCTCTAAAAACCCCCGTCACTCTCTATCTCTAAAAAGAAAAAGAAATCATAGGCTGGCCAATATGTCTTCCGCCTTCCGAAGGTTGACAGTGGTTGAGGTGATGAGATTCTCCAAAAGAAGGAAGGAAACCGCAAAACCCATGCCCAGGGAGGGCTCTTCCCAAAGTGCAAACCACTGCACACATCAAAATGTGCATCTTCTTCCAGAGAGCCCAGCACTCTCCTGGCATAACACAGCTTCCATAAACTTGGCTTGATGAAAAATACTATTTATAAGTCAAGCAAGGGGCTTCGGCTGGGGCTCAGTGGTAGAGAGCTCACCTAGCACCTGTGAGGCACTGGGTTCAATCCTAAGCACCACACAAACATAAATAGATAAATAAAATAAAGGTATGGTATCCATCTACAACTAAAAAATATTTTTTAAAAAAAGTCAAGCAGGATGAAATCTAGTAGGGATTTTCTGCCATTTAATGCTTAGGTCAAACTGATGCCTATTAAAGAAACCAAACCAAACCAAGTGCCTCATAGTTTTGTTCGTTCATTTATTTCAAATGGCAAGCGATAAGGTTTTGCTTGCTTGTTGCAAGGGGGTGTTCAGTAGCTTGCTTTAATTTCCTATGGTGGACTAACTCCTCCAGCCCCACCCCACACTCCAATTCGCAATTAGCCTCAGTTAAAATGCCCAGGGTAGGATACAGACATCCATGATGACTGTGAGGCTTCAGAGGTGCCCTGAGTCCACTCATTTTCTTCAAAGCAGGGCCACCTAGTCCTCGATGTCAATCACTGTGCTCTGGGTATGAAAATATAGTATGACATTATACTTTTGAGCAAAGATATTTTATTGTCTGCCAAGAAAAGGGACTAAACCCACACAATACCAAGGGCTGAACAAATAATAAAGAGAAGAAACTAGCCAGGTGTGGTGGTGCACACCTGTAATCAGGAGGCCGAGGCAGGAGGATCAGAAGCTCAAATTCAGTATCACCAACTTATAGCAAGACCCTGTCTCAAAATAAAAAAGGGCTGGGGATGTGGCTCAATGGTTAAGCACTTCTGAGTTCCATCCCTGGCACCAAGAAGAAGACGAAGAAGAGAGAAGAAACCAAGAATACTACAGCCATATCCCATATTCAAAGAAGTGCTCTCACCCAGCAAACCCACTCGAGAGGTGTACATCACCAGGAAACAAAGCATCCATGGATGTGATTTAAATTTTCTTTTAAGTACTGGAACATCTAACAGTGGTCCTGGGCACCCAGCATTATGGGGGGAAATCGGCTCTTAAGGTTCCATTTGTCTCACATCATCTACTGGTCAACTTCTACTTCCATTTTAAACTTCCTTTGGCCTCTGTGCTACATTTCTTGAGATTACAACCCATTTCCAAGTAATTTCAGAAACTTCTCTTCAGCAAACAATGCTTAGCCTTATTGCCCTGGATGGTGCTGCCTGGGAAAGCAACAATAAAAGCCCATCAAAATCATCACAGCTCTGAAGCACACATTGGTGAGGCGGAAGGGCTGGGGCTAATGCTTGGGCCCACTCAGGCTGTCTCCTAAAGGCACATCTATTGATACCACGTCTCTTTCTGGCTTTTGGAGGGTCCTTATAGCCTTCATAGTAAGCAAACTGACAAATTTAAAGTTGAGCTATCCTCCATAATGCCACAAACTCAGCACTGGTCGCTGGCATGCACCTGGAGAGAGGACTTTTGGCAGGTAAGGAGCTGTGCAGGTGGCTTTGGGGGTCTTTGCAGAGACCACAGATCTGCTAGAGTAAAAAGTTGGATAGCATTCTAACAGCATGAACAGGAAAATTGCCATCAGACTTGAATGTACATCTAAAATTTTGAATTATACAAAATAGTTCATCTGTGAGAACACTTCAAAGTTTTCCCACCAGAAAAGTGCAAATCTGCTTTTGCCTTCGCTTCTGTGAGGTTTTCACCCTCTCAACCACCTTATAAGTGGCATTTGGGGATTTGCAGAGGGTCAAAGGGAGGAAGGAAATCTATTCTGTCTGCCTCTTCAAAGAGACTGGAGTTTCTGCTTATGTAAGTAGAGGTTAATAAGTGACTCTGATCAGAAAATGGCCTTATACTTGAAACAAGATTCTGCTCTGGAAATTCCTTAACTCTGTTGGAGATAAAAAGAATAAAACTAAATATTATCATACCTCCTTCTCTTTTCTCCACCCCATTTCTTGGCAACTGCTGCTCCATGTCAGGCAGCAGGAAGAAAAAGAGGGATCTTTTATTCTGAACAGCCACCAAAGAAAACTGGGGAAGAGATTGACAAGTGGGCCTCGGTATCAATGCTTGGTAAAGGGTGAAAGTCAAGTCTACCCTTAGCGTGCTCAGCTGTTGAAATCTGCACCCACTTAGACATGGTGAAGATGAGGTTCTCTTAAATGCAGTCATCAGTGCCAAAGGTACAACGTGAGCATCCAGCTCCATACCACCAAGGAAGAACAGCCACTGATTACAGCAAACACACAGCAAATACATCCTACTTCAAATTACAGTGGTGTCATTAATGTGCAAAGATCCATACACTTTTCTTAACAGCATGCTGGAGATAGCCCCCATCCCATAAATTCTCATCTCTGCTGTCGATTGCACTGAAATGAAACTGAATCCCACTAACACCTAAATGTTCACCTGCTGCTTTACTTTATTAAACAAGCACTTAGGAGAGCGGGTTTGTTGGGGGAAAGGGGTGGGTATGGAACCAAGCTATATGCTAAATGATTAATAAAAAGGAAACTTGCCATTACATCCATTTCTTTCTCCAGCTTTCTGTAGTAACAACATGGCTCAATTGCCCTTGATTACCACAAGGATTTAGATTTGCTTTTCAAAAAGTGCTAATCAGTTTAGGTTTAATGGAAATGCAGCACAAAAGTGGTCACTCTGTTAATACAGGTCTGCTGACCCACCCATCCATCCACCCGCAGAGTGCTACATTAGGGACTAATTTAAAAACACAGCTACAAATAGTTGTTTATTTTGAAAATACTCAGTTACCATATACTACTAAAACACAGAAGATGGTATCAAAACACAGCCTACCATCAATATAGCCTTCAGGATGAAGGGTAGCCAATATAATGACCCCCTTTCAACCCATTTCCACACAGATGGCATTATCTACTCAAGAACTGAGCAAATAAATCAACACTCATCTTAAATGCATTCCTACAAAGAGCTGTGTATATGTGTGAATGCAAATATTTTAAGTAAATATTAAAAGATGGGAACTTGCCTAGAGATTCACATGTAAATTTAACAGCAAAACCAAATTATTGTATTAAGTCAATGTTTCTTAATATCTAAAATTTGAAACTGTTCTGGCAATATTGACATTAGTCTTGGCACAGGAGGAGAAAGGAACCCTATAATAGATTCTTTTATTCCCCTGAGAATGAAAAGTAACAGAAGAAAAAAAGGGGGGGGGATCTAGAATGTTAGTTCTAAGATATCGTGATGGAGACACAGGTCAGTCAGTACCTCCTACAGGTACAAAATGAGGAGGGGCTCAAAGTATATGCTGAAATTCTTGAAGGTACTCCTACCAGTTGATACCATTGACAGTTTCCTTCCTGCCCTGCTTCTAGGTTTCTGATAGCATTCCTGTATTTGGAGGAAATTCAGAACTCTTTTAATGGCTACCCTATGAAAGAATTAATTCATTTTTTCCTCCTTATCTCATATTTTGCTCTAACCCAGGTGCATCCTTGGAGCCCTCCCCAATCCACTGTCTCTGTGAAAGCCAGAATTTCTGTGGCCTTTTCCAGTGGACATTGGCCCTTTGATTTTTTTTTTTTTTTTTTTTTTTTGGTATTGGGGATAGAACCCAGGGGTGCTAAACCACTGAGCTACATCCCCCATATCCCCAGTCCTTTTTTATTTGAAGACAAGGTCTTGATGAGTTGCTGAGTTTGGCTTTGAACTTGCGATCCTCCTGCCTCAGCCTCCTGAGCCCCTGGGACTACAGGTGTGCCTCACTGTACCCAACTGGCTCTTTGATTTTTAATCAAGGGTTGATAGATACTAGGGATCAGCAAAAGGAACTTAGAATTTTGAACCCATAGAACTTGGCTTCAAAACCTGTTATAAGTCATGTGACTATGTATAAGTTCAACTGCACAGCATCTCTCTGTACCCCCAGTTTTCATATTTATGTGATGCATTTAATAATACACCTCTCATGAGGTTGCAACAAGCCGTGAATGAGATGATGTGTTTTTAAATACCTGGCACATACTAGAGAAATCAAAAATGGCAACTGTGTTGTATGTAAAATTATACTTTATTAAGTCAGTTGGCCTGAGAATAAACTTCCTTGGGTATATCTGGAATTAAATATTCCTGGATGTATTTCAAAATGCTCCACCTTCTACCGACTGAACTCAGTGCCCTGGTGAATACTATTCATGAGGGCTCCAGTGTCTGTTAGTTCCTTTCCATCCCACAGGGAACTCTAGTAGAAACACTACACAAGTGACTTGTCAATCAATTCAATTCCACAAATAGTTGGTGGCTACTCAATGTTCCCATGTAACAATGACTGTGAATGTTCCTATGCTCAAAGACAAAGCAGCTAAACTGTCGACTTGGTAAACACTAAGATGAATTGTCAGCACTATTTGACATATGTGACTGATTCACTGCAAATTGAGCACAAAAAATATATATCAAATTTTCCAAAGGAAAACTACACTTTGGATATTGAAACTAGATATTTATCTAATCATCTGCCACCCCTGGGAAAAACCCTGCAGAAACTCCCACATCTCTGCAATTTACCCCAGCATCTTGCTCTATACCTAAGCTAATTAATTAATTACATTCATCCCATTTATCAATTTCAGAAGGCAGGCTTGCTACCTGCTAAGATGGGGTGACCAAAATGGGCAAAATTATTCAAAGGTCTCAATCTTCCTATCTGGAAAACCCAGGTAAAAAAACAATGAAAAACAGGAGAGATGTAAAAGCTTAAGACCACCACTACCAAAACCAAAAAAGCTTAGGATCTGAGCCACAAAACAGAAGGGTTGGATCCCTGACCATCATCCCTGACCACTGCCAGAGTTTGATCCCCAAATTTGCAATTCACTACCTTTATGACTTTGGGCATGATAATCTCACTGAATCTCAATTATGCATCTGTAAAATAGTAACAATAAATCACAGGGAGCCTATCATTGATAAAGCAAACTTTGTTTAACAGTTCAAAGAAAGCTTTCTTTTCATGAGATGTAATCACCTTTGTGTTTTGTTTGTAATCTATAACAAATATTACTATGTTTTTGTTCTGGGCCATACCTTAACTAAGACATCTATCAGCTACTTATTTTATAAGTAGGTCTTTTAGTTCATTCAGAACAATATTTATAAAGCCCTGTGACATTTCTTTATCTTTTCTCTATTAAGAATGCCATATTCAGTCTTCCAAAAAAATCATAAGGACTTAGTACCAAGCAGAACATTTCTAATCCATTTATTATTCTTCTCATTCAGTAGTTTCTTTCTTATTGCTTATCTGACTTCTCCCTTTGATTAAATATCTACAATGTAAAGGATTGTTGTCCCCAAACTGATAAGAGTAAGAGTATTCTATTCAAATATAATGTCACTTCTCAGAGTAATTATTTTTAAAAGCACATTGAAAGCAAAAATTCAGCAGACTTGTGGCACTGAGACAAACAAATGAAGTTAGTAGAGATACATGTAGTCATTTTCATGGAGACCATCATTTTATACTATAATGAACTGTCTCAAGATTATGGTGATAATAAAAATAATAGATGATATAATAATAGATTAAATAATACAATTACATTCATATAGATTCATGGTCCTTGTAGATGGAGACAGCATGAGTTTCAGACCTTCAAATTTGGTTGCTTAACAGCTTGGGAAATAGGCTGAATAAAGTAATATGAGATTTCTCATTCTGCAAAATCCCAAGGCCATTGTCACATACAGTTACAGACACATCACTATGTGTGTGATTGTGTGTGTGTGTGTGTGTGTGTGTGTGCACGCGCATGCACATGCACACACATTGCCTTAAAGAATGATATGGATTAGTGCAATGTCCTGTAGATGGTCTAGAGAAACTTGAATGCTTGCTAGACCCTGAGGAAGCTGAGCGTATTCTACTCTCAGATCTCAGCTAAATGCCCTTGAACCCTGGCTTCTAAGAGGCCAGAAGCTGGGTTTCTCTTTCAAACTGACTCTGTTGAGTTCTCTGTTACCCAGGCTCTAGCTTTCTGTCAAGACCTATTCAAATCTCACCTCCTCTCCCTTGCATTTTTCCACTGCTTCCAGGCCCTGATGTCACCCTTTGCTGTCATTTAGCCCTTACCACTCCTCCCTCAACTAGTAAGCCGAGCAGTCTGCATTCAAACCTCGACTTGTCCAGTCCTGTGCTCTTTCCACTTCTGATGACCCACTCTTCCTCCAAGGCAAAAACCACCTTGATGATGTTCATGTGGTCAATCCAAACACATCCCTAACCCTGATGGTGGATCACTGGGAATTCCTGCAGCCACCTGAGGGTGGTAGAGAGTGAAATTCCCAAGAAATGTTCATGGGCTGGGGGGTGGGGGTTGATGGGTTCTGTATTCCTTTTCTAGGATATAAAATAGTTGAGACAGCTGGAGCAAGGGCAGCTATATTGGATCCAAGGTGGAAGCTACATGCTTTAATTGTTGGAGCAACAAAACAGAAGGGTTGGATCCTGGACCATCATGCAGCCTCCTTAGTAGCCCTGGGCTCCTACACTTCAGAGAGTAAGAAATGAACTGTCTTATTTGAGCCACTGTTTTCTTGAATTTTGTTTTTTAATCACTCCTGGCTATTTTTAATCTCTCCAACACTATAACTGATGCAAGTTTTTTAAATATATGCTTTGAGTTAGGTAACAGGTGTGAGCAACAGATCTGGGACCGGGACACGCTGCTCTGTAGCTTGTATAGGTATTAACATTTAAAAAAAAATGAATAACCATTAGACCTTAATTTCCTTAAAGAGCTGGGATTGTTTTGTATGGGAACGCATATCCCAGGGGACTTATAAGGGTCTGGCTTGGAGGACCCCCCAATAAATGTCTGACTGAATATGGAAGGACGTATATTTTTATCTTCACAAGGATACGCAGGTTTCTAAAAGCTGACCATCGCTTTTAATCCCTAATACCATGAGCACACACAGAAAAGGGGCCTCATATACCTTTTAATATCGCTGGATGATTAGATATGTTCAGCTTCCCCTTTCATCCTCAGAAAACAGTATCTAAAAATAACCGCATCCAATGGTCCTATATCATGGGAGGAGAGCAATGTGCCAAGTTACGGAGTCGTCGTGAGGTCTAGCTGCACAGGAAAGGTCAACATCCCCTTTGTTCTGCTCACAGCATCTAAAGCCAACTCTCAACCACCTAGAGCTGCATTTTGGCACATAATTACAGTTTCTACATGAATAAAGCAATTATTTCCCTTATAAACTTGCCTTAAATAACTTTCAAAAATATATGATGAAAATCTGAAAAAAACTGTCCCATCCTCCCTTCCAATTCAGTATGATTTGGGGGATATATCATTGACATCAACAATGTACGATATGCTGGCACAAAATAAGCATATTATTACCTTATTTTGGTACCTTCCACACTGATTTTTATACAGTGGATATTTACTAAATATTTGTTACAAGTACAACAAAGGACATATATTTCAAAAAGGTACATGAATAACATCAAAACTTATCTGCCATTGATAATGTGAAGTTTGAATCACTCAATAGTAAAGTTCCAAAAAAAAAAAAAAAAGTAGAAGTCCTCAACTGTGGGTGATTTTGCCTCCCAGGGTCCTTTTGCAATGTCTAGAGAGGTTTTTGGTTGTTGCATTTGGGATATGGGCAGGTGTTTTAGCATCTAAAGTAGAGGCCATGTTTAGAAGCTGCTAAACATCCTCCAGTGCATAACACATTCCTCACAATAAGAATTTTCAGGCCCAATATGTCAGTAGTGCCAAGGTTTAGAAACTCTGGTTTTACATTGGCTTGAGGTCGTGGGTGTTAAACTCTTGAGATTAAACTCCTAGGAGGCAGGACCATGTTGACTTTCCGATTGATGCAGCACCCTAAGAGCTTGATAAAATAATAAGTACAGTCTGTAATTATCAATGAAGGCCAGATAGCAAAGGAAGCTTAGAATAAACAGGGTATCCCCAGGTTCAAGCCTTCTGATTATTCACTTAATGACAACAGTTCCTCAGATCCATCGGTGAAATTGAAGGCATGGACAAGTTTAAGGTGACAGGTCCTCCAAAATCTCAAGAGTCTATCTAAGGACTTAAGTTCTTCTTTTCTTTTTTTTAGGATAATTCTTTTCGTTTCAATGCAAACACCACTACAATAACCTTATGCCCTTAGATTGAAGGCAAAACATAAGGCAGTAATTTTTTCCTCTCACCCACAGCTCTCCTTCCTCAATGCCAAGCTGTACACCACACTCTGCCCTCAGGCTCGCAACCCCTTCAAAGGACACTGACTATCAAGTTTCTCAGGGAACTTATAGTCACTTGGCACTAATTTGCATACAACTTACAAGGACCAACCCAAGTGAAACGGAAATTCGATAAGTCCCATTTTTCCTAAGCCTTGGTCATTGGCACACTCAAAAGCCCTACTTCCTTTTGAAAACCCATTGCTTCTCCTAATTAGAGTCAGTTTTGCTAATGAAGATTATAGCATGGCTTTACACGCAACCCCGAAGAGGCAGCATTTATGCAGGTGAGTAGCAGTTTCCCTAAACATTTTGATTATGGCTTTAAATGCTCTAAAATACATGTAAAAGTCCTATCATTAAATTTAAACAGCTTGATGATATGCGGAACAAGACTATGAGAACGGCAAATAAATTGCTGTAATCTGCCATACTGTCACTTACCCTGCTCCTGAGCAGCTATAATTGGCTAATAGGATAATAAGGTGGCAGTTTACAAATCTGAAAGCTATACTCCTTTGTTGGAAATGCCCTTGAGGAGAAAAAAAGCCTCCGAGTCAAGAAGGCAGAGTAGGTATGATCAAAATCATCACCCTGGATTCAAAATATATTTAAGTGTTTGTCATATAAACTCAAAAGGAGTCACCCAGCACTGCTGTAGGTAAGGGCAGTCACAATGTCAAATGTAACAGTGTTTATTTAGCCTTTAATTTTTCCTGACGTAGCAAATGTTCATTTCAGAAGCGCTTCCCCCTTGCAGAAGGCGTGCAGGTTAAAGAGGATCAGGATGAGGCCACCCTGTACTGAAAGACTGAGGGCAAGGAAAGCCTCCTTAGCACCAGGCCCTGGACAGCGGCTTCCGTTTCCAGTGGACCCTTCTCCTGAGCAGCTTCCAACCCTCTTCTCAGGCCTGCTGCCCCTTCTACTCCCACAGACTGTATCAAGTTCCTCAGGGAATTGACAGTTTCTTGATATTTACCCGCACGCAACTTTTGTCTACATGGGCCAATCCAAGTAAAACATTTCCATTAGCCCCATGTGTCCAGAGCTTTGGACACAAGCCTTGTCCACTAACACTCAAAGGAAGATTCCTACAACACTAAAACCACAATTCCTAGAGCTAGGCACTGCCTCAACTCCTATCAGCCAGGTCCCAAGTGTGCCCAAAGGAGAATGCCCAAAGTAAGTGCTCTCATAAGACTTGGCATGTGAGGATTCTTACCAGAAAAGACCAGATTAAATCTGGCAAGAAAACTGTTTCTACTCCTACAGGTTGAGCATCCCTAATCCAAAATTTCAAAATGCTTCAAAATCGGATTTTGGGATTAGGAATGCTCAACTAGTAAAATCTGCAAATATTCCCAAATCTGAAAAACTCCAAAATTCTAAAATGCTTCTGGTCCCAAGCACTATGGGAAATGCAATATTCAACCTGAACGACTACTGTTTAGAGAAACCTGTCAACTGGGAGACCAGAGAAGAAGAGATGCAGTGCTATGAGATGGCATCGAAATATAGGACCATGAAGGTCATAGTAAGTGGATGTTGCTGTCACTGCGATGGAACATCATTGAGGATTTGGAGCAGAGGTGAGGTAGGGGCTGAGGATTTGTTGGGTGGAGTAGAATTAGTGGTGGAGGAAGATGGGATGTGGGAGCTGTAAGGATGGAGAGAAGGCTGTTGCCATGATCAGGTGAGGGATGACTGTGGCTGAAACTAGAGAGGTAGCAGCAGAGGTGGTAACTAAGGCTGAACCCTAGACATACCCATAGCTGCAACAAACATCATGTGCAAATGTGGCCGATGTGGTCCATAAGGGGAAGAAGGGTGTCAAGGACGACACCAAAGCTTCTGGCCTGAGCAACTGAGAGAAAGGACTTGTTTTGACTGAGATGAGACAACTGCGGAAGAAGGATCACACTTGGGGGTGTCGTCAGAGGGAGAAATCAACAGCTTGGCTTTGGACATGTTATTCCAAAATATCATCATGATCTTCTATATTTAAAATCATGCTCTCTGCTTCACTTCTAGACATTCCTGACTCTTTATGGCTGCATTTATATATGTGCACATATGTATGTGTACATATGTACAAATATGTATTTATATAGGACCATGTGTGTATTGAAAGTGAGAACAGATCAATGGATGGCTGGATGGCAGACTCTTTTCTTGAGCTGGCCATTTCTTTCAGAACCAAAAATGTCTGATATGCCATCCTCTCTCTTTCTGAAGTGAACTTTCTACTGAATAAACAAAGAGTATAAGTACAATGAAGTAAAAGGAAAAAAAAACATTAATCTATTAACAGATGAGGCACAGAAAAGACATTTGGACAGAAGCAAAGGTCTCCAAGAACAAGTAAAGCCATGCTGTTAATACCACCAGGCTACATAAACCTGTTCCATGCCAACGCCATATGGGAAGCTTACGGGAGAATTGCACGGAGAATTGAAAGGCCCCTGCACCCCTCTGAGGATTGCAGAGTGAAAATGGAATTTGGGCAGTGAAGCAAGAAGTATCCAGGTTGACCCCCATGGGGTACAGCACCAGCAACTCAAGATATCTGCACTTGAGCAGGCTGCTAAACCCCTAGTGCAGCCCGACATCTCTGCTCACCCTGAATCCCTGTCTACACGGGCCCTCCTTTTCTCAGCCCAGCTGGGAGGAACCAAGGGACAAGTAACAGTCGCTGTACTTCTGGCTTACATTTGTTGAGGTTTGACAGTGATGAGACTCCCATCCGGACTGAACTTTAGTCAGGCTCCTCAGAGCCTGCTGCCCAGGCCTGCATCACCTGGTTTGAGCACAATCCACTGAGTTGGTTTAGAAAGAACCACCCACCCTGGATATCTGGCCCAATTCCTCATCCCCCACTGTCCCCCAAGGGACATTTCAGCACCTGGCTTGCCTTCTGCAGGACTCCAGGCAGGTCTATTTAGCAGTATCCCCCTCAGCCCTGCTGGATTCCCCAGGAGTCATCCATTGACCACTCCAACCCTGCTTCTTGGTCATCAATCATGACTTATCCCTGCAGTATCCAAATTTGGTCCCAGTTCCAGGGAAGGTCTCTTTCCCCCCCGTTGCAATAGTTCCTGACTAAAATCTGTTTTTATTGCTTTAACTACTGTCCAGCTCTGGTTTTTCTTTGACACCAGCAGAGTAAATAGCCCTTAGAATATTTCTGTCCCTGGAGGTCCTGTTGTTGCTATTTATGAGGCTGCTGGTAAGACGGGCAAGGCAACTGAGTGCAGCACGGGATCCTGATTTCATCTCTATTTAAAATCGTGTTCTCAGTTTCATTTCTGGACATTCCTGACACTTCATAGCTACATTTATAGATATGCATGTGTGTATTACTAAATATATATATATACACACACATACGCATATATATGTACCTACATATATACGTATGTATGTGTGTGTATATATAGCTCACAAGGTTTCTGATTCCATCTTTATTTCACAATGCTGTTAAAATTAACAGAATCAGTCCAGAAAGAATACAAGACAGCTCTATCTGTAGTTATATTCATAGTGCTGCTGCCCGCCCCCTACTGCTCCCCTGTTCTTTTATTCCTTTTTAAGTAATCCAGGAAAAACAAAAAGTCCCTCTTGGGAATGAATTTAAAGTGATCATGAATTAGTTACGCCACTTCCTTCCCACCACGACCATGATGAAGGAAATGTTTCAGATTAGAGAGTGGACAGCGTAGGTTCCTCTTCCTAAGACTGTCATCTCTGCTACCTGGAATTAGAGAGACCTCAGCTGATCCTGACTGTGGCAAATTAGCTGCATTATGGGAAACATGTGCTCCATGATGCTGCCTCCTTTATCACAGTGTCCAGCGTGATCCTGGCCCCTCATCTGCAGAGGTGAGGAGACAGCAGAGGAAAACGATGAGAAATGGCAAAGGAGCTAAAAATAAATGTGGAAGTGTGTGTAAAGAAGAGTTTAGCTGAATGTAAACAGACTGACTAGCCTAGCCTCGACCAGTGGACACAATATCTATAAGTTTGGTGGGCATGCTCTATTAAAACCTCCGATGGACACACCCTCTGTCAACAGAAAATCTTAGACAACGGAATCAAAATGGCTACCAATCAGGGAAGGCTTCCAAGTTAGGGATGTGGTCACATCCTGACTTGGTGGGCTCAGTTTTAATAGCATCTCTGTGGGGCTTACCTATGATCAGGGAAAAAGGATTCTACAATGCAGAAATGTCAGATGTTGTCTATGGACATCAACCAGTCCTGACCAGGAGAGTTATCAAGGGACTTTAGTATTTTAGTTACAAATAATGTAATACCTGCTAACCATTTATTGGGTGCATACACTAGCTAGGTATTAGGCTAGGTTGTAAAGAATGAAGACAATCTAACAAGCTTGATCAATGCAATTATATTATAAAACATAGCAGGGCCTGCAGAGTCTATTCACAGTCAGAACCCTAAGTAGTTTCAAGCATTCAAAAATCAAACAGTAAACAACTTCACGCAAGATTGAAGGCAAGTCATTAAGACCCATCCAGGTCTGAGTGTTATATAAAAATGTTAGTGCCGTTAATTACCTTCCAATAATAATGCAAATTACAGAAAATAATGAGACTGTTTACCCAGCAAACTAATAGGGACTGGCATTTCAAAGTCTACCAAAATAACCTAGCCAACAAGAAACGTTTTTCTTCTCCCAAAGTGTGGCAGCTTGCCTTTTTCCTACTTTCCTGCTGACCCACTTCAAAGGTTTCATGCTGCAAACACTAATCCTGTCCTCCTTTGCTGGAGTAAGTCATATCCTTTTGCTTCCTGCCTAGTGTCTCCATTCACACCCAGAGTAATGCTCATTACCAAACAGTCAAACCTGCAGCAGCCCACACACGCATCCCAGCACACAGGGCCTACTTCCACACAGGTCCACTGCTTGTGCAGGTCACGTGGTTTTCTCAAAGTTAAGAAAGGGGCACTTGAGGAAAGAAAGCAGCAATACTTTAAAATGCAATCAGGGCTATGCACTTTTATTTTATCTGGAACATCCAAGAATTGATAGTGTGTTGGATTTTATTGCTACATATACAAAAAATACATATTTCAAGGATTTAAACTTGGAAAATCATACACAGGCATGCTTTATATGTGTGCTTGCAATATGTACACAGGCTTGCGTGTGTGCATGTGAACACACACACACACACACACACACACACTCACACACACAAATTGAAGAATTTCTATTTAAAGAAATAATGTAACCCACTTTATAGTGCAAATAACGATCTCTTCTATTTTATCACAAAGCCTTCCAGGTCATATATTGACTTCTAACCAGCTTAAATGCATAATCGATCATACACAGACAAGTCTCTCTCACGCACTATTTTGGTAATAAAATTCAGATTCAGGAGTTAAAAATCAGTCAAAAAGAAAACAAACAATATTGGGGATATGGGAAGGAGTGAACTTGGAGCAAGAGGAAGCCAGCTGGTTACCTGGCCTTTTAAAAGGTATCAGGGAATCAGGCCTAAGGCCATTAATCCCACAGTTTTGCGCTCCTTTGCCAACTCTCAGGGCTTACAATTCGGAGCCATCATTCAGATTAAAAATGGGTTTCCATAAGGACTTCTGCTTCCCCAGGAACCCTCCTCTCTCCCGTCCCCACCTGCTGCCCCTTCACAGAGCAGCAGAATGAAATCCAAAAGGAAAATATTAAAATGGAGAGAGGCTTTAGGGATTTGGGGAAGTAGATGGAGAGAGGTTCTTATCTAGGCTTTCACACAGTATTCCTTGTACAAAGTCTTCTTAATTACATGGAGAGGAAGAACAGGGACCAACAGAATAGCTGCTTCTAAATCCACTGCCCTTCAGTGAAGAGTTCACCTTCACAGGTTTCCACCCTGAGGGGCCGTGGACTCCCTGCTCTAAGGGTGCCTCACTTGTTATTCTGTCCACAGAGTCTCCCTGCTGGGCAACCACATCATATTTTTCAACTGCAAAGAATACAAGGCAAGGCTGTGTTTCTATAATGCCAAAGCAGCAGACAGTTAAAAACGGAATGATTCCACCTGAGTAATTCCAACTGAATAGTTCTGGTCGTGCTGTCCGTACAGGCTGCATGGGGCTTTCTCACCTGCAATCCACAGCCTCTTGGAAACCCAGTATCTGAGCGAGAAAATTAAACTGCATCCAGCAGGGCACAGAGCATGCATCCTGCCCGCCTTCAGAGGAGGTGATTTCAAAAGTGGCTGGCAGTCATGTCACAGGGCTGTGGGAATCTCACTGCCAACGGGCAGACGAAAAGCCTGACTGCTTCTCAGTGAATGGAAGTGCCAAGGGGAGCTCGGCATTGCTGCAGGGCGACCCTGGGCCAGAACCCTTGCTTGGCACCTTCCTGTGTTGTTTCAACTAATGCTGCAACAATCTCCAAGGTCAAGTGGGTGAAGGACCTGAGCCCTGGATCCAACCAAAGCAGGCCTCTGTTTCAATCCCAGGCCCACCTTTCCCAGAGGGTCTTTCTGGCCCCACACTTTACATTTTTAAGCCTCAGATTCGCTCCTCTGAATGCAAGAACCTATCTCAGGGATAAGACTGTTACTGACCAAAGGGCTTTGGCACAAAGACATGCTTTCTAAGTGGTTATTGTTCTTCTTCTTATTGTTATTATACCCATTTTATAGATGAAAGGAAGTCCTTTGTGTACGAGGCAAAGCCAAGAATTAAGGAGCCCTCCTTAATTCGTTTGACCCATGTGTACTCTTTCTACTGCATCTGTTGTCTCCCCATGGATCCAACCTGCAGGGACAAAGCCCAATAGCAGAGGTGTCAGGGCCCATTAAACCATCAAAGCTTCACTTACCAAGCAACCCTTGGCTGCCATGATCCCACAGGACTTTGTAATCTGATGTCCTTTTCAGAAGTACAGTTGAGGAGCTAGGTACAGTGGTGCATGTGTAATCCCAGCTACTCCAGGAGGCTGATGCAGAAGGATCACAAATTGGAGGCCAGCCTCAGCAACAGAGCAAGAACTTGTCCACAAATAAATGAATTAATTACTTGAAGTAAGCAATGGGAGACGTGCCAGTTTTGGGGGGAGGAAGTAGTAGCCCTGGATCCAACCAAAGCAGGCCTCTGTTTCAATCCCAGGCCCACCTTTCCCAGAGGGTCTTTCTGGCCCCACACTTTACATTTTTAAGCCTCAGATTCGCTCCTCTGAATGCAAGAACCTATCTCAGGGATAAGACTGTTACTGACCAAAGGGCTTTGGCACAAAGACATGCTTTCTAAGTGGTTATTGTTCTTCTTCTTATTGTTATTATACCCATTTTATAGATGAAAGGAAGTCCTTTGTGTACGAGGCAAAGCCAAGAATTAAGGAGCCCTCCTTAATTCGTTTGACCCATGTGTACTCTTTCTACTGCATCTGTTGTCTCCCCATGGATCCAACCTGCAGGGACAAAGCCCAATAGCAGAGGTGTCAGGGCCCATTAAACCATCAAAGCTTCACTTACCAAGCAACCCTTGGCTGCCATGATCCCACAGGACTTTGTAATCTGATGTCCTTTTCAGAAGTACAGTTGAGGAGCTAGGTACAGTGGTGCATGTGTAATCCCAGCTACTCCAGGAGGCTGATGCAGAAGGATCACAAATTGGAGGCCAGCCTCAGCAACAGAGCAAGAACTTGTCCACAAATAAATGAATTAATTACTTGAAGTAAGCAATGGGAGACGTGCCAGTTTTGGGGGGAGGAAGTAGTTCTCTCTGGTCTCCCAAGCACAGGAAGGCAAGGCCCTGCTGGGGAAGGTTAGACACTCACCCTTTTCTAGTTTCAATATTACAAATTTGGTGTCTAGAAGGAGTGAGGGACTTCAAAGCCACAGAAATGCTGGATTCAATGGCAGTCCCTCAGCAAGGTGGCCTGTTGAGTGGTCAGGTGCCTCAGATTGTCAAGGCTCCCGGCAGCCACCGTCTAACTCTCCCCCTATGACAAGCTGCAGTCTAACTCCCATCCCCACCACGGCCTTTCCAGGGCTTGTAAAATGCGTGAAGGGCCATAGGCCAAGTGAAGTGGGCTGCCAGCGGCTTTCCCTGTCAGCACAGGAAACATCCTCAGGAAGGGACCACCTGCCTGACCAGGCAGAGCAGGATGTGAGAAAGACCAAAGCCCGGGTGAAGGTGAGCAGGGACTCCAGGTGTGTTTGATACCTTGCAGCAACGCATTGATGAAAGATGGTTTCCACATGACCTACTAAATCCAGTTTGCAGAAGAAAAATTAAAGTGAGTGAACATGCCCAGGCGAGGAAATGATAACAATCAGGTCAGTAAAGAACTTGGAAACTACAGTTTTGCCAATTTTTGATTGTTTTGATTAAAACAATAAAAATAAAAACCTGCCCCCTCCCACCCCTCGCCAAGCTTCCTTTCTGCTCTCCAAATTTAAAGCTGGAGGAAAATGAAGTGATTTGAGTTTTATGGTCTGGAGTGTGGAGGGTTTGAATAAAGGGCCATTTACTCTCCTATATTTTGAATACATTTATTCCATTCTGATAAACACACATTCACACTGGAGAGAAGATGGTCTTCAGAATAGGCACTTGCTAGGATTAAATTTACATTCTCTGTCCAAACACAGACACACACATTTTTAAACTGACAGTGGTACATGTTGAGCTCACATCTGCAAACACTAGAAAGGCCAATTGTTTTTTTTTTTAAATCAGTTTACAACTTTAAGTATTAGAAATACTCTTTTCTACTATTCACATTAAGATTTGAGAAAACATAATAGAAAAGTGACCTATTTTAATAGCAACACATTCATAACATTTCTTGCTGTACCCAAGAGCCAGCTCAGTCTCAGTCCATCACCGAGAGAGAAATCTGTGCGCATAAATAATTAGGCAATCTCAAAATGAGTCTGCAGATGCTCTGAGATGAGCCTGCTGACAGTCACAATGACAGCTTGCTAACGTGTTCACAGGACACCAGCTTCTCTTAAAAGATGCTTTCGAAAGGATCAGCTGGGTTCCTACTGGGTTAAAACACAAGCATTTGAGGCAGTTGGTGTTCAATAGCTACAAAAATCTATTCATCCTATCTAGAGAGTAGGGGAGACCAAAGATTGTGTCTCAAAGGTACTCAAGGCCTGTGTTTCGAAGAAGCAGCAAGATAAATGTGACCCACATAAAATCAAAGCTTATCAGCTGTCAGCGTTTTTTAGATGATGCCACCTTTTGGGCTGGGGAGTCAAGAAAGTACATATTTGAGTAAAATGTCTATCTACGACAACTTGAGCAAAGAACACTCTATGTCAAAATGCACTTTTATGTGTGCTCCTAAGAGTTAGTCTAAATCCAACCTGGAGCTACACAGGCAAGTGTCTCCTGATGAATGGGAGAGGTTTAGATTAACCGCAGCAAAACAGATCAGGCCTCCACTCCACGCCAGATGTGGACTAGAAGGGGATTCACCAAGATGGCTATAGGGAGGTTCTTGCCTTCCAGGAACATGAGGCTCAGTGGGGTGAACCAAAGCGTGAACAGTTCATGTGCACACAGTATGGAGGGTGCTCATCGAGAAGTGCTCTGCGGGAGCACAGAGGAGAGGGAAGTCCTGCTGGAGCTTGAGTGGATGGTCCGCAGCCAACATCTGGGCTAAGTCGTGGTCTAGCAGTACCCAGGTCAGCAGAGCCAATAATGTTTGCTAAGGCAGCGTAGGCATTGCTTCTCCACAAAGGCGTGCTTTTTGTGTACACTGTGTGCCTTTCACATATAAAACTCATGGGGAAGCTCGTCACACATTGTATTTAAAAACGGTTTTATTGTATTATTATTGTCTGCCAAAGAATGCCTGGGCATGGTTGCTCAGTGAGTCAGTTCCAATTCAAGATCAAGAATGGGTAGAGACAGGGCAGAAAAACCAGGGCTGAAGTCAGGACATGAATTCACTGTTAGTGGCTGTTGTTCATCACAAGTCTAATTCTGGGGTAGGAATCCATTCCACCCTGCGATTCTTCCTACCAACGATAAATGGGGAAAACTACCACATTTTGCCAAGACATAGCTACCAAGTTGAGTGAACTCAAAAACCCTTTGATTTGGAATCAGCAGATTCCTAGAAGATTCCTGGAGACTTCCTCATCATGCTCTGCTCTAAGTCCCCAAGCCTGGTGTGTTTTACTTTTATCGATCACCTATTTCGTGGCTACTGAATCTAGGAGTAAGAAAAGGCAGAAGAAAAAAAGTGAAGCAGTAAACTACTAGCTACTTTTTATAGGTGTGTTACTATGTGTTCTCAAGTAATCAGCACATGTAGGGATTAAGCTCAGGTTACCTGCCTTAAGGGCATTAAGAGCATCCTCTGCTTCCTACTGAGGTAGACACTTGGGTAAACCCAGTGCTAAGGTTCAGTCCTATATGAAGCAGAAAGGACTTGTAAGAAGTCCCACTGAAGCTAGAATTCTGGTCTGCAAGAAATGAAACCTACAGTGTTAAATTTAGCATTTTTCAGGAAACTACTTGGCAAAATCAGAGTAATGACTTTTAGAAGATTTGGCCATGTACTGTTATAATTTTTTTTTTCCCAGCACTTGTATGGCTTCCCAGGCAAACAAGGGGGTAATGGTAAAACATCAGGAAAACAATACAGAGACCCACCACAGCCCGCAGGAACCCTGGTCCAACAGCACATTTGGCATCTTCTTCCACTCATTTTATGTTTCCTTCCTCCTCCATTACCGCCAAGGAGCAGCTCAGGCTCTTGATTTAGCACACATATCCTTAAATAGAATCCTCGTCATTGTTGTACAGGGTAGGGACATTGCAAATACACTCAGCAATCTGGACACAAGGTTTTTCTTTCTTTAGCCCACAAGGTAGTTCTTGATTCTCCCATCAAGTTCCTCATCGTACATAGATGAGCTTGTTTTTTATTGCTCAAAGACATGATTTCAGGATGTGTGAGTATTACCACCAAACTAAACAAGCTTCATTGTCATGAATCATTCATTCATCTGTATTTATTAAGCTCTTAATATGCATGCAACACTGAGTTTGTCTAAACCTGTGCCCGACACAAAGGAGGCATGAAATTGTATCTGTCACTTATGGGAGGAGGGTTCTGTTACTTTCAGCCACATCTGAAGGCTCACACCAAGGAAAAGAGGGAACAGGAAGTTGCAAACGCAGAACCTCAACATCCTTAAAGACACTGGGGAAGGAACAGAGCAGGGGAGGGTGCTACTTGATTCTAATGCCTTATTAGCTGCACGGATGGCCCAGACACTACAAAATGCACTCCCTCGGTGAACCAAAACTCCCTATGCATGAATGATGGGAAGAAAGAAAATAGCCTCTTTTCTACTTTAAAACTTCTATGTCTATTATCGATATATTAGGACATTTTATAAACTTCCTAATGTTGTCAGATCACCCATGAGTTACAACTGACAAAGTAAACGAATATTTAATGATTTATCATGGAGTCAACTAAACATGAATCAAAATGGCATTCCTGAAAGCAGTCAGACAGTGTTAAAAATTATTTTCCATCTCAATGACCTATACTTAAACCCCATTTCCTCCTTTTTGTTCCAACTCTTGCTTGCCTAGAGAAATTAGTCTTATAACAACTTGACACAGACAGTCTTTATCAAAATATCAAATTAAATGGCGCCTCTAATCAGAATCTAAGGACAGGCTCAATCCCAGCATGACCATATTCCCAGGTTCCCAAAGGCATGAGAAAGAACTGAAAATAATGAAGTGGGTCCTCAGCCAAAGAATTCAACTGTAAAAGTTATACTAATGACAGCTGTTGGAAATGTTGAATTCTTAGGGACACTTTTCTCAAAGTTCATTTGTACCAATTCAGAGTATGGAAAATATTTCCCAAGAACCTGGGTCATTCGAGCAACAGTAAATACCTTAAGTTTTTATAATCTGTTAGAAAGCTGACTTAACTCTCAGTATCTCTTCAGGATCTTCTGATTGTGCCAAGAAAACCAGTTGCTACCATTTCCATCTGAAACAGTGATACTAAGCAAGCCTGCAAAGACCAGCTTGAAGGAGAATTGGAGATGTGAGAACAGCATCTCAAATATGAGACTCTGTCCTATTTCCAGGACTGCAATTATCTGGAATCAGAGTTCTTACTCTAAAAAAGAAAGGGAAGAAGAAAAAAAAAAAAAAAAAAGCAGTTCCTGTAACAAACCTGGTATGCCCAGGCCTTTCTTGCTTAATTTAGTTTTATTTTAAGGATGCAAACTTATGTTTAGCAAGGAATGACGGTAAAAGAAGGCAGCTATGGTATTATTTTAAGGAAAAATGGATAATTGTAAAGAAATCTACCATTTGGGGGAGTGTATATGGTCTTGAGCAAATCATTAAAACGTCTTTGGATTTCAGCTTCTTCGTATGAAAAACAGTAGATTTGGGAAGAATGAAACCGGTGTGAAGCTGGCCCAGTCTAGGTCTTCGGTGAACATTGGCAAGACTTGAGGTAGAATTAGACCCGCACACATGATGCCTGTCATTCTTCCACTTATTATCAGCACTCCCAGAAGAGGGGTACCTCAGAGCACCCCCTGCCAGGTATCTTCAGGGATATTCTTGTTACAGAGTTCCCTGAGCAAGAGGTCCAAGGGACCATATCAGCCTGAAGAAAATGGGGGGTGGGGGTGGAGGCAAGAGAGAGGGGAATAAGTGAGAAAGAAAGAAAAAAAGTGTGCAGAAAAATTACCCTGTGGTTACATTTCATTCACTTTAAGTGAGATAAAACTGAGTTTCTCTATGGAAGAGTTACAGGATGTGTGGTCTCTCTGGGAAACTACTCAAGCTGCACACGTAAGTTTTGTGGACTTTTGGTATGTGTGTGGTGCTTCAATTAAAAACTTATTTAAATGTATCTTTAAAAAAAAACTGAACAAACTAAAAGAGCATTCCATTTTTATCTCTGGGTAAAGGAAAATTTAACTCAAAAAGGTCCATAAACATACCACTTAATCAAATTTACTTATTAGAAACTGGTGAAAAGTCAGAATCCCAAGTGGAAGAGACACGGGTTCAAATCCAGGGCTGCCGTCTGACCTGGGGCAAGTTAACATGCTGGGGCCTTGGGGTTCACAGTGAGCCTCTTCAGGAGGCATGTGGGCATTGCAGTGCGATTCCCCTTTCTCATTCCCACTCTACTTTGAAAAGCCCTTGAAGTCAGAGTCCCTACCAAGTCCCACCATCTTGATATGGTGTCTGACACATGGCGAGCAGCTTGATAAATCCTTGCTGAATGAAAGCTGATTGTTATAACCAGTGTCTTGCCTTCTAGGGACCTACCACCTACAACAAAGTGACAAGAAGAAGACTGTGAAAAATACTCATCATTTTCAAGGTCCTCTACTAGCTGGTGGCTCCCAATTTTTTTCTAAATCACAATCAACCTCTCCCATTGGCAGTGGTCCTCACATTTCTTAGAAAAGGCTACACTTCCTGCCACTGCCTTCCCTTACCCCACATCAACTTTCCGTTGCCGTTCTTTAGTCTTAACCTGGGATTCTCTGCTGGCGAACCATTCTTCTCCCTTTGGAGTCTCCTCATACCTCCCTTTATCACTGCTATTTATTTCTTTCATAGCATTTAGCACACAGTAAGTAATCATCACATATTAAATCTCGATTAATTTACTTCTTGGGCTTGATTTAATTCTTGGAACACTAACTTAGAACCTATCTAAAAAACAATTTATATTAAGTCTCCAATCAACTAGTTTCGTGTAGGAAGATTGAACATACCAGGAGGAGCAAACAAACAAGAAAACAAAAAGACAAGATGGATGCCCAGGCAGACATAAGTAATAGATTTCTTATCCATTGAATTCTGAGGAGCATTCAGAATCCTTCTTACACAGCAGTCTAGGAAGCCACTACCAATCAATCTGACCTGTCATCAGTTGAAATCTGTTAGTCATTCCAAGGGATATATATCCTCTCGTATGGCAGCCCTCCAAGACCTCATAATCTCAGAGAATGTATCTGAAATCTGCCCTAATATATTCAATGTTTCCTACATAATTCCTTAGAAGCACAGAACATTCATGCTTTGTGTGTTAAACCCCTTACACACAACTGGTATGTGTCAAAACCAAAACATCATCTTATACACATAGGCACCTGAAAATGAATGAATGAAAAATATCCTACGGGGGAAATACTTGTCTCCCTGGGAAAGAACAATGTACAATGTGCATCTTGTTTAAGGAGCACAAGCAGGTGTCCCGTGTGAGAGCAAAGAAGACACAGGTCATGTCACTCGGACCCCACCCCCACCCCCAAACTCCATCCTATATGACTTGACAGATTCAAAATTGAGAGAATCACAATTCTGAGCCCAGAGAGCAAACAAGAGAAGAGAGATGGCCTGCTTTTGCACATCTCTCTGGGTATGAAGATGGCCCAGACCACGTGCTAGCCTGTGTGCTCACCCACAAGCCACCTGAGTTCTCTGTGGAAGACCACATCCCTTAATGAACTTTCTCCTCTCCAGGGCCAAAAACACTTCTAAGATCAGACAAGAGGACTGCCAAAGCAAAGATGCTTTCACAGAAGCAAGTCAGATAGCTGCTGGAACACCAGCAGGTGGCAAGGAGTTAGTCCCCAGCATTTCAATAGCTAATGCAATCAGCCCATCTCCCAGGGTGGCCATTTTCCTGTCTCCACACCTCTCTCTGCTCTCACCCCTATTTTTCTGAGCTTACTGTAAAATGCTGGCTCTAGATACCTAGCCCCAGAGCCCTGTGCAGAGGGTTGGGGGAAACATTCCACAGGCCTCTGTCTGCCTGAGTCAGGACAATGCCCCTCTCTGCAGTGTGTTTCCTCCCAGCTTCAGACTTTTGTTATTGGTGGGAACATCATTACCTTCAAATAACATCCTGAACTCACACGCTTACTGCTGAGCACACTGGCACTTTCCGTGGTGACACTTAAAAATGAAGAGCTCTATTAATTATTAATAATGGAAAATGAGATACTCTGAATGGGAAATCAGCTCTCACTCTGCTGATTTTAGTCGCCACAAGTTCTGCGGTCCTGTGTATGAATCCATGAAATACGGGGTGACTGTCACAGCATACTTGGCAAAAATCTATTCTAGGTCTTCCTGATTAAATTCACATTTTTTAAAAACAAATTAACTGATAAGTTTTTACCCACTATTAGGAAGCTCTCACTTTTTAAAGCAATCGATAAAGTTTGGTAATCAGCCTGTTAGTAAGTTCAGGTATTTACAAGCCTGTAAAACACACCTGCTGCATGTGCGCCATTTTACACTTGAACACAGCACGGGTTCTGTAACATTTCGCAAGAAGGCAAAAACCTCCTTCCACATCACTTGTAATATCAGAGGGCCATCGACCAACATGGCTCACATTTCTCTTTCCCAAATAGGATCTAAACTTTAAAGAAATGGCTTCCTGGCTTATTTTAATCAAATATTAAAGCTTTTCTAATTTGGACTATATTTTTCTGGTATTCAGAAATTAGCCTCAATACTGTATACTAAAAAAAAAAAATTAAAACAAAGAAATATTGTCAATAATGGAGAATTAAGGGGAATGATATTTGTTCCCTTAGGAAAACTATTTTCCAAAACTAGATTTACAAAAGTAAGTAAAAGTTAAGATCACTCTGTATATCCTAAGAATTACTCTCTTTCATCATTGATGAAAGACATGATGAAAATCAGAACTTGCCAGGTAAGGAAAAGTGTGGTTAAAAGAGAGGGTTCCTGCCCCTGATTCACAGAAAATTGGCAACAACCTAAGTTTGGTTGTTCTGTGAATGTGAAATAAATATAAAACAAAATGGTAACAACAACCAAATGAGTCTTTTTAGAGTATATTTATCATTCACCTAAGTCACTAGATCAAGTGAGTATAATCCCTACCCGTCCATAAATAGGAACAAATACATTGATGTTCATAATTTTTTAAAGACTTTAGTTCACCCTTTATTACGCACTCCCTTGAACTATGGTGCTGTGCTGTCATCTGTAAATTGGATTATAAGGAGAACATGCTGGAAGTTGTCACTAATGATCTTCAGTTATAAATGAAAAGGATACTTGTATATTTCCAATGGCGACTAAATGCCCTGATTTGGTATTCCTCACCCTCTCAATCTTTGTTCAGAATAGGTCACAATTACATATGTTTTGTTCTTTTCTAGTCCTGTCAGCAGACTTATCTACAGCAGCCTTCTGTAAATCATGCCAAATAAGCTGGCTAAGTAAACGCCATAAAAAAATGTATTAAGCAATGAAAGGCTGCCCAGCCACTCACATAAAACAGGGCGCCATCCAGCTCTAACAATGCAAAGTGTCCCCTGGGCTGGGGCACATGCCCAAGAAAGGAAGCCACTGCCCTTGTGCTTCTGGCTGGTGCATCCTCAGGGCCTACAGCACTTCCCTTCTTTTGATCTGCTGGTAAAGGCCCTTTCACGGCCCCTCAATTGCCACTCTTACACAATGGAGCTGTCAGAACTGTGTTTAAACCACGGCATTTATTATCCTTTAAGAAATCTAATTCACCTCCAAAAGGTCTGGGAAAGAGGTATCCCACTGTAACACCTTTAATGGACAGGGGGTTAGGTTTCTCAATAAAGCAGACACACTAGAGGCCTACTGGCAGAGCTGACATTAATTTAAATGCCTCTGAAATGCTCATCTCATTTTGCTATCTGTCCCTTACACTATTCAAGTTAAACAGAAAAAAAAAAAAAAAGGAGGTGGGCCGCTTTAACAAAAAACTACCATGATGCCAAGCATTATAAAGACTTCAATAAATTCTTGTTGAGGAGATGACCCAGGAAAGATTTCTCAAGTGCTCCAGAAAAAGAGTAAGGAGTGCTTTCTGTCTCCTGGAATCACCTCTCAGAAAAGGGATGCAGTCAAACAGATATTTATTGAGCTACTTCTCTGGTGCCAGGTACAGTCTTGTCCTAAGGGCTACACACATGGGCAAAACAAGAGCCATATTCTCATGGGACTTAAATTCTAGGGGCAGGAGGGACAAGCAAGAGGAAGCCGAGAAAATAAAGCAGGTTGCAGCAAGTGAAAATGATGTGGAGATGCCCACACTAGATGTGATGGTCAAGGCAGTTCTGCCAGGTTGAGGCCAAAATAGCCAGAAGGAAGAAAGTAACCCTGAAGATCAGGCAGAAAGTAATGGAGGTAGAGAGAAAGACAGGAGCAAGGACCCAGGGGTGGGTGGGTGGGGGGCGGGGAGGCCAGCATGGGCAGGAACAGCAAGAGAAGCAGAACATTCTGGAGACAAGGTGCTGGTGGGAGCCGGCCCAGGCTGGACCTCTCAGGGCCTTGTGAGGTGAACAGGCTTCATTTCAACTACAATGGGAAAAATGGTGGAGGTTTAAACCAAGGCTTTTAACCAAACTAACCAAACCCTGAAATATGCCTCAGATGGAACTTCTAGCCACTTACACAGCTTACATCAGAAATTTCATTCAGCGGGATGCTCAGCCAATAAAATAAAACGACAGTACAATAATGATGACCATTAAGCACAAATAAGGGTTGAATGGAGCTTCCAAATCAGTAATTAGTGTCAATGTCGTGGGAGATAAGCAAAGCCTGATGCTGTCACAGAGCCACAGAAGGCTAAGAAGACCTGAAGAGTATAAATGCAATAGCTCTGGATGCTGGAACAGAAAGGAGAGTTGTGAAAAAATGCTGGTGGATTTCTAACAGGGTCTACGGCTTAATGAAGAGCACCACACCAATGCTAATTCTCAGTACGACAGATAGCAAAATGAGGTGAGCATTTCAAAGGCCAACTTTAGGGGAAGCTGGGTGAAGGATATAAGGAACTCTATACTAATTTGGTATCTTTTTTGTAAGTAATAAAATGGTTGCAAAATCAAAAGCAAAGACAATGAAAAGCTGGTTTGCAATCATATGATTGCTGGTGATCTAAAACTCAAACACATTTTCATTTCTTGTGTTTTTAGCTCTATGTTACTAAGACTTTGAAAAGAAAAATACCATGGTTGGATGCTAAATGTATTTGCCACCATTTACTCACTATCACCATTCTCTGCCTCCATTTCTAAGATTGGTTCCCTAGAAATCCTGCTGGGGGGAAGTATGTCAATCATCTAGACACTGGCCAGGAAGATGGGGCCCAGTGTTTTCCTTATGGTGAGCACTATCTGCATTCTTCTCTTCCATAAAAGGGTGTCCCCAGAGTAGATTAAATTCCTCAGCCAGATGCCCACAGAAGTTCTCATTCCACAAGTCCCAGTTAGACCACACCAAAGAAGGCAAAGAGGTGGCAATGGATTGCTGCCCATCAAATCACTCCCACAAGAAAAGGAAATCAGAAATGTTTCCACTCATCAGCCACCTCACAGGTACTGTGACACATCTGTCTACTGGCTGAACAATCCTTGCTCTCCAGAACTTCTGGGGAAATGGTCCCCTGGTGTAGATGTGACCACAGCTGACAAGCACAAGGAACGGCCCCCTGAGAGCTCACAGCTGCTGCAAACACATCCAGTCTGCTTTCTTGCACTCAGAGTGTCACTGGGCAAGAGATATGCTGAGTTATTGTGACAGTAAGAGAGAAAATTCAAGAAGTACAAGGAGAGATGAAGAAGTGTCCGTAGGGAAAAGGGGAAAGAAATAAACCGAAAGCCAATTCCATGTGAGTCTGCCTCTGATCCATAGGTTAGCCATTTAAACACTATGACAATCTGGTCAAGGGTCATTGTTCTCACTTTACAGACAAGTTCATAGGACTGAGTGTTTTGAGACTACCTTGAGGATTCTTTTTATAAGATCATGGCAGGATCCACAAGACTCTGGACTAACAAAACAATACAGTCAACTGGTGCTCTCCAAGGTCCAGCCTCTTTAGCTCAAAATGGATAAGGTAACAGCGCTTGACTCAGGTGTAATTGCACATTTAGCCCAGGTTCAGGCACATGGTAAATTTTTTAGAATTACTAAGTACTTCCAGGAATAAATTTCCCCAGTTGTACAATTATGCCAGTGTAAGAAAAGATCACAGATGATTAGATGATCCCTCAATTAGCCTTTGGTGCAGGCAGGCACCTCCTGCCTCCCAGCCCACCTAACTCTCCAGCAGGTGATTCTCCAACTAGGACAACCTGAGGGATAAAACTCCCTCAGCCTGAATGGCCTGTTCAGATTCTCTATGGAATGGCTGGTTGAGTCTGAACATTAAAACTAAAACACCCAAAGGTGTCTGCAACTGACCATCACAGCCCACTCAAGCTCAGAGAACTGCTCTGGTCACCAACAAAAAACAAACGGAGAGCCAAGAGCAAATGGGAACCTTCTCTGTGCCTTGGGGAAATACAAATGGTGGATCCAAATTTTGAATTTCTCACATGCTTTTTCTTGAAGATCGTAAGAAGCATTCAACATCTGTGTCTTCTGAAAGCAGCAAAATGTGCCAGGTCCATCTCTCATCTTTCACTCCAAACTGGACTGGCCAGCTGCATAAATATGCTGTTAATTCCACATGATCACATCTTCTTCTAGTCCTCAGCTCCATGTCTTCTACAGAGCAAGGCTCAGTCACTATTTTCTAAGAGCACCATTTACATTTTTAAAAAACACTGACAGTCAACCTGACCTATCAATTGTCTTTCTTATAGGGAACCACAAGTATTTGTTTATTTTTAGAGTACCCCTGTGAAAATGCAATAAAGAGGAAAAAGCAAAAAAGAAGAAAGAGTATAAAGAAGAGAAGATGAAAGAGAAGAGACAGAGGTAAAGAGACAAAGAGCTGATTTTTAAACACATGAGGAAAAAAAAAAAAAAAAAACACTGCTGACTGATGTGGTATTCAGCAGGAAGCCTGAAGGATTTGTGCTGGGAATGGGGTGGGGGTGGGGGAGGGTGGCGGCCGCATTGCAAGTGAGAGACAAACCCCAAACAAGCGCTCCCTTCTTGCAAGTGGCTTTGCCCAACTGCCGAGCTCAGGAGGGATTCTTCATAGGAAACTTCCAGGGCTATGTACTACCATCAAGATCACCCAATGATGTTCAAATCCTGAGACTTTCTCTTTAAAATTTTATATTTGGGGACTTAGGGAAGGGGCATGAGCACTCTCATTTTGCTCTATTCCTTCTTATTTTATTTATTTATTACAAAAAGCAAATACACATTTGCATCTAAAAAAAATATAATGATCTCCCTTCACATCTAGAAGATATGTGGAAAAGAAGCTATTTCAGGGGTGTGACTCATTGGAGAGACAACTCGGGTAAAAGAGAAGGAAGACCCAGTCTGGCTGGGGTGCAGGCCTCCTGATTTGGGGCCAGTCATTTTCAGCTTCCTATACCATACCAGCACTCTCAGGGCACTGGGTGGCAGATGCCAGGGAGGAGCAACAAGAAATAATCGGTTTATTCTGCTAGACTGGATCCTGACCCCTGTGAGTGAGTCATCCATGATTATACAACGTGACTTCCACAAGGCATATAAATATAATGTCCTGAAGTCAAGACCCATCTGAAGGAAAATTCTTTCCTGGAATTTATGAAAATATCTGGAAACCTTGTCTCTGACAACATTGGCAGATGATCATGCAGAAGCTCTGAAATGGGCTCCAGATCATTCCAGCTGCAGCCTAAGAATGAAAAACAATGGTAGGTGATAGAGCTGACAAGGGGACAACAGGGAGTTGTTAAAAGATTTCAAGGAGTTCAAGGAAACCTCAGGCCACTCGGGGGTCCTGGTCCGCCTTGCTCATCTGACTCCTCACCGCAAATTAACATCAAACTAGGGAGAGAACAGAGTATGCTTCAGTAGTTGCAGCCTGGACTCAATAGTAATTCATTCTGTCTCAGATGTTTCCACCATTCTTTTAGGAACACCAGGGTACAATCTCCCTCTCTTAAATCATTTAGAGGATCCCTTCACTGTTGATGCTAGTCGAGTAGAAAATCAAGAGTGGAGACACCCGTCACCCCACACAGCCCCTTTCCCAGAGAATGCCAAGGAGATCCCAACCTCTCTTTGCCCTAAACTGTTCCCTGTCCCGTGACTCATGCCATTAACGTCATCTTCAGCAAAGACAGAATCGCATGTCTGCTACTCTTAGCTTCTTAGCTGGATTTCAGCTGAAGGAGTGGGAAAAAAATAACTCCTTGGATTTACTTCATCAACGATTCTATAATAATAGAAGTAGCTTGCAAAATAATTCCATAAACATTATCTCATTTGTTCTTTACAATAATATTGGAAGACAGCACAACTCACATCATTTTTTTTTCCCATGAGGAACTTAAGGCTCCTGGATTAAATGCAATTGATTCTAGGAAAGATTAGGTGATTTGCCCGCGCCTTGTGACTTGAACCTTGGTTGGTTGGCAAGTTTAATACTAGTAGTCTTCTATATCAAAGCGACGCCAACATCAAAGCTGGGGCTGGACTTCCAACCTAAGGACAGATAGAAGACCCAGCATGTCCTATTTATCTCCCGGGGGTGGGGGGGGAGGGAGGATAAATGATTGCTTTACTTTGAACTATAATTTGTATGGTTTCTCTGGCAGGTTCTTCGACACATAAAGGGATATTCCACTATGAAATTCAGGCTATTTCAACATGGTTCTCATCCACAGACTAATCATTAGAAGCTTATCAGCAGTTTTCTGCTGACATTGTTTGAATGTAATAATTCTACACATAATGTTTACACTGTTTTTTTTAACTTAATAGATGGTAAAGCTATTTCTACACACCTAAACAAACAGCATACATTTATATCTACCCTTGTTCTCTTAAAATTCTGGCCAGTATTCTTTCATATATATATATACTATAATTTTTAAACCAATCGGTCAATAATAGAAATTTGGGTTATTTCAAATTTTATATTTTTACCAAAAACATGAAAACATTTCTTTCTACAATCAAATATACAAACAAATCAAATATACAAATAGTCAGCAAGTGACTATTTGAGATAAAATCCTGAAAAATTCTGTTTGAGCTGGATATAAAAACCTGAAACTCTGATGCAGAGATACTATTGACTGCAAAGCTAGTTTTATCACAGGAAACCATTGTCTTTTGTGGATTTTCTTCATAGAAACTGTTGGGTTTGGGGTATTTCACTATTTTTTTTTTTCATGGAAAAGATGCTATTCTGGAGGGACTGAATGATACAATGTCTTGACACAGAAAAGTTATTTATACATAAATTACAGTAACGTCACCCATGTTAACGAGGCTGTCATCCTCTTGTGTGATTTACTGTGATCTTGTAATAGAAAAGCTTCATTTCTTTGGCACCTGGGTGGTAATGGGACCGATAATTCCATGCTGCAAATGCTTCCTTCTCTCTTCTGATAGAGGGTTGTTAAAATCTTGAGTGCATTTTTAGGTCAGAGTAATTCGGATACCCGTCTCCAGGGCACCAGTGCCTGGCCTCTCTCTCCCTCCCTCATCTACCCTGTCTCTAATATACACACACACACATACAGTTACTTCCACTACTCAGGAAACCCAGTGGACCCTCCTCTACCTTTGAGATAAACAGTTCTCAGGATGGGGACCTACACTTGTTCTGCAACTGAGTTCTGGGAATGACAATATATGCATAATTAAAACGCAGGACAAGGTAGCATGAAGTTAAAAATGACTAGGGATTCAAGCTGGAAATTAGCACTTTAACAAAGTGTTCAGACTTCAGTTTAAATTTTAACAATACTATTTAAGCAAAGCTACATCAAAGCATGATGGATAAAGAGAAATGCAAATAATTTCAGAAAGTCTATGGAAATTAATTTCTTCTCTCTGGACATTACCAAAATAGTTACATTGGTAATAATACCATGGAGAAGAAAACCAAAGGAGATGAGAAAATGAATTTCTATAAGTTTCCATCTCTAAAGATCTTTTCATAAGTAGCCTCCTATAGCTATGCCCTTTTTTATCTCTATCTGAATGCTCATAGAAAAAAATCTAAAAATCTATGGATGCTTCTTTAATATTTTCATTGTCAGTAGGCTTTCATAAGTGCTCACTAGAAAACTGTGGTCTAATACTAATTTAACTGAGTTAATGGGGGTAGCCTCTAAGATGCAAAGCTCTGGCCACATCTGAAATAATTTGCACATCTGCACCTTCTGGTTGCATGTAATACTTATGCCCCTCCAGAGAACTGCAGATGAGGGTATGCCTGGGCAAGCAAACAGACATTCCATCCTAGAGGTAATTGCTAATTTGAGTGTGTCCCATCAAAAAGTGTGTGCTGGAAACTTAACCCCAATACAACAGGGTTGGGAGTAAGGGCTAGTGGGCAGGGTTTAGGTCTGAAACTCACACCTTCATGAATGGCTTAATACTGATTATAAAGGACTAGAGGCTGTATATAAGTTTAGTCTCCTGCTCCCACTGGCCATGTTATGATGCTGTAAAAGGCCCTTACTAGATGTGGCCTCCTGACCTTAAACTTTTCAACATCCAAGACTATAAGCCAAATAAACTGCTATTGTCTAAAATTCTCCAGTCTAGTATTCTGTTACAGAAGCACAGAATGGAGCAAGAGATTATTCGTGGGGAGTACTATTAGTGTACAGAATCAACATTCCCTTCTTTCTTGACACTTGTCCAGTAGCTCACTGTCACTCACTAGCTTAGCACTTACTGAGTGCTTAATGTGCTCTGTGCCCTCGGTGCAAGGTTCCAGAAATACACAAATGACCAAAGCTTGGTCAGCACATGTTTGAGGCTGGAAACAGGATTCTACCATAAAGAACATCAATGCAGAGAGTCCTATGCCTGTTCCAGAGATGCTGCATAAGCCCCCAGTTAGCATTAATACCTACCAAATGACTTTCTGTCTGAGCTTCACAGCCTCCTGTAATATAGCATTAAACAGTATGAGATGCTATAACAAAAGAGACATCCCAGCAATATTACTTCTTGGAATTTATATTAGATTTAACTTGCTAAATTTAATAGCACATTCTTTCATTCAATAACAGTGAGCTTTTGCCCTACACCTGACATGGTCCAGGTGCTAAAAGAATCATTAAGAACATTATCAATGCTTTCCCAAAGGAGCTCCATAGATCATTCTCACTTGGAAATATGGCCCCAGTAAGCAGTAATGACCATGCTGCTTAGGCATAATGCAGGAACTAGTCTCCAAAGATGGTCTCCATCAATTGCTCCCTTTTCTGAATACATGTACTAATTCTTCCTTCTAGAAGTGAAGTCAGTCCCCCCTCCTCTTGAATCTGGGCTGGCCTTAGGAATTGCTTTGATCGTAGGATGTTGCAGAGGTAGCACTGTGTCTGTTTGGAATGCCTACCCACCCCCTTATCAGCCTAGTACTTCTGCTTGCACTGTTTAGGATCTGCCCTCGGAACCTAGCTGCCATGTTGTGGGGAAATCAGATTCTCCTCTGGAGTGGATGCTGCATGGGAGACAGCCAAGGCTTTCCAGCTGAGCTCCTAGGTGAACACAGCCACCCAGGGACCCCAGCTCCCACCACAGGGAATGGAAGAACCATCCAGTCAATGCGCAGAATCTTCAGGTTGTTTTTAAACCACTATTGGGGGTGGATGTTTTATGATATGCACGAATAATCATTGCCATGACACATTAGGCACACTGTAGGAGCAGAACACAAGGACAATATCTGTAGATCAGTTTACCTTAAATGAAATATCTAATACCTATTTTTTTCTTGATGAAAAAAAATAATCTATGGGTCAGCTAAATTCAATAGTTTACTCCCACTGTGGAAGAGACCCTTATTTTTGCTCCACAAATTCATACTCATGGAGAACCAAGAAAGCAGCTTTATAGACAAATAATAAAACAGTACTTTTCTTCGATGCTCATTAAAGTGAAAATCGAGAAGACACCCGAGTTTTTAAGGACTGATTATTTGATACTGATTCCAAGCTCAAATTATAATAAATGCATCAATGATAATATATTTTACGAATCATGAAAGTAGTTTTTACATATGTATTTTTCAAGAAGGTTTTAAAATTCTCATTTCTTTTTGTTGACAGTTGCTATTGTGAGGTGAAAAGGGGGAGAAGGGAGTGAGGTTTGAAGAAGAAAAGGAATGAGAACAGAAGCGGGGGGTGGGGGGTAAAATTTTGTTTTTTAATCAGCATTAGTAGTGAGACTGAACAGGAAAATCACTCCACAATTAGAAACACATTCCTAAATGGCAGTCTCCTGTGTTCTTGCCCCCGTGTTATCTCCTAAGTAGGGACAACAAGGACAATGTTGTCATTTAGCAAAGAAAACACCACAGAAAATAATCATTATGCGAAATCTCCTGGGCCATCAGAGGGGCTGATTTCTTATTAGTTATTGCAGCTAGGGTTCGCAGCATGCCTTAACAGGACCAATTTACAGACCCATCACTCAGTAGTTACTTTCCCCCAACCCCTGGGGAGGGAGGTCAGCAAGTCATGCCAGGGACTACTTAGGGGAGGAAGAAACAGACCTGTGACCATGAAGACAGCTTCACACAACTGGCCTGGAGCCACAGGAAGGGCTGGTTCAGAATAGAGCCCTGGATGCCGCCTGTTAACTGGTGCACCTCCTGCATGGGATCAAGGAGGAGCCTACCCCCAGCATGGAGCCACAATCGCCCCATCCCAAGCATACACCATGTGAATTTTGAAACAAGTTACTATCTTCAAATTGCAAAATGCAACATCACAGTAACAAGTCATCCGTTCACATTTGACATCAAAAAAGTGATTTTTATTTTCCTTTCCCTATTTTAAAAATGTAATTACAGCTTACAAAGTAACATCCTGGTGGAGATGCACTTCCTAAGAGCAATGACTAATAAAGGCTTCGGGCAAAGTCCCATCTGCAACTCCTCTGACCAGCTTCATTAACAACAAGGGCTTAGATAATAAATACTAACAGGTGTTGCTTTTATCTGAAGATTCTAGTGCACCTTACACATGCTCCTCATTAAGCCTCATGCCGCCTGGCAGGGACAGACCCAATGAGACACATAAAGGCAAATCCCGACATTCACCAGAGGAGAAAACAGCAACCAGTTTATATACTTGGTAGAGCAGCAACAATATTACTGGAGGACATCATTAGGAACATTACCTAGAAATCTCTAATCTAGATGCTTTTTTTCTGAGCATCATTCCCTCTTTGGCAAAATAAGAATAATGACACCCATTCAGTCAACTTCATGGGGTCTGAGTGAAGATCAAATGAAACAGCAGATGTAAAGGTGCTGAGTAAACTCTGATGTCCAAGCGAATAAAAAGCTTTATTTCTATTATCTGAGCCAAACCTAGACTTGAGGCAGAAAATGTCATTTCTAAATACTGTGACCAGTACAGTTTTCCTTTCCTTCATACAGCTTGGGCATTATTTATACAAATGCAAATTCTATTTCTATGTCTGTGATCAGATTCCTAAAAGGGACAGGAGGAGACCAAGTCAAAGAAAGCAAAATGAGAGTCAGAGCATACAGACATGACAATGTCCCTTGATTGTAATGTTTGCTTATCTTCAGTATTAAAAAAAAAATTCATCTGTCTAGAAAACATTCATGACTGAAGAAATAGAACTGTACAAACTCCTCAAAGGATTATCTTGCCTTATTCAGATTTGTTCTTCTCTTCCCACCCCACACCAACTCCAGTTAGAAAAACTGCAGCTTTAAAAGTTTCATTTAAATCTCTATATAAGAACTGCAAATGTTCAGTTGCCAATTGGTTTTGCTGCTAGAGGAGATAATCCACTTTGGTTCAGATGCAGCAGCTTTTGGAAGGACCAACATCTTCTTAAAAACTGTCATGGACTACTAGGACCAAACAACCCTAGCACTTCCTTCCCCAGTTCTGGAAATTCCAAGCCCTTCCTAAAAGGGAAACAGGGCATCTCCATTATTTGAACTAATTTATATTCCCTGGTCTAGTGAAAAAGAACTCTGGTGATTTGCTTAAAAATATCAACAGTACTTTCCCAAGATGAGAACAGATGGACAAGTAATCAAAAGTCAGATCTGAAAAGAATGGGGCATGCAGAGGTGGGCAGAGGGATTGTTCTAGAGCTGATTGGTAGTCAAGGTTTAGTTTCATACAGAAACTTTTACTAAGTAACTTTCCATAAGCATGAATGTTATGGGTGACATCGGTCATCCTTGGGCTCATCCCCCTTGCCTATGATTGAGGAATTCCTAACCATCCTGCCAATTTCCTGAACTGTCCAATATTCTTTAATAGTTTCTTTTTCTGATTAATGTAGCTGGACTCAGTTTCTATTGTTTGCTGCAAAGATCCCTCACTGGATTCACCACAGAATGAAGAGGGAACTTTCTACTGTTAATGCCAGATGGGACCTGAGCCATTCTCAAGGGGCAGTTCATTTCCCAGATCCAAGAACCAGGAGAAGGCAAGAGGAAGGCGACTGACCCAAAGTCATTTAGCAAGATCTTGGCCAAAAATTGACAGTGAAAAGAGGGAAAAAGGAAAGGATAACAAGAGGGAAGAGGCTTGAGGAGACAAACAGGGACAAATGGGCACTGAATTCTCAGTATGTTTAACTGACTTAAGCAACATGCAATATAAGGCAGACCCCATCATCCACCCTATCCCCCAGGTGCCATCTGAAATAACTCTACTTAGTCCACAGAGCTGCATGAAGCACACATTTAGAGCCATCCCAAACCTGCAGCTTGGCTCAGTGGGTATGAGCTCACCAGCCAATTAACATCGCAATCACTTAAGGAGAGGGGAAACACAAGGGCATGTGCTTGCCATCAGTAACACACTGAAAAGGTCTCTCAAGACTAAGAATTAAACAGGTGGGGTTCTGGCTCTAGCTCCGTGGAGCCTGTAGGCCCCTGGATGGAAGGAATTGTTCTCATGTGGAAGTGTGTTCAAAATATGGAAATTTAGATATGCTGACTCACAATCTGAATTTGAAGAGAATAACTAAGTGATTCACATAAAGCCAATTTTAAAATTGCCTGCTCTGGGGGGAAAAAATCCTTTCTTTGTCCCCACTTGACTAGTGAAATCTTTATTGCAAGCCCCACCTATGCATGGCCCTGGATGAGGGAGGCCATTAGAATCTACAAGGGTCTGACCTATCTGGTCCAGAGTTCACATACAATTAAGAGATTGACTTTATGTGTCATCAGCCACCCTCCAGAGTAGTACTCAGGGGGTTTGTGTTCGCTGCTATAAAAGCCAAGAGGAACAATGCTAAATGAGTGAGAATCCCTCTGGACTGCATGCCTAACAGAATCTAACAGGAAATTATCCATTTACGCCTCTATGCTGCTTCTTTCCAAATCTTCTGAGTACAAAGGCAGTCAGCAATTGCCAGTAATCACTGGGCCATGTGGATACTACTGACCTCACACTGGCTTCCTTGGTTACATCATGCCCTGAACAGAAAAATAATTATCACTATAGGCCAAAAAAGGTAAAGTAGAAAACCAGAGGACCAGGGCCTCTACCCTACGGCAGACATGGAGCAGAAGAGGGAGGAAGGAAGGAGAGATCTGCTATGGTTTGAAAAGACATAAAACTCAACCCTAGATCTATTAAACATTAGGCAAAACTAGCATCTCTTAGTTTTATACATTGGAACCTGCCTGTTTAAAGAGGATTTCCTACTAGAGGTAAGAGTTATTAATAGGGTATACTCGTAAATGACTCTCTCTCTCTCTTTCTCTCCACCCCAACCATATACATAAAGAACATAAAGTCCATAATCTCAGTAAAACTTTTTCCATGCAACTGCCTTAGCAGACTTTGGTAATGTTCTCTACATCCCTGAATGGTGGAACTTCTTTGCTTCTCCTTTGTCCATTTCCTCCTTTTTGTATTCAGAGTATTTTAGAAAGATTTACTGGTCCCAGATGGACGTAAGCCAATGGCTGCTGTACAGTCTATGAGCCTGGGGTTGAGAACTCAGGTGATTTCCTTTTAAACCGAATGGGATAAAACTCCAGGCTGGGTCTCTTCCTCCATGTTCTGCTCCTCACACAAGTTCTCCCTACTTTCCTCCAGCTGCATCAGTAGTGCAGAGGGTCAGGACAGATGCAGGAGTGCAATTGAGGTACTAAGAATCAGTCCCCCCATATTCATTAATTACTATAATTATCGAGTAAGTCCTGAGGATCCAAACACAACAGTTCATAAAGACATCAGTTTCCAGGAAACTGGAAGGAGGCAGGGATCACTGAGGCCAAAGTGACAATGCATGGTGACAAAGGCAGAAGAGAAAGAGAAGGCAGCCAGAAGATCCTCACCAAACAGAAACACTCTCAGAAAAGCCTCTGCCTATAAACATCTCTATTTCCCTTCCATTGTGTGGATCTCTAAATCTTCCTGGAGAGTCCAGGTAACTGAACATAACTGCACTGCTGATATATCTTGGTTAAAAGATCTGCCAAAAATTCCGGAAGTCTAGCAACTAAAGCCCTGAATGTCAGAATCCATTTCATCAGTCTCACGGCAGAAGCTTCACCTTCAGTCCAGCCGTTAGAGGTACAATTTATAACCCCTTCAGCACACCATCTTTGGCTTCTCTGCCAGGTAGGTTCTACACAATAATGATGAGCCCCAACATATCAAAATGGTTTACTTAACATATCACATGGAAGAAATGCAGAGTTACAAGCACCCTGGGCCTGTAAACTCTCTTCCCTGACTTTCTCAGCCCTGCCTCAGCTGGCTATCCTCCTTTCTGAAGGTCCAACTGGCAACACAAATAATAATCTCTCTGTTGCATCAAAAATGTTTCCAAACAAAATTTGCAGTCTTAGGCCTCTTAGCATTTAGGCTGCAGGGGCTCGCTTCTATTTCAGAGCATCTCAATCCATGGCCCATCTTAGTTCCCATGAATACTTGGTTAAACATTACTTTGACCTCTCAAAGATGGGTTTTAAAAATCGATTTACCTGGAAAAAGTGATCTCTGGAAAAAAACCGATCAATTCTCCTTGTGTCAAATGAATATTTTTTCTACTCAACAAATTCATGGGTCAGGGCGGGGTGGGGGTGGCAAATTAAGTAAACTCTAGTTCTTGTCCTTTTTACTCTCTAAGAGAAAAATGGGCACAGGGGTTCTATCATTCAAAATACAATCTCAGTAAAAATCACAAAAATAACATTGTGGGTTGGTAACCTGCCACTCAATCGGGTTGTAAACTAGGAAGATCCTTCCATTTTTAATCAGATTTATTTACAGGTATGGATGGCCTTATGGACGAATAGTCCATATGGTGACAGAGGAACAAAAGGGGTCAGAAGGGTCCTGTTCTTGGTTTAATGCTCTGCTATTTCTTGACATCCATAGCAGTTTTTGAATAAGAGGGTATGTGTTTTCATTTTGTGCTAGACCCAGTAAACTATGGAGTCAGTCCTGCTTTGCAAGCTAAATCCTCTAAGCCTTAGTTTCACTGGCTTATGAACAGCTCCCTTTCATGTTCACTGCCATGGGTAAATGAGAAGCTAGAGCAGAACAGAATGCTACTTGTTCAGGAGGGCCTGGAATGAGAGGCCACTTCCTCCTTATAGCAGAGGCCTGGTGTGAATGATGCTGTGGATCACAGGGCAGCACATCCTTATCATGACATCTCAGACCTTTGGAGTGGATTAAGAGCACCTAGGCCAATGGCCTCATCTCCCAGGTGAAGAACCTGGACATGGGGTGACTCATCAATGAACAGTTATTTCCTGGCAGGGAGGCTAAAACCAAGGCCAGGGCTCTTTCCAGGACTTTGGGTTCTATCTGATAAGCCTGTTGAACCAGGGCAGGAACTTATCCATCCAGCTCCTTACTTTACATCAGCACTTACACCCAGTGCCTGGCATGCAATAAATATTTGGTGGATTCCATGCATCTAAACAAACAAGAATGCAATAGACAATAAATTATATCCCACTAGACAAAGAATCTAAAAATTCTCTCTCTCTCTCTCTCTCTCTCTCTCTCTCTCTCTCTCTCTCTTTTTTTGTTGTTGTTTACTTAACCTCAAACTTTCTCAAAGTCTTCAGTTGTTAAACTCTTTCTGGAAAAGCTGAAGAAGAAAAAATCCTCCTCTGTAAATAAAGTGGGAACTGCAGAATAATCATGATGATGATAACAATAACATTTATTTAGGACACCACACTTGAAGAAAAGTTAAAGTCTAGTTCGCAATTGGCTCAGATCTCACACCAATAAAAATCAGCAATATGTCTTCTCCCCTCAGCCCCTGGTAACCCTTGAGTATGTGAAACCTCAGCTGTGATCTATCAGACATGACTGAGACGGAGTCTACAGGATCTCTTGACAATATCAATCAATATGTAATAATAATAATAATAATAATATCCACTGCATTAAAGGGGAGGATTTTTTTATTTGGAGAGAAAAGTAAAAATGAGACTATTTCCTTATGGAGCAAAGACTTGTGACAAAGAGGAAAATGGGCATGAGAAGGCCAAGGACTTTGAGTTATGCACCCATTAAAAACAGAACAGACACACAGAAGGTCAAGGCCAAATAGAAAACTGAGGTAATTGAGACCCAGGTTGACTAAATAGCATCCCAGGTAGTAAACTACTGGCATTAAGTCTGAATCCTTTCTGACCCTTCGTTTTTTCAGCTGTGGTGTAATGGATACAGCTCCCAGGCTGCCTGGAGGAAGAAATCAGCTCATATGTGTATGGTGTGTGGCAGGGCATTGGGTAAGGGAGTAATAAGTGTTGTCTGCCTATAATGCAGGGCCCAAGAAAGAATGACCACAGGGAAGGTAAAGAAACGCACTGGCAGTGGAGGCAGGAGACACAAGCTCAAAAAGGAAATCCACAGGCAGCTGGCTAAAAGCACAAGAAGTGCCCCACTCTCCAAGCGCCTCCCCATTACCCCGTGCACAAATGTGAGCATGCCACATGCCCTGCCGTGTGATGTGAAAGCCCTCGGTGGGAGACATCATCTCTGGAGGTGATGCTCAAGCTAGCCAGGAAGCAGCTATGCCACATGGAGAATGAGACCAATATTTTCTGAATGAACTAACTGAAAATAAATAATGCCATCCCCCAAATACTCAACAAATTATAAGTAGTTTTTCTAGTGAATCATCATCATGCCAAAGTAATGATGATGATAACCATTTACCACTACTGCTCCTATTGAGGTCACAGACAAAGAGAAAGAATAGAGCAATGTACCCCAAATGAAGGTCTTCCAGAAATTCCTGACTGCAAAGACTGTAGCCATATTCATGTGCTTTGCTTAATGTGTCTAATATTAGACTGGAAGAGTAGGTCAAATGGATGATCTTGTCACTGATCAAGTAGGGTCAGACTGTCACTCAGTGTCACCCCCACCCCTGGGGCCGGTCAACACCTTTCTCCAGATGCTCACAAACTGAGAGGAAGAGAGAAAGTACCAAATAAAATATGGGGGTGGGCACAATGAGTGACAACCATCATTTCTCCCCAGGCTATGAAGAAGTCTCCTTTAGGCAGTGCAATGCAAATTAATTCTTTTATCCATGGAGCCACCAAATTAGGACATTCACACACACAATCAAGCTGTCAAAGATCATACAGGCTTCTTCATTTTGAAATTTTACTTTAGATTTCTTTCTAAAAATCTACATCTGGTCAACCCCCACCCCCAAAAATCATTTCTAAAAATGGATGAGGGCTAGAGGGATGTGGGAGAGGAAGAGAGAATGTGATGGCAAAGTGTCTATCAAGTTTTAAATATATATTTCTATATATATGCAACATGACAAGTTGACAAAGTCCTCTCCAACAGGCAGGCAGATTGATAATTGGATACATTTCCTGTACATACCCACACATACCCAAGCCCAGCAAAGGAGACATGATTAGTTATACGGTAGGCTGAGATATCAAGAATTGATATATCTTTACAAAATACAAGCTACATTGACATCTATGGGAGGGTGTGTGTGTCTGTGTGTGTGTCTGTGTGCACATACGTGTGTAGGGAGAGGGAGAGAGAGGTGGCCAGCTCTTGATATGTATGATAACCAAGTTTATCATTCTTTCAGAGACCAAAAATAAAATGACAGGAGAAACTGAAAATACCTATTTTCCAAAGACACCCAGTGCCAGATACCAGTGGAGAATAGCTGCCCCTGGAAAATCTACTTTTATCACAACCACATCAGATCAATGCATCCTCCAGATATATTCCTTTATGAGGACATCACTGCAATACCAGTTCATTCCTCGGGGTCCTATTGCAGCTAGGGCCGAAGTCTGAGAGCTTTGCACTCACCCAGTCTGGGATCTAGATTTTTCACCCCTTGAAGTGCTCTGCAAATTAGAGCAGTAAATCACAAACTTGAGTAATTAGAATCACATGGGATGAAGAAAGTGCCCATGTGGAAATTAAATTAAGCGAATGCATTTACTTATTTTTGC